>NC_044306.2:1255213-1555213 GCF_007474595.2 Lynx canadensis | reverse complement strand
CAGGATCGCCGCCCGAAGGGGAACAGCATTGGTAGCCTAACAGACTTGACGTGGAGTCGGTCCTGCGTCATTCCAGGCGCGGCTGTCTAAACCCGGGGGAACGTGGCAGCCTCTCGGGGCCCGTGCAATACTATTTAAATGGCTCTACGATGCTGATACCGTGGTGGACACGATGTGCGTTTTGATAAGCGCAATGGTATCATTACCGCTCAGAGTTTAGAGAGTTTCCGGATTATGCCACTGGAGCAGAAGGAAATGTCTGCGGAATGAACTACCAAGGTGAGCATCGGGCTTGCAGAGACACCAGAGGACCCAGGTCCGGATGTCACTGCTCAACGTGCCCGAGAACTGCAGAACTCCGGGCAGATGGGACTACCCAAACCCGGGCACTGGGACCTAGAGCCTGTGAGGCTGTGTCCTGGGAGAGCGCTGGACCCACCCGCGAGAGTCCCGTGAGAAGCCGGGAGCCTCCAGGAGATCTCACCATCTAGCCAGCGCATGACCCCGCTTCGAGCATTCACCGGAAAGGACTCGGAGCCCCGACTGCTGTCTCTGGGATGGGAACGCCCCTCCCAGCCACAGGAGCATCTTGCCCAAGGACCTGAGAGCCGTTCCTTGGAAACGGAATCATCAGGAGGGACCTCCGTGTCCTGGTCCCTGCAGAGAGGGTGGGGTCCCCACTCAGGTCAGGCCAGCGGGCAGGCACGCCCATCTCCTCGCATTAACGCCGTGCAGCCCTCTGCGGGTGGTCACTGTGCCCACTTCCCCGTCCCTCCTCCCTCAGTGCCCCTTGAAAACACCGTCACCTCCGCACAAATGCCACTCTGTGCTCCTTCTCTACTGTCAGGGGGGACAACAAAACCTGGTGTCACCACGGTGATGTCCAGCGGTGACGGCCTGACGTGCTTCGGAGGTCAGCGGTTCAGGCACACACACACACAGCCGCGCCTTTCCCGTGGCAGGAGGCCAGGGGCCCCCGCCGTGTCTTCTGGGCTGCGCTGACAACCTGGCTTCACGCCCACCCCCCTCACGACAGGGCATCAGCCTCTCTGACTGCTCCCTACAGCACACATCACATCCTTCGTCGTGTTTGTGCAGCTGACTTGAAGGTAGGTTAGACGGTGTATCAAGAGAACGTGTTTCGGTGTGGACTTTCTTAACACAGAATATGCTCGTGGTTCCTTTTATTCAAAGGAACTTGACAACACATTAGCATTTACTCACACATCCTGTACCACTGTTAACAAACATTAGACACGCCGTTTGTGAAACTGCTAAAGGCTCATCCCCAAATAAGAAACCATCAAGAAAAAAATTAATGGATTTAATTTCTCAAGTTAAAGATCAGTTACTACTCCGTAAAAGATCCCCACCCCCCCAAAAAATGCTCACAGGTAGAATGTGAGAGAACACATTTAAAACCCCTAAAATAAGCCAAGGGGCAGTGCCTAAAATCTACGAGAGATTGTAACTCAACAAAGAAAAATGTACAGGGGCGCCCGGGTGGCTCAGTCGGTTAAGCGTCCGACTTCGGCTCAGGTCACGATCTCACGGTCCGTCAGTTCGAGCCCCGCGTCGGGCTCTGTGCTGACGGCTCAGAGCCCGGAGCCTGCTTCGGATTCGGTGTCTCCCTCTCTTCCTGCCTCTCCCCCACTCTCTGTCTCCCTCTCTTTCTCAAAAATAAACACTAAAGAAAAATGTACAGAGAAGGTAAACAGGTCACGGGTCGCAGAGTGGGCAGGTGACAGGGACCCAAAGGGCCCTCAATCCCGTAACCGTCAGAGAAATGCAAATTAAAACAAGAGGGAGCCCTCTCCCGCCCGACGGTCAGACATGGAGAGGCCACACGAAGGCGAGTGCCGGTGAGGATGCGGGTGGGCGCTGGGCGCCCAGTGATGGCAGGACGCGAGCGCAGCCGCGCAGAGAGGCCCCTCGCTTGAGCGGTATGTTATCACCGTGCACGTGCCCGCAGAGCTGCTGCCTGGGGTGCGCACCGTTGACGAGCCGTCCTGTATCGCGGGGGCACCCGAGCGGCTCATCCCGGGAGGGCCGCTAGGTGAAGGACAGCACGCGCACAGGCTGGGTGGCGTGCCCGGCTCGGGAGGAGACGACGTGTAGAGAGGCGCCTCCCAGGAGGTGGAGACCAGGCGTGGACGGCAGCCTCGTGCATCCTCCTGGCACCGCGGCCGGGGCAGACCCTCGGGATCAGACGGCGGGCCCCGCGCCACCCGGTCACCAGCCGGCCTCGACGCGGCCCCGCCTCGCTCACGCGGAATCCGTGGACGCACAGGTGCAGCCGGTGGCGGAGCCGTGCTGGCTGCAGGGCGAGGGGGCCACGCCGTCCCCCCCCCACCGCCGTGCCTCCCGGGAGGCAAGTCCCTTCGCTGCTCCAAGCAGGAGGTGCCGCGGCCTCAGACGTGACAACGGCCACCGCACGCACCACGGAGACGGGCCAGCGGCCAACGGCGGCGGGACGGGTCGACACCAAGCAACTCAGGCGGCTTTCTTTTTAAACGCGTGAAGACAGACAAGACCCAGTCGGTGCCGGACACGTCTGTGTGTCTGCACACGACAAGGACACGCGTCTGCACGTCAGCGGGCGCTGAGGCCCGTTCACACTCCGAGACCAGCTCATCCCAGGCACGGCGGGACGTGGGACATGTGCCACCAGGACGGCGCATCGGATCCGCCGCTCAGGGCACCCACGCCCCGGGACAGCCACACGCACACACACGCCGAGGGGCAAACGGGGAAAGGAGAGGGCAGCCCAGGCAAACGGAAGCCGGGGGCACGTGGGTCTGACCTGATTTGGTTTGGGGGCAGACCCTCCTACCAAAGGACTGGGAGCCTGTCCGCCGAAATAACGAACTCTCACTGCTCACAGCTTCTTCGGAATTGCCCTGACGATCGCACTCCTGGCTGGAAGTTAAGAAACAAAACAAACGAGCAAAGGAAAGGGAAAAAGGAAAAAGGGAGAGCGAGGCGAACCCGGAAACAGACTCTTCACGGTTCCCAGGGGCAGGGGGGGATTCAGAGCGCAATTAGCATAAGGAAGAATAAAATAAAATAATTAAAAAATAGAGGTTGCCCTGACACGAATGTTTCTAGAAAGACATAAACGGCCAGTTAAGGGCTGTGTCTCTGATGGCGCGGGGTCTGTGAGCTCCGTCGGGGGGGGGGGGGGGGGGGCAATGGCTGTGCTCACGCCTGCCGGTGGGGGAAGGGGGACTCGTGAACGCACCTGCTCCTCGGTGGTCTCGGCAGCCGCACAAACGGGGGCTGGGTGCCCCCCACGGGCCAGGCGCTGGCCGAGGGTCCGGGGACACAGGGGAAGGGCAGCCCACATCTTCGCAGGGCTCGCTCCGGTGGGGACAGCAGACACACAGGTGTCCGGCTGAATAATAACAGTGAAGACGTGACATGCGGGGCATTGATACAGACCGGGCGTCATCCACGTTAGGAGTGAGAACGCGGTGCGAACGGATTAGGAACATGAGGGACGCTGACGGTGAAGTCACGCTTACAGGACAGGACACAGTGGATTATAGTAACAGAGACGCCATCTAACTAGACGCTGATGAAAACCACCCGCGAAGGCAAGGCCTTCCCGGCGAAGAGGCGGTGGCCGAGGGGCCCCCAGTGCCAGTGCCGCGGGGGGGACAGCCAGGCAGCCAGAACGCCTGGAAAAGAGGAGGGAAAGGCAGGGAGAGGGTGCGGGGGGGGGGGGGTGTAGCGGGATTCTCACACAGAGAGTGGTGACACAGAGGCTTTTTCTTTTCCAGAAGCAACTTTATTCGTGCCGGCCCCGCTCAGGTGGGTTCGTACCCGGAGAACTGAGCCCCGAACACCACGCGGTGTAGCGTTTTACACTTTTTCGATTTCTTTGTCTCCCGCACATGGGAACACAAACATGCAGTGAGTGGTCTCAGTTTACAAGGTCGTGAGGGATGTTGTCACGTAGGCACACAGCCAGGTTACCCTGAAGCTCTCTCCTTTTCTCTCTCCTTAGGGAGGGGACCCCACCACAGTGGGGGTGGACCGAGTAGCCCCTGGGCCGGGGCTGGAGTCTCTACTCCATGCTGAGGCGTCAGCATGCTCCCGGAGAGTCTGAGGGGACGGGGAGGGACGTCCCTCAGACAGACGCTCGGCGTGACAACAGCCGAGGGTGAGGTTCACGTCAGACCCTCTCCACTGATGTTTAAAATCCATGCGAGCCCAGCCTTTCCACTCAGCACCAGTTCGGGTCTGAAGGGGGCAGGAGATCTGGTCCTGGGAGTCGAGCAGGGGGTTCCGAGCCCTCACAAAGGCAGCCAGAGGCCGAGGCCTGAACGTCTAGGCCCAGTGTCCTCTGTGGAGTCGGGCCAGGTGGAGGCTTGGATGGCAGCCCCAGAGAGGAGGTGCCTCCAGGCCACCAGAAAGGGGACGGGGGACAGAAGGGCCTCAGACAGGCCAGAGCGGGGAGCAAGAAGGGAACCCTCAGGGACGGGAGGACAAGGGGGTCCTGTGTGGAGCCAGGCCCGGCCCCTGTGTCCTGTCTGCCTCTGGGACCCACGGTTGGCGGGCACTTTGCTCCGTGTTAACGGACCGGCGGCCAGGGCAGCCCAGAGCTTAGGGCCGACCCTCAGAAGATACACAAGTGGTCGCTGAATGACTGACTGGTCGATGAGGCTCCAAAGAGTCCAATGAAAGCCTCACCCGCCCTCACAGCCCAGACAGGACAGCACGACCCTCCCCCCGTGCTCTTGACTCTCACTGCTTCTGACACAAACAAAAACTCATCGCAACCGCTCTTTAAATTTTAGCCTCGCGGTCTGTGAACAGAGTCTGAAACCCCAGCGGTGTCTGTGCACTGAGCCTCTGGTCCGTGGTTCTCAAGCAATCCCTGCAGTGGGCCGCTCCGGGGGGCACGACTCCAGGCCACATCCACGTGAGGGGTGAGTCACCCCCACCGTGAGGGGCGGGAGGCCGAGGGCACAGAGGGCTGGTGAACGTGCCCACGGCCAGAGGACGGTCGGGCAGCCCTCACGCGGTCTGGCCTCCACCACGCTTACTCAGCCTGTGAGTAATAACCACACGACGGGGGGGGGGGGGACACTTCCTGTTCACCTGCCGACCCTGCGCGGTGCTGACCGCAGAGAAGGCTTCATAACTGATGCCCGAGGGCATGAGCCCTTGACTGCAGGCGCGGCAGGTCGATGGCCGCTGGGTCACATCCTGGGAAGGAGAGCACGTCGCCCTGTCTGTCTTCAAGACATCGTCAAGGAGGGCTCTGGGGTGCTGGCGGGGTTCACGCTGCGTCTCCACACCTGGAACAGAACCTGGCCCTTACGAGGCGCTCGCTCTTGTTGAGGGAGGGCACCGGTTGGTCGACACTTGGAGAAAGTTTCCGGGCACCGGGAAGGAGAGTCCAACCCCGGGGTCACCTTGGAACCGGTGCACCTGCATGGGGCCCGCATATGAGTGTGGGTTCGCTCACACCTGGATGGCACTGCGGGCCACCCCAGGTCAGGACCCGAATCCGGGAGGGCTCTGCTATGCCGGTGGGCAGGCTGTCCTGAGCTCTGGAAAGACCTCGCCGTGCTGAGTGTCACCTTGGGGACCACGAGGTACCTACCCCACAAATGTCTGTGAGGCGTGGAGGTGATAATGTGTGCAAAGTGCCCGATGTGGCCTCTGCCTGTGGATGACCCATCAGTGAAAACCGTTCACTTAAACAGTAAAGTATCTGATAGCTGGGTGCTCTTAAATGCTTTATAACTGGTGGTGATTTGCTTTGCAGAGATGGTTTGGTATAAAACATAGGTGGCTGCTACGTGATCTGGGGAGCGAGGTCGCCCCAAGTTCATTTACAAGGTGGTTCGTGCCCCCTTTTGGCGCGGAATGATTGCGTGTGCCTTTACGGCTACCGAAAATACGACAAAAGGTCATGACTTCCCCCCAAGCCGACAGAGAGAAAGGACTGGGGGAGAAGGCAGGGTTACTGCCGACCGACCAGCAAAGAGCACCCATCTGACCGTGAATTTCACAGCACGCTGCACAAAGGGAAGTTACACGGCTGACAGCATGTGGGACCCAAAATCTGACAAACTGCCAGGCAGAATTTAGGTATTCGTGGCAGGACACAAGCATCCACGCTGTCATTTATCACACAATTGACCAGAAATCTGGCTGGGAAAGTGCTGTCCTGCCCCCGAGACAGCCGTTATAATTAATCCAGTGTTCCCTACCATCACCCCTGCTGCCTATAGAGCTTCAAACACTGAATCTGTTTTGAGGAATAACCTTTCAAAAATAACTTGCACAAAAAAAAAAAAAAAAAGATCGACACACACACAACATCTAGATGGATCTCAGAACATCGTGCTGAATGAGGGAAAAGCGACGACAGACAAAAGCAAATGCTATATGTCTCCATTTCCATGAAACTGAAAACCGGGCAAACGGATCTATAGGGACAAGGGCAGGACAGTGACTGCCCGGAGCCAGGGCGCTGGGGTGTGGGAGCAAAGAGGCACGAGGGAAGCCACGGGTAAGGGACTATTCTGTGTTTTGCCTGTGCTCTAGATCCGTGGACACCTACATGCATGTGTGTATATGTTTTGTCAGAAGTCCTTGAACTGTGTACTGGAAAGGAGTGTATTTTGTTCTGTGTATCTTTATCTTAATAAAGTTGATCTTGGGGCGCCTGGGTGGCTCAGTCGGTTGGGCGACCGACTTCGGCTCGGGTCATGATCTCGCGGTCCGTGAGTTCGAGCCCCGCGTCGGGCTCTGTGCTGACAGCTCAGAGCCTGGAGCCTGTTTCAGATTCTGTGTCTCCCTCTCTCTCTGACCTTCCCCCATTCATGCTCTGTCTCTCTCTGTGTCTAAAATGAATAAACGTTAAAAAAAATTAATAAAAAAAAAAAAATAAAGTTGATCTTGGGCGCCTGGGTGGCTCAGTCGGTTAAGCATCCGACTTCGGCTCAGGTCGTGACCTCACGGCTCATGGGTTCGAGCCCCACATCAGGATCTGTGCTGACAGCTCAGAGCCTAGAGCCTGCTTCAGATTTGTGTCTCCTCTCTCTCTCTCTCTGCCCCTCCCCTGCTCGCTCGCTGTCTCTCTCAAAAATAAATAAACGTTAAAAAAGAAAAAACTTACACACACTTTATCCTTATTGCCAAAGCTTAGAGGCAACCAAGGTGTCCTTCAGCAGGCGGATAAATCAGTAAACTGAGGTACGTTCAGATAACGGAATAGCGAACGCTAAAAAAAAGTGAGCTATCCAACCATGAAAGCATGCGGGAACCTTAATGCGCATCGCTCAGGGGAAGAAGCCGATCTGGAAAGACTACTTACTGTGTCATTCCAGCTCCAGGACGTCCTGGAAAAGGCAAAACTACGGACACAGTGAGAAGATGAGAGGCTGGCTGCCAGGGGTTGTGGGAGGAGGGAGGACGGACAGGTGGAGCACAGAGGGGCTTGGGGCAGTGAGACTAGGCTGTGTTATTCTATAGTGATGGACACGTTTGTCCAGATCCACAGAATGAACACCAGGAGTGACCCCACGTAGACTATGGACTCTGGGCGATGACGATGACGTGTCCGTGCAGGTTCATCAGCGTAACAAATGCACCGTCTGGTGGGGGTGCTGGGGAGCGGGAGGCTGTGCGTGCTGGGGGTGGGGGATTAGGGACTCCTGGGTTCTGCCAGAGGCGGCACGTGTCACACCCGCCGGGAAGGTTCACTGGCGTCCCCAGATGCGGCACATTCCCTCTGGTTTCTCAGCCCAGTGTTACTGGACTTTGACATCGCAGGTCTCGGTAGCCGCTTGGGATTCCCTTACTGTGAGTTATAATAAAAAGCTCTTTCTTGGCTCCTTCCTTTACCCACATGTGGTTTGTGGCCAGCACAGGCTCGCACCCCAACATAACACCGCAGGTGGGGTCTGCCGTGGTCGTGGGTGACGAGGGGCAGGCCGGGGAGACGTGCTAGCAGAGAGGACGGCCGGCCCGGCACAGCCCTGGGCTCCACGGGGACCACCTCACCGTTCAGGCCCCACGTGTGCACACGGCCAGGAGCACCGGAGTTACCTGCGCTGTTTGTTAAAATGCGAATTCCTGGCCCCACCTCAGACATCTTGCCTGGGAATCTCTCATGCTGGGAACTAGTTCCCAGAGGGGGGCGCCTGGGTGGCTCCGTCGGTTAAGCATCTGACTTCGACTCAGGTCATGATCTAAGATTCGTGAGTTCGAGCCCCGTGTCAGGTTCCGTGCTGATAGCTCGGAGGCTACTTGGGATTCTCTCTCTCCCTCTCCCTCTGCCCCTCCCCTGCTTGCCTCTCTCAAAATAAACTTAAAAAAAAAAAAACCACAAAATTCCCGGAGCGATTTGCCCAGACCGTGGGGTTTGAGAAGCCCTGCCCTAGTGGGGCCCTGTGTCAAGTACTGCACACGCCTGAGCTCGTAAGCACTCTGGGGGGGGGGGGGGTTACAATCCCGAGTGTGCAAACAAGGACATGTGACGGTTCTCGAAGCAGAGGAGTCTGTCCTGCATGTTCAGCAGGCGGGGGACAGTACTGCAGCTCAAAACGAACTGCAAAGGACCCCCTTTCTGTGTGCTTTTCCCGCCGAGTTGCAACCAGCAGAGAGGACAGCTTCAGGGAGTGAAAGGGCAACCTGCAGTGACCCCTCGCCAACCACGGGTGCCCACCCCCCGAAACACTCCCGTAGTGCCACTAGGGGGAATTCCTTGGGTCATGGCCGAGGGCATCCAACTGCTGCCCTTGGGTTGCTGGAGTGCTTGCAGGCACCTCCCAGGAGCTACCAGACCATTCTAAAGGCAGCGCAGTGCCCAGATCACTGTCGTGTTAGCGCCAAAGGGCAGGGACACCAGCCACGGGCAAAATGGGTCCCCAAGGAAGGTCCTCAACGGGCCTTTGTGGTCTCTAAAGAGTTGAGTGCAATGGACTCTCCTTTGCAAAAACATTTAATTTGTCAGAAGTGGTTAAAAAAAAACAAACCACCACCGTCCCTTCTCACTGAGCGAGAATCTTAGACTAATGTGAACTTTTCCCACATCCTTCATCGGCCCCGACTTAGTTACAAGAGTCATCACCTCAGTCTGAAAAGCCCATGGGTGTTGTGGCATTCCGTCTAATTTAAAAGATGCGAAAGGCCAAGAAAATCATTCCAATCTATTATCAAAATCCCAAAACTCAGGGGGAAAAGTTGCAGCTGTGGAAAAGTTCAGATCTAATTCTATTTTTGCAGGGGGAAAAAAATGCTATGAAGGAAATTACAGACGGCAAGGTCGGGGCGGGGAGCATTTTAGTGCACCCTTGCCTCAGGATGTGCTTTTAGCAACACCGCCCCCTTCCCATGAAGAAATGTTTTTTAAGAGGAAAAGACCTAATTTTTTAAAGAGCCCTTCCACATTAACAATAACACAGGTCCGTGCTCATGGGGAGCACAAACTAGAAAGAAACCTTTGGGTCTATAAACCGCATTCCCAGGAGGCTACGGGAGCACGGTGACCCAGCGGTGTGGCTGGCATCCCGACCATGATGAGCCACCACCCGCGGCCAAGGGGACAGGGGAGGGGGTTGGGGAGGTGTCTGCACACATCCCGTAAGTAGTAAGAGACCCCGGTACCTGAACCTTGGAGCTGCAAACTCCTCCTTCATGAGACCCCAGCCCCAAGCCTCACAGGCAGGGCTAGAATCTTCCCAGCCCAGGTGACCACGTTTCCCATGGGAGGGTGCCTCACCTGCTGCTCTGCTCTGAGGGGGGAAAAGACGGGCAACTCTATCACAGACTTGAGGAGCTGGTTTATTTCATCTCGGCATACGCAGACACATACAAGGTTTTACAGCATTTGTGCCCAGGTGGTGAATACCAAAGCGTTAATAAATACATCAACTGCACGCAAGCATCAGCTGGCCTGAACCGGGCCACGAGCAGGGACGGTGGGTCTCTAATCAACGCCACACTGCAGTTGTTTGCGGCTTGGAAGAGTTTTGGAGGAGCCTCGGTATCACGTGAGAACACATCCAGCCTGCACTTCAGCTCATTGTAAGCGATTCACTGAGCACGCGGAGAGCGGCTGTGCCCGCAGGTGGGGCGCGAGGGCCGGTGGCCGCCGGGCATCTCCCCGCGTGCGGGTCGAGTGCCGACTGCTTACTGACGGGGAGGCGGGCGCCCCCGGACCGGGTGCTCATTGTGAGTGCCACCGTCTTCTTCGTTTCGTTAATGCCCAGATAAAACATTTTGTAAGCCAGGAAAGCATCTGAGATAAGACAACACAACACAGCGCCTTTGCTTACACTCCACCCCCACAAGGTGTCACAGCCGGCTGCGTCCAGAAACTACCTTGACTTCAGGAAAAACGGCAAAGGGCCTCCAACACATCCCGTTTCCAAAGCTTGCCCAGGATGTTACCCAAGAGACCCACAGACGAAGCGGCTGCTACCAGCATTACTAAGGCAACAGCGGAAAGCGACAGAAATACAGCAGAGGGCTCCGCTTCTCAGGCGTCTGCGGCAGAACCCACGCTGTAAGATCTTTCACTGGAGCCAAAGCATGTCCACAGCTTCGGCTAGTTCTCTTAGAGAAAAAGAGAGAGGGGCCACCAGAGACGCAGAACTCCAATCAGCGGGTCCCGGACGCAGCTCCAGAAAGCCGCCGAGCCGTCCGCGCCGGTGCTGAGGCTGTTCCCAAGACCAAGAGAAAACCCAGGAAGTGAAGCCCGTGTCTCTGGCTTTCAAATGAGCCTCGACGGACGGTACAAAACCACTGCTGGTAACCAACCAAAGCATCAAGCTCTCATGTCCACCACAGTTTCCCCTGACGATGCCACCGCTCTCTCAAATCTGTAGAAATGTCAGCGTGCGGGGATGAATAGTATGAGAACCGTGGGTGGTTGTCCTCCAGACACTGGCTTCACTTGCCGCTGACAGATCGATCATCAGGAGCATGTCTGCACCTACACGGGTAACGAATAACACCAAGGCATTCCCGCACAGTGCTGGGTGCAGACTCGGAACATCCCGTGGTACACGAATAGACCCTTCCTGGCGACAACAGCCCTCAGAGGCCAGTCCCCGCAGGGACTGCCCGCCGCCCCCTCCCCACGCAACCCTCCGCATCGGCGACCCCAGCGGGATGGCTTTTTGGCTCGTGTGACTAGTACAAACCCGTGCGGCTGCACCTGCAAATACCGCCCGCCCCCCGAAAGCAAAATCAACTGGTCCTCCTGGCGTGCCAGGTCCTGCAGTCATTTTTATGAGGTATTCCTATCTAGAAATAAGACACAGAAGATTCTACAGCCCTCACTCACCCTCAGGCCTCCCCAGATGTCCTCGGGCATTCCACCGGGACGAGCCCCCAGGGATCCAAGGCAAGTTCCCCCCGGAAGCGCCGCAAGGTCTACGACCAGCACTTCTTTATTAAATCAAGTCACAAAACAAAATACAGAGCTGCAGGTGGGTGTGTGATCGCAAGCCTGTCTGCACCGGACACCCGACGCTCCCCAAGTCCCCCGGTACCCCCTGTGCGGGTGACTCTAGTTCGGAAGTCCCCTTCCGTGGCATTTTGTTTTTGAACAGTAAGCATCACAGGAATGGTTTCTCAAGCAAAATCACAGTGATCATATTTCATGAATTCGATATTTAAGGAAAGAAAATATCAGCCTGGTTCCATGTCATATAAAAGCTTTAGCATAAATATAAGAACGTTCTAGAGAAAAATGTGCTGCGATACGTTTCTTTCAACGACCCTTGTGTCCTTTTGCTCTAAATTCTCTTTCTACTACCATTTCTGCATTCTGCTCCTATAAAAGGCCGATAAAGTCAGGCAACAGGACGTCTGTCTGTCTTAAGATGCTTAACCAGGCTGCCAAGCTGTCCTCCTGGTTGGTGAGCAGAGTCACGAGCAAGCACACAGATCACCAGAAAGAATAAACTTGTAACCGAAACCGTAAACTCCATTCCTCTGGCACACGCATCAAGATGAAACCGGTCATTTCTAAACATACTTAACCGGTAACTTTCATAACCACAGACTCTAACCTGTTTCCCAATTACCCACTATTGCTACAGAGAGGTCAACCCCCATCACTGGATGAACAAGTAAAGAGCCATAAGGTGTGTATGATTCCATCTAATTACATGCCAGTGACTTTCAATGCAAACTTTTCCCGTCATAATCAAAGAGTGGATTGGGTTCGGAATCCAAATCACTTCGCCTCCATTTGTGAACATGTATCGTACCCTTAAGTTCTTAGTAAGTAGTAAACTCAGTCTACACCGATCTGGAAAGTAAAATGTTATAACAAATGAGGATCGACCGATTTGTTTTTAATGCTTGTGATCCCTCAAAGTACTGAGCTCCACGCTAAGTCTACTAGGGTATTTTGGAATTCAATTACAATTCCCGTAATTACTTACTATTTACGTTTTAAGTAGATGTTATTTTCCCTATGCTAATATGCTTTTTGTCACTCTGCTATGTTTTCTTAGAGTCATGCTTAAAAAATTAATTTCCCTCATCAGAATTACATAACATATATTGGGAACACCGTAAATAGCGGGTTCCAAATGTGCCTCCGTGTTGGTCTTCGGAAGCATCAAAAGGAGTGGTTTTAACCTTCTTTCTCTGGGAGGGAGAGATAATCAATTCTTTGAGCCCATTATAATACATGAAGGTGGCTGAGAATATTCTCAGTCTATCAAAGAGAATATTCACTGTCTATCAAAAGCTCCTCTTCCAACAGACAGGCGTCCTTGTCAGTCAGCTTTCCCTACTCATGATCTGCTCTTTGGGAAACACTCATTCACCAAAGATCTAAGATTCAAAAAAGAGCAAATCATTACTATTTCATCAAACATAATCATTAAGATCCTTTAACTTGAAAACATTCAACCGTCAGGGGATGCCTGGCTGGCTCAGTCCTAGAGCGTGTGACTCCTGATTTCTGGGTTATTTCATGAGTTCCGTCCGGACCTTGGGGGTAGGTACCACTTAAAAATAAAATCTCAAAGTATTCAAGCATCGTAAACTGCTCTTGAGAGAGGGGTGCGAGACCCACCCTCTGTGGCATCTGCGGTAGACACGGGAAACGTCTCTGCTGGCTGCTGGACAAGAGACCCCACCTTCTTGCGAAACCTGGAACAAACCCAACCCACACTTGAGCTTATGATGACATGAGCTTTTTAAGTAATTAGAAAAGGTTTAAGAGTTCTACTTATCAGTGATAAGGGGCCCAACGGCAGGGTGGCCCTCTCCCGGTGGCTCACCAACACAGCTCACGGTGGCCGACTTCAGGGATCTCGCTGCAGCCTGGTGGCCCCCGAGCCAGCTACTGCGCAGGCTCACGTCCGGCCGGCTCTCCACTCCGCCCGGGAGCGCACGTGCCCCCGAGGACCCGGGCGCACCCCCGCCCACCCCGGCACGCTCTGTGTCCCGCCCACTGTACCCCAGGCCTAATCTTCCCAGTCCTTTTCCTTCTCCCTCAGGTATCCCGTGTCATCCTTGTAAGGCTCCCTATTTGCACACAGCTTACACCGTCGACCCCGTTAAGCAAAGCGACGCGAAAAGGAACGCGGAATGGGGCGGCAGACCTTAAGACAGCGCTGCGAAAAATCTTCAAGGCCGCGCGACAAGCTTCCAACTTATAAGCGTTTCAGTGGTCCCCGCGGACAGCGCCCACTCTCTCTCTCTCTCTCCCCGCCCCCCCTCCCCCTCTCCCCACTTGAATCTCGGCCCACGGGGGGCGTCCCTGAGGGAGATGCCCAGGTGGCCCCAGCCCGCCCTACGCGGCGCCCTCCTCGCCTCGGTCCGGCCTCTCGGGCAGGTTGAGCACGAACGGGAAGAGCGCGCCTCGGGCGTCCAAGGGGGCGCGGAGCGGCGCGGGCTCGAAGCTGCCGCCCTCGCCCGCGCCCACGTCCGCGCCGGGCTCGCTGTCCCGCGGGGGCACGAAGCGCCAGGTGCCCGCGCGGCTCACGCAGTAGATGGCGCCGTCCAGCGCGGCGCAGCGGAAGGGCTGCAGGCCGGACGGCGCGCCCGGGGGCCGCAGGTGCGCGGCGCAGCGGCTCCACTGCTTGGCCAGGCAGTGGTAGCGCAGCACGCTGACGCCCCCCGCCGGCGCGGCGGCCGCCTGCGAGTCGCCGCGGCCCCCGCCCAGGTCGAAGCGGTAGATGAAGCCGTCCAGGGCCACCATGGCGGCGGAGCGCTCCCTACTGCTGCTGCACGGGCACTCCTGCCACTCGTCGCGCCGCGGGTCGTACTTGAGCAGGCGGTAGAAGAGGGAGCCCCCGGACACGTAGATCTCGCCGTTGCAGGTGGCGGCCTCGTGCGCCACGGCGAAGGCGCCCCGGGGCAGCGGGGCCACGGCGGCCCAGCGGTCGGCGCGCGGGTCGTAGCGCTCCACGCTGAGCAGGCACTCGCCGCCCACGGCGTACAGGTGGCCGTCCAGGGCCAGCAGCTGCAGCTGCGAGCGCGCCTGGCGCAGCGGCCGCACGGTGCTCCAGCGGTCGGTGGCCGGGTTGTAGCAGAAGACCTGGTCCGAGGGGCGCGCGCGGCCGTCGGGCCCCGCGGGCCCCACGCCGCCGGCCACGAAGAGGTAGTTGTAGAGCACGCACAGCCCGCAGCCCCGCGCCGGCGCGCCCTCGGGCAGCCGCGTCAGCTCGCGCCACTCGCCGGCCGCCTCGTGCAGGCAGTAGACGGCGGCGTCGCCGCGGGCCTCGGCGTCCCCCGACGGGCTCTGCGGGCGGCTGCCCGCGCGCTCCCCGGCCGGCCCGAGCGCGGCGGCCAGCAGGCGGGCGCGGCCGGCGCGCAGGCGGCGGCGCAGCAGCAGGTCGCGCTCGGAGCCCGACAGGCGCCCGAACACGGCGGGCTCGCGCAGCACGTCCAGGTAGTGGTCGCTCATGAAGCGGTAGGCCGCGTCGCGGAGCTCCGCCAGCCGCTGCCGCTTGGCCGCGCTCAGCACCTCGTAGCAGTTGGCCAGGCTCAGCTGAGGAGCCACGGCGTCGGTGGCGCGCTGCACCGCGCACGGCAGCTGCAGGCGGCGCGCGCCGGCCACCACCTCGGCCACGTTGTCGGGTCGCACGCCCGCCATGCGGCCGCTGTACGCGTAGGCCAGCAGCAGGCGCAGCGCCGCCCAGCCCACGCCCTGCACCCGCAGCACGTCCCGCGACGCGCGCGCGCGGAAGTAGTCGCTGCGCGCCGCCAGCACCGCCTTGTGCGCCCGCAGCCGGCGGCCGGACACCTCGATGACCAGGTCGGGCTCCCCGTGCGCGGGCCCGACGCCGGGGGGCACCGGCGCGGGGTCCCCGGGATCCTCCGGGGACGCGGGCTCTTCCGGGGTCGCGGGCTCCTCCAGGGACGCGGGCTCCTCCGGGGACGCGGGCTCCTCGGCGGACACCGGCTCCTCCAGGGACGCGGGCTCCTCCGGGGACGCGGGCTCCCCGGGCTCTTCCGGGGACGCGCGCTCCTCGGCGGACGCGGGCTCTTCCGGGGACGCGGGGGACGCGGCGCCCGCGCTGCCGACCTCCCACTGCCTCTCCACCACCCGCTGGCCGCTGCGACGCGAGGGCGGGGGAGTCGCTGCGCCCTCCGCCGCGGAGGCGCGAGACTGCGGCGGGGAGTCGTCCCCGGAGTTGAAGCACAGCGACGCGCTCAGACTGCAGGGTGTCTGCGCGTCCGGTGGCTGCAGGCTGCCCTCTCCCGGAGCCGCGGCAGCGCCGCCCCGGTCCCCGGCCTGGCCGCACGCTCCCTGCGCAAAGGCGTCCCCGGCCTCGGCCCCGCGGCCCTGGTCCTCCCGGGGGTAGAGGGCGCAGGGGGGCACCGGGTTCTCCATGGGCCCGCCTGCGCTCGCCGCCGCCGCGGCCCGACCCCCGCTCAGCAGCCCACCATGACCGCGCCCTGACTCAAGGTCGGCGGTTCCTCTGGGCTCTAGCTGCGCAGGCCTTTCCTGGCCCGCGATCAGATTTCACTTCTGCGTCCACAGCCCCCGTGGCGCTCACACAGCGCTGCCCTCTCCCGCGTGCAGGAGGCGGTCGGCCCTAGATGCACTCTCGGCTGAGCTGCTGAACCGCAGGCACGCTACTGATGGCCAGCCGGGCGTCGGGGTCTCCGTGGCTTGGTCCCCAGGCCGCAGCACTGATGCTTTGATGAGGGTCCCGCGCAGGCACCGGCCGGGTATCCGCGGCTCCGTCCCCAAAGCACTGGGCTACTGGGTACGGCTGACCCACCGGGGCATGCCCCCTCCTTCCGAGTCAGTGTTCATCACTCCGGGTCTCCTCACTGGGTCCGAGGACAAACACCACCCAGGCAGGCTGTCTCTAAACTTCAGAAGGGGGACTTGAACTCGGGCTTCGGTAGAGAGCCCCCCCACGGAGCTTTTATTTGTACGACTCCCATTTATATTAGTCTCGCCTCGCAGCATCAGCAGCAGTCCTGATGCGTCTGCGTGCGCACTGTTCACCCCCGGGGGGTGTCCATAATTCACTTGCCCAGGTGTTAGAAAAACACAATTACTGCCCTGAGAGCTGGCCTTCCTCACGGATCCGTCAGGAGCCTCTTCCTTTGTGGAACATCAGGTGTTTCCATATGGTGTCACCACATTCTTCTTGTTCCTGTTTATGGGAGAGAGAGAGAGAGAGAGGGCGTTTGAATGTGCACTTTTCAGTGGGGTTATTCTGTGTCAGTGGGGTCTACTGCGCTGCCCCTGACTTTCAGGTTAGGGGACTCACGTTTGGTGGGAAAGGGGTTTGTGACTTTGGGCTGCTGGAGAGTTTGATGGAGAAGATATACAGAATAATTTAGGGATTTTTGGAAGTGTTCTCTCCCCTGTTCCTGCCCTGACTGTGAGGCCCCCGAAGGAGAACCCAATTCAGGTAGAGGGCTTTAAACACATAGGGTTGATCTGAACAAAACTCATTTTGCGGCTAAAAAGCAGTCAAATATCAACAGCTTATTTTCAAAGTAATGAGATGTATATGTAAAGAACGGTCAGCGAGAGAGCATAATTGACCTTATTAATTGTATTAATATGAGTTTTCCTACAGTCTTTTCCAGTTGATTCAAATTAAGTGGCAAAAGATACTGGGAGGAAGGACCTGCTCTGGCCTCAGAGGCCTAACTCCGAAATCGGTCTGCACTGCTCATTCTTGGAATCGTGTCTTTAAAACCTCAGGGAAGCAATTCCCCACAAACAGTCCATGCACAGCAAAAAAAAGCCAAAGCAACAACAGAAGAAGAAGAAGAAGAAGAAGAAGAAGAAGAAGGAGAATTAAAAAGGAAGTATGTGGAAGGCAGATGTGAGCACGTGCAGGTGAACCGTAAAGTCATGAAATATCTTTCCCAAGTTGGCAAAACCTTCTGAGAGTCCCCAGCCTGGAAGGATCTTGGCAGTTTTACCACGAACGTAAAGGGACGGCCCGACCGTGTCCCAGCTTTCTGAAGAAGAGAACTTACAGGGAAGGAAACCACATGTAGGATGTGTTAGCCTCTCCACTGAGATCCATGACAATCACCTTCCCTCAACCTCTCCTGGTTTCTACCTCGCCTACGTTCAGGGTTCAGCATTTATACTTGCCTGCCCTGTTCCTCCTGCTGCTATTACTAAAAAACTATTCCCAGGGCGCCTAGGGGACTCAGTTGATTAAGTGTCCGACTGCAGTTCAGATCATGGTCTCCTGGTTCGTGAGTTCAAGCGCCGTGTCGGGCTCTGTGCTCAAACAGCTCGCGGAGCCTGGAGCCTGCTTTGGATTCCGTGTCTCCCTCTCTCTGCCCCTCCCCTACTCGTTCTCTTTCTCTCTCCCTCAAAAATAAACAAACATTAAGAAAAAAAAACTTTCCCATTATGTTAGCAGTAAATGTCTTCAAGTTGAAAATTCAAGACATTCAATTCTCTCTCTCTCTCTCTCTCTCTCTCTCTCTCTCTCTCTCCCTCCCTTCCTCTGTCTCTCCTTTCCAGATATCTTTAACAGTAACTTTCAGGGCATGTCCGCTGTGTGCAAAGCAGAGTCCCGGGACACAGGGAAACGCAGAGTAAGCTGAAAGCCTGGCCTGCCCGGGGGCGCGGGTGGTGGAGGAGGCTCTCCTGTTTACTCAGCTGTGGCCCAGCCCCGCTGTGGTGCAGGCTCAGTGCTGTCCATCCCGGCCCCGGCGGCCATGCCCCGGCGAGGTGGCCGTGACCGCTGGCCCACAGCGAGGCAGCGTGACAACGAACTGGAAACCTGTACGCACTGTGTAAGCAAAGCTCGTGGTGTCTCCCCAGGGACCCAGTGGTGCTTTCTCATCAGTGAGGTCACTCAAGGGAAGGTCTGAGATGTACTGACAAATCGTACTCAAACTTCACAGATGCAGAGAAGAGACTGGCGGCTGCCAGAGTCAGCGGTGGGGGAAACGGGTAAAAGTATCCACCCGTGAACCTTCACGTCGGGCAGAAAGTCAGAGGGACTGGCTGTGTTCTCAGGCTCGTTCTTTCACACTTCTGCACTCCGCCTAAGACCGTAGACCTCAGAGAACCAAGCTAGTATTTTATTTCTTTTTGTGGCTGAGAAAGGGCCCCAGAACTTCCTGGTTCTTTCTCTGGCTGGACTCGGTTCCAAGAAAACCCTAAGAGTTGTCTTCTTGTAAATCATCACAGACCGAAAGGAACGGCAGAGAACAGGACGCATTTTTAAAGCTTACGCTTGGGGCTCTGTGTTTTGAAAGCCCTACAGCATGAGTGTGAGGCCCAAGAGACTCGGGCTGGGAAGCGTGGGGTATGTTGTAGCTACAATGAAGCACGGGCTCTCGCTCCACAAAGGAACCAACACAATCCAGAGCAGCCCGTGGTGTGGCCCGCCGGGGCCGTCTGCTGGCCAGGGAGAGACGGAACCGGTTCTCGGCCCAGCCACCCAGAGAAAGATGAACAATCCTCTCGAAAATCCCGCCTCTAGAGTCCTAGTGACAATACCACGTCTACTCCTCGGCACACGTGAAAGTTGTGAAACTGTCCTCTTGAGGGATATTTGCAGCAGAGACGGTTTCATGCTGTTCCGCGGACGCTCGGGCCCCGGGCTCCCCGGGGAACCCGGCTGCGGTTAGAGCCGGTGGGCAGAGGCCCCCTTGCCTGGATATCAGTGATGCGGCCACGAGAGCCCCTCCCGGCTCAGCCACGTGCCCAGCTGTGCACCCCGGGACCAGGTCAGTCCCTGCTCACGTCCAGCCAGCCAAGGCGATGCCGCACACGGGTGTTACCGGCCGGGCCCCAAGACGGCCTGCCACTCGACGTCAGGCACGGTGATGCCGAGTTAGGAGCCGGGAGGCCAGCCCTCCCCACCCACCCCCCACCGGAAGCTCCTGGCCAGCGCTTCTGGAAGACGGTCCCCAAGCACCACTTCGGGCCTCTTCCGAGTCTCTCCCAAACCTTGAAGAATGGGCGGGTCAGAGTCCACAGGAGAAATGAGGACATTACGCAGAGGGACCACTTCCTTTCCCGAAAGGTGTTAAAGAAGCTCCACAGGAGTAGCTCTGTCTCCCCTCCTCCCTGAGTGGCCCGTTGCTGTGATTTTGCCTGAAAACAGATGGGGAGTAGGGACGCCTGGGGGCTCAGTCGATTAAGCGTCTGACTCCTGATCTCGGCTAGGGTCATGATCTCATGGTTCTGGGATCGAGCCCCATGTCGGGCTCTGTGCTGACAGTGCAGAGCCTGCCTGGGGTTCTCTCCCTCTCTCTGCCCTCCCCTGCTTGTGTGCATGCACGCTCCCCCTCTCCCAAAATGAACTTAAAAAAAAACAAACAGGGGCGCCTGGGTGGCACAGTCGGTTAAGCGTCCGACTTCAGCCAGGTCACGATCTCGCGGTCCGTGAGTTCGAGCCCCGCGTCAGGCTCTGGGCTGACGGCTCGGAGCCTGGAGCCTGTTTCCGATTCTGTGTCTCCCTCTCTCTCTGCCCCTCCCCCGTTCATGCTCTGTCTCTCTCTGTCCCAAAAATAAATAAACGTTGAAAAAAAAAATTAAAAAAAAAAAAAAAAAACAAACAGATGGGGGAAGAGTCAGCCCGTTTTGCATCTAACAGCCCCGAGGCCTCAGCAATCCTGCTGACGAGGTTATCGCCCAATTTCCGCGGGCTGGGAGTCACAGTTTTCCCTCCATGTGCTGGTTGGTTCTAGAATCAGAATTCCAGTAAGGGAGTCCTGCAGGACTCTGGGCAGGGTGCCCGTCCTGGCCACATGAAGTAACCGAAACCCCGCACCTGGTCGTGGCATCAGGAAGGACTTCTTTCCCGAGTGATCGCCATCAGGTGTTGCCCCGAACACTGCTTCTGGGGGCTGCTGCGGCAGATGGTGAAAAGGGACGTGTCAGGGTGGATACGTAGGTGACAGTGACAGGCTCCCTTCTTGACTGTAGTCAGAAAGTGTTTCAAGAACAAGTCTTATTTAAATGTCATTTATGTAGCGTTTCCCCCTGAAGGAGTTTCTTCTTCACAGAAACCTAAACCGAAGTTTTACAGTTTCTTTCCATGAGTTTCTTCACTATGAACAACGAATTTTTTTTAATGATCGTACGATATCCTAATGGGAACATTGTTTGTGTCTCTAACGTGGAAATTAGTTGATTTAAAATTAAATATGCTTCATTGTAATATAGGTTGCTAAAAAGCATCCTTTAAATAATTACAGGCAGCTTTTTAAAAAAAAAAAACGTATTTGTCGGGGCGCCCGGGTGGCTCAGTCGGTTGAGCGTCCGACTTCGGCTCAGGTCATGATTTCGCGTGATCTCGCGTGATCTCGCGTGAGTTCAAGCCCCGAGTCGGGCTCTGTGCTGACAGCTCGGAGCCTGGAGCCCGCTTCGGATTCTGGGTCTCCGTCTCTCTCTGCCCCTCCCCTGCTCATGCTCTATCAAAAATAAGTAAACATTAAAAAAATAAAAAAAAACTGTATTTGTCAATCGACTTAGGAAGCTTATGTGAGTTTCCGTGACACGTACTGCTTGTAAGGAGCTCCTCCTGGGTGCCGTCCACGTCCTGCCCAGCCTGTTGCTCCATCGATGTCTCCATCCACACCCGTCAGGTCCCAGAGGCCCTGGGGACGGCGCCCGTGCTGTCCCCACGTGTGCCTCCCTCAACACCAGAAAGACACCATCCTCCTGGTGAGCAGCCGGCACTCGATGTGAGGTTCATCAACAAAGAAAGCCACAGACAGAACTGTCACACAGTCTTACAAACTCACAGGAAGCTCCAGAATTTTCTATTGGATTAAAGAATGTGTTGGTTTGCCTCGGCTGTTCACACCAATATTACTTTTCAAGATGATGTCTTCTTTGGGCCCCAGTTAAAACGAGTTGGCAGTTTTGGAGGGGGCCTAGAGCTGGTGGGTCAGGAGGGAGCCCAGGCTGTGGATGAACCGATGTTCCGCGAGGCTCTGATCTTCACCCCAATGCCTGGTTCATGTTTCCTCTTCGTAGTACAGAGTGGAGTTTTAGGAGGGCCATCACACTATGTGTGCAGAATTACAA
This sequence comes from Lynx canadensis, assembly GCF_007474595.2. Lineage (NCBI taxonomy): Eukaryota > Metazoa > Chordata > Mammalia > Carnivora > Felidae > Lynx > Lynx canadensis. Next base: position 1,533,732 of record NC_044306.2, on the reverse strand, counting down.
AGTCCAAAGCCAGGCGTGAAGAAGCATCGATCCCAAGATGCTTCTTCATTTTGAAACACATCCCAGTAACACTGCTGTCTGGCCACCAAGAGCACGGTGCTGCATGGTGTCGGAAGACGGGAGAAGTGGTCCACACCCAGCGTGTCTGGGAGAGAGCTACGAGGTTTCAAGCATGGAGATACTCAGTGAATAAAAGAAAACTAAAACCAACTTAGGTAACATAGTCTGTGTAGTTTAGAAATGGACAGGGTAGGAGTGACTGGGGGGGTGGGGGGGCTCAGTCGGTTGAGCGACCGACTTCGGCTCAGGTCATGATCTCACAGTTCACGGGTTCAACCCCCACTTGGGGCTCTGTGCTGACAGCTCGGAGCCTGGAGCCTGCTTAGGATTCTGTCTCCCCCTGTCTCTGTGCCCTTCCATGCTCGCTCTCTCTCTCTCTCTCTCTCAAAAATAAACATTAAAAAAAAGAAAAGAAAAGGAAATGGACAGGGTGGCTGGTGACATACTTTGGTGAATAATTTGATGAGTAAGTGGTGCCTTTCGGGAGGTCCAGTGACATTGGGGTTTATGTGACCACACTACAATGTATGATTTTTATTTTTTATGAAGGAGATTCCTAAAAGCGCAGATGAACTGTAACACAGGCTGAGCACACACTAGTAGCGATAAAAACGATAGCAAACATCTCTTATGCCAGGCACGGTTCTCCTGTGATAAATCATGCAAACACGCACAACCCTCACCACCGTCCTGTGAGGCCCTTGCTTTCACTAGCCCCATTTTACAGAAGAGGAAAGGAGATGTGAAGCAATCTCACCCACATCATACAACAAACCAACCACGCGGCTGGTAAGTGGCAGAGCCAGAGTGGAACCAGCGCCCTGGCTCAAGTGCACCTGCCCCAGAAGCGCCACGCCCAATGCTTCCGCACGCGCTACTGATCGCGCACGAGGGGATTTCCGTCACAGCCGCGAGCTGGGCGGACTGAAGCCCACACCGTCTCCAAACGCTCTGTCCGTTGCCCAGGGCGTCCTGTCCCCGGTCCTAGTAACTCTGGGTGCCCCACCCAGCTCTGAGAATAAAGCAGTCAGCGGTGTGCGCGCACCTGCTCAGAGCGCTTTGGCGGGAGTCATTTAGGGCAGTTACGATCTTTGTAACTTTAGGGGGTGAATCTTTGGCAGGGCTCACTTGCACCAAGTAAAATTTCAGAGAATTTCCTGAATAACAGGTGTATGTAACAGCTCTTCCTAAAGTCCCGAGGCCAAGGCTGGTGAAGGAGGCTCTGAGCTGTTCCCAGGACACCTGCGCCCTCGTGCAGGTCTGTATCTTAGATCCTGGGCTGACGGGTTCCTCCTGCCCCGAGCCAGCTTGGTCAGCATTTCAACTACGATCCCCCTCCTTCTTGAGCTCCAGCCCCGTGCACCCCATCCGGTAGAAACCGCTCGCCTCCCTTCCCTGTGAGGTGGTGTGGTCTGTGTTCCCAGAATGTCTTAATTTAGCTCCACCTAGTATCGCCCCCCATCTGCCTGCGCACCACCCTTTTCTAGAAGAACGTGAAATTCGGGACAGAAGATCTCATTAGTCATTCTGTCTTTAGCACAGGGATGGGTTCTCCAAGCACAACCAGTAAACGCTGGAGGGATGGATGGATGGATGGATGGATGGACGGATGGATGGATGGATGGCGCTAACTAGGTAAACAACAAAAAACAAACTCTGAAAACACATGGAAGTTCGGAAGCTGTACCAAGGATGACACACATTACAGTTCTATCAAGGAGCGAGGATACTGCTGACAAAAAGAGTTCTTGAAAGGGATTGGGGGTTGAAATAAAGATGGGCTTTCTAATCTCCTCCACAACTATGCCGGGTTCTCCGTTTCCTAGATAAACGATACTGCTCTGTAATCCTAGAAGATGCGGGTGGGTTTTAATTACAGGGCTGCTCCGGGCCCGGCCCGCTCCTCGGTGCCGGGTTCAGCGGAGCACGGCCTCAAGCCAGGTCTTTTGCGGCAGTGACACATCAGCCTTCCAGTTGATGCAGGAGGAGAAAGGGCCTTGCCTCCGCGGGTCAGGGAGCTGAAATCAAAGGAAAGCTTGTTTTCAGTAGAAGAAAAGGAAGCCAACACACAGAGCAAAACCTAGGAGATGGAAAGAGAGGCCCCTGGATCGAGCCGTGCCCAGAGCCAGCTGCACCCCAGGGCTTCTGACGTACGTGAGCTAATAAGTTCCGTCGTAACCTATGCTGCCTTGGGTGGGATTCCCGTCCCTGGAAACCGCAGTCAGACTGGCTGAAGACAAGAACCGCCGCGCTGCATCGCCCAGGGGGTTAAGCGGGACGTTTAGGGAGAACCGGGCACAGCACAGCTCCTGCCGGGAAAGCGTGCACAGCGAGGTTCCCGCCCCGACAGCAGCACAGAAGGCCTCGAGCGGGACGAAGGAGCGCGAACAGCCCCACCCGTGTACCCAGACGAGCGCCCTCGCGATCCATGCGTGAGGACAAGTGTCACCACCGTCTTGACTCAGTAAAGGAGAAAACGCCTGAAGCCCAGACAGTTCGAGTTCCTAGTCTCAGAAAACCAAAAAAATCAGCAACAGACCCAAACCACGACAGCCTTCTCTTTTCCCATCTCTGGAGCGTGGACTGCGTGGCCTCAGGAAAACCTGCCCGGGCTCATTCCATGCGTTCACCAGCGGAGCGGGCCACGGGAGCCACGGGGGCCACAGGGGTGAGCACCCCTGCCGGTCAGCCCGAGGCGTCCTGCTCCAAGCGCTGTGCTCCCGGCTCTGAGGGCAGCTCAACAGTGCTGCGCTAAAGGCCAAGGCATCGCGGGCTCTCTGGGCCCACGTCCTCGGCCGGGCTGGCAGCTCGGAGCCCGGAGCCTGCTTCGGATTCTGTGTCTCCCTCTCTCTCTGCCCCTCCCCTGCTCACGCTCTGTCTCTCTCTCAAAAATAAATAAACATCAAAAAACTTAATAAAAAAAAAAGAATGCCAACTCAAAATCTGTTGAAATAGAAGCATCTCTCTTTCTTCGTGGGTCAAGATTCAAGAATCATGGATTTGGCCCAACATACAAGTGCGAGCACTAAGGTTAGAGAATCACTGACAGTCTGCAAATTGTAGCTATAAGATGCAGTTCTGAGCAGTATTTGGGTGAACCTGGCCCTTTCCGAGTGAATCTGTTCCGGGCATCCACTGAAATAAAGTGGAGTGTCCCACAACGACAGAAAGCCGGAAAATAAGAGACTCCCCGTGCCAACTCAATCCCGGTTTTTCTCAGTTGTGCTGTTAACTTCCCATGGATCCCTCAGCACTGATAAATGACGAACAATGTGCATTCGTTGGCTCATTCCTCGTCGATCACGTTGCACACCCACAATGTAGCAGGAAGTGTACGACGTACCAGGAAGCACCGAGGAACACAACAGGTGTGGCCCCGGGCCCCATGGCCCTCACGGGCTCGTGAGGAAGGTGAACCTAAAGCCGTCACGTGAACTCTAATGGAAATACAAACCGTGGCGGGTGCCATGAAGGAAACACACACTTCTGAGAGTTGATGATGGTGGACGGGATTCCTACTCCGGGATGGGGAAAGAGTCCTCCGAGAGTATGGAAGGTAGGCTGACCGCTGAGAGGGGTAGCAGTTAGCAGGGAAGGCGGGAGAGAGCAGCCACGGGGAGGTCCTGGGGTGAAAACAAGCCTGAGCGGTTCTAGAAACAGAAAGCGGCTGGCTGTACTGCGGAGGACCAGCCACGTCCATGGAGCCCCTCCGTCTTGGTTACAGTGGGGAGCCACTGATGGTTTGTGAGGAAGTGCAGGGAAGGTGACCCGGCAGCGACCGTGCTCAGTCCTGTGTTTTAGAGAGAATGCTTGGTGTCCTGCTGCACAAATGGAATTCACTAGACTGCTTTTAGACTACTCTCGTGTCTGCCCAAATCACTACATACGTGAAAATGAGCTAATTTACATGACTATGAATACATCTCAAAAACACAACTTCGAATTTTTGAGGGTTTGCAGCTGGTACAAAGATACCATGCAATACCGTCCACATCCTGCACATGAAGTAAAATCCTGTAGGTTGTTTACAGGATGTGAAAAGAAGAGGAAGGAATCTGGCATAGAGGTTACTTCCCAAGAAGGAAGGAAGGGGACGTTTTCCCAGCTTGGTATCATTTGGTTTTTCTGGAAATTTAAAGCATCCAAGGCAAAGGATAACTCGTCTATTTCCTTTTATGCATCGTTTCTGGTGTTTGAGATACTTCACAACTTAAGATGTCAGATGTTCCTCTGTTTGTTTAAATGGCTATCAGTCCTTATCAATTCATGAACCTGGCTTCACTGAAAATTAATGGAAGCCATACGACCTTAATCATAAGCAAGCAGATTTAATCAACAGATAGTAACTTACTTCATTCCTAGTGCTGGAGTGCTTGATTAACTTATTCAGGATGCTTAAAATTGTACTGGAATTGAAATATGGTGACCTTCAGTAAAAACTCACATTTTGTCATTTTCCAAGTTTTAAGCTCTTGGATTTATAAAAGGGAGCCTTGTCCAAGATCAGACCGGATACCTACAGAGTGTAATTAAAACCTGTGCAGAGTCCTGGGAGGTGGGGGGCACCTGGGCGGCTCAGTTGGTTGAGTGTCTGACTTCGGCTCAGGCCATGATCTCACGGTTAAGTTGGTGGGTTCAAGCCCCGTGTCGGGCTCTGTGCTGACAGAGTGGAGCTTGCTTGGGATTCTCTCTCTCCTTTCTCTCTCTGCCCCTCCCCTGCTCAAGTTCTCTCCCTCAAAAATAAACATTAAAAAAAATTTTTAAACCCAACCATGCAGAGTCCTAACCCAGTGCCCTAGCTATCAATGTCATTGTTTATCTACCGTTGTTGATGCACATTGAAAATAAGGTAGAAACCCTTCTCTCCAACTTCTGCTCTGGTTTGATTAAGACATAATGCAGTCTTCCCTTCCCACTGCACCTGCATCACCAACACATCCAAAAACATCCTGAAAAAGAGGATGTTATTTAGCTTGTACTTCCTCCTCGGACATGGCTGTTCCCGAACAGTGAGTGTGACCGCCGTGGGTCCAGGGAAAACGCCTACGGTGTGCTTCAGGTCACGGACGGCCACGCAGAACAGGCTTTCTGCCCAGTGTCCAGGCGGACGTGAAGTGCCAATTGCTCTCACTGATATTTTAGCCGCTACCTTTGAAGGAGAAATCAAGACCAAAGGTCTGACGAGTGTGAGTTCACGTGTGTGAGCCACCAGACAGACCACTGGGCGGTCCAGACACAGCCAGGTGAGTGCAGATGCGGACGCTAAAGGTTCATAGTTCTGGCCTGAGATTGAATCTGAGGAGCCTTTGTGCTGTTATCTGCTGTCTTTGCAAACGCTTTGAACATCGGACCGAATGTGGTTTCTAGATGAAAGTCGCCAACGTCTCGACGTGTCTTCATTTTGTCCCTGGGAGCATGAAGCTAACGCGAAGTGAGTTCAGAGCGAGAGAGGAAACCAGTCTCACGAAGGTGATGATTTTAGAAAAAACCAAACAGTCCCACTTTGCAGATGCAAAATACAGTAAGACATCGGAGTGGCTCTGGGGCGGCTGCGACTTCGGTGCATGACCGTGAGGCACCGGACAGCGTCCCCCGCAGTGTGTCCAGCGTTTGAAATTCCAGGAGGACGTGGACAGTTGCTGTGTGTCAGGTCTGGACAGAGGCGACGAAACCAGTGGCGATGAGCCTCCCCGCACAGAATCGCAGCACAGCTCGTGTCTCCTCGTGGGGAGGGTCAGCGCTTCCTCGGCAGGCGACCTCTCACAAGGAGCCAAGGCCACACGCGGGGCGTTCCTTCCACGGACGCTCGGCCTCTTCTCCCGACACGTAGCCTGTGTTTGCAGCCACCCTTCCGTTCGGGGGTCTCTGCAAGCCGCCCGGCCCCTCAGCCCAGCCCCCAGCGACAGGAGCTCCAGAAAAGGCCTTTCGGCTTTTAGAGACGTTTCTGTGGACTCTAGGACAGAGTGTGGACCCCTTCGGAGCAGGAGAACGCAGTGCTTTGTCAAACTGCCTTAACCCAGAGTGCACGACCCGCTGAAAGCAGACGGGGGGCGGGGCGCGCCTGGGGGCCGCGGTGCTCACACAGGCTCCCTGTGCGAGGACGTGCTGCTCGGAGACCCGATCACCTCGGGAGACCCGCGCCTGGCATGTCCGAAGCACTCACGACGCGGACGGAAGCCCCACTCTGGAAAACCAGAGCTCTGAGGACAAGGACTTCCCACAGCATTCCTATCTGCAAAGCCCTGGGATAACAGACCAGGAATTTTACCAACAAATTCCGTCGTGTTCATAGGCCCTTGTTAAAAGCTACGTTCTCGAAGTTTCCACGCATTTGTGAAAACTCCTCGACCACAGTGACTCTAGAGACCAAGATCACAGGGCGGCACATGCCACTTACAGAGCAGTATGTGTGTGTGTGTGTGTGTGCACATGTGTATGTGTGTGCATGTGTGAACGCGCGTGTGCACATGTGTATGTGTGTGCGTGTGCGCGCACATGTGTATGTGGGTGGGTGTGTGCACATGTGTACGTGTGCGTGTGTGCGCACATGTGTATGTGGGTGGGTGTGTGCACGCGTGCATGTGCACACACAGGAGAAACCACAGAAAAACACTGAGAAAAATACCAAAAAGTCTAAAAAGCTTGTTTGTGGCAAGATGATGTGTGACTTCTCTTTTCATAAATTTTGCTGCCCTCAAATTGTCTATCCTCAACAGGTACTGCTTTGGGAATCAGAGACATTATTCTACATGCACACCCCTCTATGCACAGGTGTGCACATATGCACGCCCGTGTGTGTGCACACGTGTGTGTGTGTGTCCGTGCACAAAATAAAACAACACTGACTCCAGAAGGGCCCCAAAAGGAAGGGCCCCCGGTGAAGAATTCAGTGAGATGGCCAGACTTTCAGGCTTAGGGTCCTGAAAAGAAAACGTCACTTTCAAAAGTCAAATTCTGCTAAATCCGGGGCCTGCCGTGGGCTGCAGGTTTGCAGGGAAAACACTCTCACACAGCCTGCTGGATGTCAAAATGTCCAGCTCCAGATCCCGTCCCCAAACCCAGGCCTCTGGGGACCCCGACGGCCCCAGTTCTTCAGGCGCCCTGCCTTTCACTTCAACAGGGGAAACTGAGACCAGACGGGTCAAGTGACTGCTCCAGGCTGACCCGGACTCACGACCCCAGTGTGCCCTGCTTCCTGTGTGGTGTTCTCTCAATTCCAGGAGGGCGGAAGTCTAGGATCCAGCCATTTGTACAGATTCCCACAAAGCCCACGACACCACGGAAGACAGGCCACGCGGCCAGCAGTGCATCACACTGACAGCTCCTAGAGGCTTCGGGGCCGAGGCTGGTGCCTCCAGGAACAGGTGGTAGCAGGACAGCGTGAAAAGACACTACCATGCCTCTGGGCCTCGTCCTGTCTGCCGCCGAATGCCACCTGCTGTAGCAGGGGACCGGCGGGGGGAGGGGGGAGAGCTCCATGGGGGGTGGTGGGGGCAAGCGCCTCTCAGTTCACACCCCACGTCAGCAGACCCAAGGCACCCGCAAACCACCAGCTAGAGCCACGCCCGAGCAGCATGAGATTTGGGACCACGGTCTCCCCATGGCCTTGGGGCTGCTCGTGGAGACATACCCCAGGTGCCTGGAGTTCACTCAACGTTCCCCCTCGTGGTTCACAACCTTTGGTTCATAAACTGGGCTTCTTTTTCCCATCCCAGTATTTCTCCTTAAAAAACCCAATGGGGTGCCTGGGGGGCTCAGTCGGTGAAGTGTCTGACTTCGGCTCAGGTCGCGATCTCGCGGTCTGTGAGTTCGAGCCCCGCGTCGGGCTCTGTGCTGACAGCTCAGAGCCTGGAGCCTGCTTCCGATTCTGTGTCTCCCTCTCTCTCTCTGCCCCTCCCCCGCTCATGCTCAGTCTCTCTCTCAACAATGAAAAAAACATTTAAAGAGTTAAAAAAAAAAAAATCCAACCTTCACATAAGGTCCCCTTAATAAATAACAAAAGCGCATATAGCGAATCATGCTGTCTGCCTGCCTTCAGGAAATGAAGAGAACTGTTCTTTCCATCTCGGCTTCGTGATCAAAATGACAACACACGTGGCTAAAATTACCGAACCCGATCGCCACTTTCGGCCAAAGCGGGGTTCCCGCCAGCTCCAGGGGCAGTGACCGTGCAGGTGAGCGCCCCATGCAAAGTGCCAGGACTGATGAATGAGCAGCTGTGGCATGAACTAAGGCACAGACTTTTCTTGCCCCGGTCACGTTTCACAGCTGCTATCTTGTCCCGGGACAGGATTCCACAGCCGGCATCCGTCCTTCCAGGGCAGAGGGCGGGGGAGACCGGCTCTCCCCTGCACCACGAACTCTCTGCCCGCCGAGAACACAATCCTTCTGGCAGAGACACGGCCCATGCACTGTCCAGGGCCCTGTTGGGTGGGCTTCCTTCTCACTAAGTCACGCGTTCGTTCGCAAACGCACGCTGACGGAAGCCCACGAGATGCCGGGCACGGATGACAGGGAACAGGCCACGAAGAATCCTGGCTCACAGGTTCCCGCGGCAGGGGGGACGCCCAGCCCTCACTCATCGGCCCCCCAAGCCCACCGGGTGCCACCCCACACGGGGCGGGTACAGGACGGGTTTCCCGGGGCTTCTGGTCCAGGAGGCGAGACAGACCCCCCCACACCCGTCCCCAGTGACTGAGTGAATGATCACAGACGGGGGGAGCACAGGGGACAGACCTCCCCGGCACGTCCAGGGATGCTTCCCAGAGGAAGCCAGGCGTACCGGGGGGCGAACAGCACGAGCAGGACTTGAGAGGAGGACAGGAGGCCTGAAGACGCGGTCCCCGCACACAAGCCGTAAGACGGGCACGGGGGCATCGAGGGAGCCGCCGGCAGGCCGTCAGGAGCAACAGGGCCCGAGGAACACACGGCTGGCCCGCCCTGGCCCCCCCGGTCCAGCCCGTCCCACGCTGCCCTCCCCAGGGGATGCTGACCCCTTAGCATCCTCTGGGCCTGAGCGGCCATGTTGCAAACAGCAGCTGCTGGTTCTCGTCCTCGTGACACCCACACCTGGATTCCCGTGCCCACACGGCGGGGGGGGGGGGGGGCCGTCACTGGAGCGCCCAGCCAGAGGGGCCACCAGAGACAGCGGCAGTGCTCGCCGGCAGGCACCCCAGCCTGGGTTTTGGAAGGGCGTGTGCACCTGCGGAGGATCTGTTTGCATCTCCCTCAGCTGAGTGGGGCACAGAGGACCCTCCCTGCAGATCCCTGCAGAGTGTGACCAAAATAAACCCTGCTGTTCCGAGCGGGTCTTCTGGAATGACTGGTTGTGCACCCCCCACCCCCACCCCCACCCCGGGGCTCTCGGCCAGGCAGGGCGCTGGATCGGAAGGACGTCCAGCAGCTGAGCAGACGCCTGGCAGCCAGCGGGCCCCCGGGGGCCGGGCCCCTGCCCCGAGCCCCCTGTGACGGGGCGGCAGAGGGGCTGAGGGCACGGCCAGCCTCGCCGAACCGACGGCCTCGGGGCGGTCTCCACGCAGGTCTCAGTGACGCTGCTGAGGTTTCTCTTGGTGGCGCGATGGGACGAGAGGAGACAAGGTCCGGGAAGGAAGCAGTCGGTTCTCAAGTGACACTGGGACCAAGCAAATATCAAGGAACCGGGCCTTGCTGGGGGCTGGGGTCAAAAATAAAACGGGCCCGTTTCCCAGCCTCTCCAAGAGCGTCAAATTAAGGAGCTTCAAGGAAGGGTCAAACCCAGATCTTTTGTGGAGGCCTCGTAAATGTCGGACGGGGCGCCTCGGCGTCTCTCAGACAGGAGTCCCCTGAGGCGCTCCTGCCTCGTGGACACTGACCTGCAGCTTTTGGGAATTTCAGGGACTTTTTTTCTGCGCAGCCCTGGCCCAGCGGAGGTCCAAGGCAGACCGAGGACTCACGCCAGCGACATTCGTGACCGGTGCTTCTGTCAAACGGCACGAGTCCCAACAGAGCCACAGGCGGCCCCCCGCGTCTGCAGCACAAACAGGAAGAGGCACGACCAGCGTGGACTCCGTGGGACAGAGACATCACAAGACGGAAACAGGAAGCAGGCTGAGAAAAGCGTCAGCTGCACACACCAGGCATTTCTTCTGGACAAGAAAGGGTGACTTCCAAGGGAGCGCCACGAATCCAGAAGGCAAGGCCAAGAGCAATGGAAAAATCGTCCTCAGGAATTCGAATCGAGCCCTTTCCAGGAAGTGCCAGCTTGGGCCGGACTGCAGCGCAGGACGCACGGGCCAGGCTCTGGGGGCCTCCCGCATCCGCCGGGGAAGAGGCGGGTGTGACGGGGACGTCCACGTGTCTGCGTGGCTGGGCCCCGGTACCCAGACGCTCCCTCAAGCACCCGTCTGCGTGGCTGGGCAGGCACCGTTTAGAGGGAATGATCGCTTAAGCTGGTGGACTTGGCTACGGCAGAACCCCCTCCCTGATGCAGGGGGGCCGCATCCAACAGTCGAAGGCTCGGAGCGGGGGAAGGGCTGAGGTCCCCCAGGAAGAGAGAAGCCTGTCCCCGGACGGCCCTCAGGCTCCAGCGGCGGCCCCCTCCCTCCCTGGTCCCCTGCCCGGCGGCCGCCAGCCCCACCGGCCCCACGGCCACAGGAGCCCGTACCTCAGCAGAAACGAGTCTGTCTCCGTCCAAGTACGAACATCCTGCTGGTTCCAGCCGCAGGGCCCGCGGCATCTGTCCCACGCGCGTCTGCCACTGCGTGTCCGGTGCGGGGCAGGTGGCTTGGGGCGTGGGTCCTCACGTGAAGAGCGTGTTCACGAAGCTGCACTCCTGACCAGCAGCCAGGACGGCTCACGCGCACCTGGGCCTGATTTCGGTGACGGGATGCTGGAGCCTGAGCCTGATGCCACGACAGGATGAGGTTGGGGGACCCGACGGGGGGGTCGTGACACTGCACGCGGGAGGAATAGGAAGTTAGTGGCCAGAGAGTGGGCTGCGACACAGGGTGTTTTCCAAAGATGGCCCCACGGACGTTTCCCGTCCAGCACGATCTTCTCACCACGCGAGAGGACACTCGCCACGGGAGGTGAGGTCCACGTTCCCTGCCTTTGAACCCGGGCAGGCCGGGAGCTGCCGTGAGGTGACACGGGGGGGACTTCCAAGCCTAGTCTGGGAAAGGAGGCGCGGACTCCCCCCCGCTCTCCCTCCTCAGGACGCGGTCCTTGGGAACCGTGCCTCGACGTGGACGAGGTCCAGCGCACTGAAGCGGCCAAGCTGGGAGAGCACCGGGAGGGGCCGCAGAGAGACAGGGACGCTCCAGCGGCCCCGCCTGCCTGAACCGGCCCCACCCGGAGCCCAGACAACAGAGCTCAAGGCTGTGCGGGCTCTAAGCCACCACGCACCGCACCGCCCGCCGAGTGGTACAGAGACGAGCCGTCCTCACGCCGCAGATCTGTAAGCAGATTGTTCCCGTGTAAAGCCACCCTGAGTCTGCTGACGTTGCTATACAAAAACATCAGAGACAACAGATACTTATTTCTCACAGTTCTGGAGGCTGGCAAGTCCCAGATCAGGGGGCCAGCATGGCTGGGTGAGGGTCATCTGGGTGGCCGACTTCCCGCTGTCCTCACACGGTTGAGACAGACTCCTGTCTTCTCGCAAGGGCACGAACCCCATTCACGCGGGTTCCATCCTCCCGACCTGCTCACCCCGAGGCCCCACCTCCAAACACTATCGCAGTGGGGGTTAGGGTTTCGCATGCAGCGGCGCATGCGGGCGTTTGTGGGACAACCAGAGCAACTGGGGTCTCACCGCCCATGTGAAGAATTGTGGGGTGCAGCTTTGACAGTGGGAAGCCACTGACGCCCCAACACGGTAAGATCTGTGTTTGTAAATGACTGCTCTGACCACCGTGTGACAAACTGACCAGAGGAGACAAGAGGAATGTGCAGAGCCCAGACGGGGGGGCTCAGCCACAGTAAAAACGAGAGAAGACGGTGACTCAAAGGTAGCAGGTTCCTCATTCACACACTCGAGGGACCTCACAGCCCAAGACTTTGTAATACAATAGTACTCACAGCATTAACGCTGGCACTGTGCTTATCAGCTTATGAAACGTTTCGTCTACATCATCTTATTTGGTGATGTCCCTTTATGATTCGGTAGATCTCAGCTCTGCAAAATTAACCCATATCCTACTCTATCAAGCCCTAAAGTATGAAGCCCCATCAATTTACATAAATGAAATATCACAATAACAAAATTATATGAAGTTACAAATTACGACTCTCTGCTCTGGCCTTCCTTCAGTTTTCCAGCGTGCCCTAGTCCTCACCACACGGCCTTTGCACACGATTCCCCCTGGGACCTCACCATACCATCCTCCTTTGCCACTTCTCACCCTTCAGATCTCAACTCAACATTTCCTTGTTATGTGCTTTCATGGTTTATTCCTTTCCTTCAGAATACTTGTCTTGATCTGTCACTACACAAGAATTCACACGGTCATGTTTACTGACTTTCATCTCGTTAGAGTCTAGGCTGCAAGGGGTTGGGGACTGGGTCTACTTCATTCATCACCGCCCCTAGAATTGTGCCTGACCCATGGAAGGTACTCAGTAAATATTTGTGAAAGGAGGAAATTAATTTTTAATTGGTCAAACATTGCATAAGACAGAGAATGGCTTCAATTTCCAAGGCACTGTTTATTTTAACATCGTTTCCAGCAGGAGCCAGGTTCTTGGCAAAAGATAAACTCCTAGAAGTTTTAATTTTATTACAAAAGTTATTGCTGCTCTTTGCGAACTATTTTGCAAATATGTGCTGGGTACCAACGCTGTAATTTCAACATAATTACAATAACTGCAAGAGAAAAACTCCAATCAGGGCCACGGTGGAGACAATAATCCCTTGAACTCCAGAGAAGAGCAGATCTTATCCTGAGTCACCAGGGGAAGATGTGTGAAACGACACGGGGGCTTTCTGCCCTGCAAGCGGACGGCGTCACAGGCGCCTCTGAAGCCCAATGAAGCCACAGTCCTCTCGGGTCACAAAGCTCAGATGTAGGGAGGCTCGGGGGCATTACAGCTGCCTGAGTGATTCCAGGTTCTCTGCAAAGCTATTATTACTGAGCAATTTATGCTGTTGGCATTCAGAAAACAACAGAAATATGATTCCAGATGGAGGCGTTCAGAGCTTGGAGAACCTCTGTTCTTCCGGAACAGGAACAAAGACTCCAAAGGTGTATTTTAAGCTAAAAAGAGACCTTTTCCTTCCCACCGCCGTTTGTACCGGGACTTAAGGAGGTGGAAACGGAAGCAGTGGGGCCTGTGTGCAAAGACATTCATCGATGAGGCCAGGGCCTCACCACCCTTCCAGAGTCTTCTAGAGTCAAGGCTGGGCCTTCCCTGAAGGGATGCCCAGATAGCAAGCAGGCCAGAGGATCGTATGCAAAATCTCCCTGCAAGCATGGAGTCTCGGGCAGACATCCGCACTATTTTTTTCTCCCTTCCCAAACCGAGACTGCCTTAAACGCAAGCAACATCTTACAATTTTGCTCATTCTGTTCTAATTATATTACCAGCAGTATCTGTGCAGTCGACACTAAAAGCTCAAGAGACTTCTTATCTCATTAAAATTTTTGCTTAGTTATCCCCAGAAGAGAGGCTCCCAACGCCAATTACCATAAATTTGCAGGCAAGGGCCATCCCGGGAGCAAATCTGGTGGCAGGGGAAGGCTGGCTTCTGTGGTTTTTGGGGTGTGGAGAGGAGTATTCTAATAATAGGACGCCATGAGCTCAGGATAAAAGGCTCAAGGGCAGCACTGGCGCCCATTAGGAGTTCCTAATTAGAGTCTGAGTAACTGCTATTTAATGAGCTGGCGAGAGGTGCCCAGAGAACAGGCCGGGAACAGAGCGAACTCCCCACTCCCTCGGCACCTAAGGGGGAAGGGCAGGGAATTGAGCTGATGCTCACGCCTTCAGTGTTGTGCGTACAAATGCAGGTTATCATATTTTTTCTTTTCCCTTAACATAAATGTGGGGGGTGGAGATAGAGAATACGGTTTCGGAGGAAACTAAGAGGTGCTGGAATTACCCAAAACCCTCCTTGTTTAAATGCTCTGGGAGCCTTGGCTCCCGAGCCGGCCCCTCCCCCAGACCTGCCCGGTCCCGCGCAGGGGGGTCCCCAGCACGTGCGGGTGCGGACGGGCCGCGCGGCTGGCATTCAAACTCCCCTCCGGACGTCTTCCAGTCGGTGGCGCAGGCGGAGCTGGTTCCGCGCACCGGGTATTTCGACGCCGCTCCTTGTCAGGCCCCCACCCCATCGTGATGTCGGGCACGTTCGCACGGGCCACCGGCGCTGGCACGGGGCTGCCCGGCCCGGTCGGGGGCACAGGCTCCGCGAGAAGGGAGCGCAACCGCGGGCAGCGGCGGCTGAGGGCGACACCCTCGGGGCGGGAGTGCGACCCCGGGGGCGGGGGCCGCGGGGGCCGCGGGGGCGGGGTCTCGAGGTCCCGACCGGCGGCCACAGGGCTCAGAGCGGCCGAGGGAGGAGAGACGGCGGGGCGCGTCCCTCCGCTCTCCCGGGTCCCCAGTCCGGGAGGGACCTCTCGCCTGCTTCCGGGGACCCGCGAGTAGGGCGCCGCGCACAGGCCCTGAGAGAGCGGGGATCCCCGGCCGCGCCTGCAGCAAACGTGGCCACGGCGCACTCCCCCCCTCCACGAGCGCTCTGCGGGGGCGGCGGGCCTCCGGGGGGCCTCGGGCTGGGCCGAGCTGCGTGCTGACACGCGTTGGGCCGCGGCGCTCCCGGGCCTCCGGGGGCCGTCTCCTCGGCGGCGGTCACCGCGGGGACAGCGCGGGGCTCGTCGCCCCCGAGACCCAGCGCGGCCGCCGATTCCCAGCCCACTCCCACCGCACGCCCTGCGGGGAGGCGGCCACCCGCTTCCCGGGGGAGTCCCCGCGGATCGGACACCCGCCTCCACGCGGGCGCCCGGGGGCGAGACGGAGGTGCGCCCAGCCCACTGCCCACACCCCCACCGCCAGCAGGGCCACCACGGCCACCTCCCCCCTCGCCCACCTCCCCCGCCTCGGCGGCCACCCCCTTCCCGCCCCTGCTGCCCCTCCCTTCCCGCCCCTGCTGCCCCAGTCCTGCGCCTCCGGGGGCGTCTGGCCACCGCCTTCCTTCGCGGGGCCCACCCCTACCTCGAAGCTCCGCGCCTCGCCCTCCACCCCGGGGCCCACCCGAGCCAGGACGCTGAGCCCCAGTCGGTGGTCTCCGGCGCGCATGCGCGCGGGCCTCTTCCCGCGCACCTGTGAGAGCGCCCGGGGGCGGGGCGGCCGCCTCCCGCGCACCTGTGCGAGCACCCCGCGGGGTCCCAAGCCTCTTCCCGCGCGCCCGGGAGCGCCCGGGGGTCTTCCGGCTCTTCCTGCGCGCCCGGGGGGGTGGGGGGGTCCTCCGCTCCTTCCCGCGCGCCCGCGAGCGCCCCCGGCCCCTCCGGCTGCTGCCCGCGAAGCCCCAGGGGGCCCTCCGGCGCGGCCGGGCCCGGGCCGGCGAGCCCTCCACCCCCAGCCCACCCCGCCCCCGCCGCTGGTCCCCGGAAGCGCGCCCAAGGCCCGGCCCCCCGCGGGGCGGACAGCGGGGGCCACGGCACTCACCCTCGTCCGCGGACGCTCAGCCGCTCCGGGAGCGCGCCGAGGCTCGGAGCCGCGGGGGCGGGAGCGGCCACAGCCTGGGCCGGGCGCGCGTGCACACGGCGCGCGGCCATCCGGGCGGGAGCGCGAGCCCGCGCCGCCGCGAGTCCCGGCTCCGGAGGAGAGGGTTGCGGCTCGGCGCCGGGGCCTCCTCCGCGCGCCCCGCCCGCCCGCCGCCCGCTTAACCCTTTCCAGGACCACGGGGCTTCCTGCCGAGATGCGGGTGCAGGCGTGGAGGGCGGCGCCACCTGTCCCCACGACGGCCCCACGGCCGAGGCTGGGCCCCAGCTGCGCCCCGGTGTGAGTGAATCCCCGCAGCCACCCCGCGAGAAGCGGAGAGCAGGTTCCCGCCGGCGCGCTCGGGGTTTCTGCCCCCGACCACACTCTTTTGTGTCCTGCTTCCCCTCCCCCGCTCCTCCTCTACAAAACCGTGAGATAAAATGTAGTGTTTACATATGTTTGCAAAATTGGGGACGCTGCGTTGTTGGCATATTTAGTGGTTAAAAACCTATTGCCTACCTCCTCACAGATTCCAGGATAAAAGACAAAAACGTTGCGAATGCTCAGAGGAAACTGCTGAACTTTGTTCTTCTGTCTGGAAGTGTGGCCTCAACCATCTCCGGCTCCCTGCAGCTCGGACCTGGCGTAGGGCCACGGGGGGGGGGGGGGGGACCCTCTGGACCTCACCGAGAACGTGAAGTGTTAGGTCCACAAAGCCAGTGGACAAGGGAGACACTTCCTCTGACTTCAGCTGCTTTTTATTCCTACATACAGCTGCTTCCTGCCCAGGTCAGTTCTAATTAAGACTGGACCCCTGATGGCAAATGCTATTTTTAAAAGTTTTGTGCAAAAATTATGATGATTACATTTCCATAGGCCCAGAGAGCCTCAGACTTGACTTTTTTCAAATTTTGCTTTTGACAGCCTTTGCCGGTTTCATACGCTGCGAGGCTTTTGGATTTCAGCGCCAGAGCTAACACCCTGAGAACATCTTTAAAAGACGTTTTCATCCTGCCAAGTGGAACACTTTACCTCGGGATTTGGATCAAAGGAAGCAGAAACCAAGCAAACTACTGGGATGTATATTTTTAAATGATCAGTTAACTATACCAGAAGCAGATCTTTGGGGGCTGAACTCATTCCCATCATGCTCCATTTTTGTTTTGTTCTCTTTACTCCAAAAACATTCCAAAATCTACTGGGATCTTCTTTCGCGGATGTTCTGTTCACCTTCACATGGAGACTGTGTGTCACTAGCTCACCCAGCTCCATTGGCTTAAAGATGCCTGGAGTGGAGTTTTAAACTTACTTCCCAGCAATGCCTCCAGCCCTTACCCCCATTCTTTCAGGGGAAGCTTTAGGCTGACCCACAGCTTTACAGCCTCATCCACGTCCCCCACCCACTTTTGTGGGTTAGAATCCAGTGGCCCCTAAGTTTTCCCCAACCTGTCTTCTCTACCGCTCTCCAAACTTCCAGAGATCAGGTAATACGTCACATTTAACTTTTCTTCCCGCGGGATCTTACTATGCTTGCCATATACTAGGTTCTTAGTAAATGTTTACTGAATGAGCGAAAAAGTAAATGAATTAACTTAAAATATTCATCCAACCCATATGCCATCTGGTAGATAAGGTGTGTGGGGAACCCCATCCATTTTCAGACTTTACATGTTTTATTTTTAAAAATGTACTGTGGTCCCAATATGGCCAATGGAAATTGCCGGGGAACGATCCATGCATTTAATTAGGAAGTCATTCAAACTACAGGGACATCCAGAGTCCCTGAAGTCAAACATGGGATCCAACAATACCCAGAAGAAGAAGGACTTGTCATAAACATTAAATAACATCCATTCCAACAGTATTTCAAGAATATTATTTTACTGTTTTAAATTTTCCACTGCTCAGAAAGAGCCTAACCACGCATGGCACACTTGAAGAAGTGTATAAACGAGCCGTGCAGAGCTGTATGAGGTATAAATGAAAACGTAAGTGAAACTCAGAATTGCCCTGGGTGAGATGGTGTCCAGCCCCCTAATAAATGCAGGGTCTCCCGGCCTGGGCACCAGGCTTAGGGGACTCTGACCCCCCATCTGGAAACTGCATGGGGAGAGCAGAGAGCACAGCTTTGGAATTCAACAGATGGGATTTCAAACACCAATGTCACCATTTCTCCATCTTAAGAAATTTGCACAGAACCCCTGACCTCTCTGTGTTCTTCTGTCCTCTTCTGTCTGACCAAGGTGACACATGCAAGGCATTTAGCGCAGTGGGTCTTAACTCTAGCGGGAGGACAGCCCCACTCGTCACCTGTGACTCTGTCACTGCCCCGCTGGCTGTCAGCAAATACTTTCTGCGCTCCCAGTTCTGTGCTTCTGCGTGTCGTTTTCATCACACAACACCCAGTACTTACAGAAGATTCAGGCGGCTGGGCAGTCCAACACTGGGCCCTGTTTGGGTGCTGGACACTGGTTTTCTACTCGTGCTGATGCCAGAGAGCAGATAGTTTCCCCAAAGCTTAATAGCCCATAAGAGTTGACGCACTCCTGCCTTCCAATAAAAAGCAATTAAATTCCAGTAGCTGCCAGGAATCGATCCCGTTGCTACCTAGTACTTTGAGTCTCTTGGCATGAAAAATTAACCAGAATATCTGTGTGTTGGTGTGGAAACATCAGTCCCCGCGGCCTTGAAAAATTCTGCCCGTGTCATACGAACACGAAGCCATCTCCTACACAGAGCTCCCCGAAATTCCCCCGGCCCCACCGTGACTACCCCCTTCGGCTCTGATGGCTCTGGGTCCATTTGCAGTGTCGTGTAAGCCATTTCTTCAACATGGTGAATATTCTCCTCAGGCCTGAGTTTTCCCAAGCATCTAATTAGCCCGCGCCTGAGAATGTTACACCCGAAAAAGAGGAATGTAAGTGCCCTGAAATACTGTTGACGATTGGCCATTAACTGGTTGTGTACTGACCGTGTACTTGTGATGTCACTGCACACATTTTCTGTTACGGACAGTCCCGGGTTTAGGAGAATACCTGAGCGGTCCTGATCTGAATAGGACAGTGGAGACCTGTCTTTTTAGCCTCAAGCCCCAGCAGATCAAGCTGTGCTCAGTGCTGGTCCAGTCGGTGAGAGGAGGAAGCCTGATTGTGCTGAGTGTCTCCCTCCTGCCGTCCTTCATCACTGTGGGCAGCGGAAGGAGGGGGGTGGGGGTGGGGGCTGGCAGGCCACCAGGAGGCCAACAGTTCCTGTCAAGTGAGTCAGGACTGCAATCCCTAAAGGCCGTGAAGTTTATTAGTGCTGATTCTGGTAAACCTTCTCTTGGAAGAGGCATACCAACTGAACAGTTACTCTTAAATACTTTAAAGGCATGTGTTTATCCTGTTAGAGCAAGTTATTTACAATCAAATACAATCTCACGTGAATCTCTGCGGTATACCTACACGTAAGCGTGCATGTAACTCCGCAAAATACCCAGGTATAGATACACGCACTGCCAGAGGGCAGTTTTACAGTTAAGGGAATGAAACTCTCTCTCAAAGAGTCCGATGTCACTTTCGTGTCCCGTGCGGCCGAGCAGGGATGCTAGTCCTGCCAACACCGGGCCCTTCTTGACATTGACAGTGAAACACCGTCTTTCCAAATGAATGAGTCCGATCTTCCGAGTACCGATCAAGGAGGAGGCACAAAACCATACTTTGTGTAACGGGAATCGGTATGTTAAAAATAAAATCGGCTTCCTAGTACATCTCAATGGCTTCATCCTGCCACACTGATTTCACCCCAAGCCCCAAACACTTGGTGCTGTGAGTGAAGGGTTCACTTTTCCAGCCGAAGCTGCCCGGTGCGTGAGTCGCCCGAGGCCGGGGCGGGGAGGGAGGGTGTTGGCCTTGCAACCTGGGGGATGGGTCCTTCTCTGCCTTAAAAACCATTCTGCTCAACACTCCTGCTTCACACAGTGGGCCTGCAGGAACTTTCCGGAAGGGAATCTCCTGCTGCTTGCCCACTGCTCTAGTAGGTTAGGGCCAGGACGGGAGTTCTCTCCTGGACAAGCGGCACTGGGGACGCCCAGTGGTGTGGGTGCAGCAGGAGGGCCCGGCGCCTTTACCGCCACGCCGGGAAGGCGGTCCCCAGAGCGGGGTGCCTGCTGTTCTCAGATCAGTCTCTTCTACAGCACAGTTCTCTCACTACACAAGGAATGCTCGTGGGGCGTCTGGGTGGCTCGGTCAGTTAAGCAGCAAGGTCAGGATCTTGCGATTCGTGGGTTCGAGCCCCACGTCAGGCTCCTTGCTGATGGCCAGGACTCTGCTTGGGATTCTGTCTCGCTCCTGCTCTCTGCCCCTCCTCTGCTCTCTCTCTCTCTCAAGATAAATAACTAAAAAAAAAAAAAAAAAAAAAAAAATCCAGTTAAAAAGAAAACAATGTCAGCAATGCCTTAGGTGAGGTGCAAGGTTAAATGAGACAAAAACCAAAATCAAAATGGAAGCACAGTGTTACTGTCTCCCACTGATAACACAGGGAGTGCAAAAAAAGGTTTTTTTTCAAGTTTTCACACAGTAAAGGTCTAATTAGGAAATCTCAAAAGTATAAACTAAATAAGGACACCTTATCCAATTAACCCCAACTTAAAGGTTCTTATGGGTTGTGTCCCCCTGACCCCCGATAAAGGCATGTTGGAGTCCCAGCCCCTCAGAGCGTGACCTTATTTGGAGATGGGGCAGCCAAACTGAAATGAGCCGGTTAGGGCGGGCCCTGACGCAAGGTGAGCGGGTCCTTCCAGAAGGAGACTCCGTCACAGACGTGGACGGGCACAGAGGGAGGCCGAGTGAAGGCAGAGGCAGAGGCTGGAACGATACGGCCACAGCCGAGGATGCTGGCGAGCTCCGGCCCGCAGACGGCGAGGCCGTGACGCAGGGCCTGGCCTACGGACCGTGGGAGGGCGCGCGTCCCCTGTCCCGGCCTCCCGCGGCCCTTCCTTACGGCAGCTCTGGGAAAGCAGGACAGGGGTCTGGCGTCTTCGCCTCTCAGACGGTCTGCTGTGGGGGAGCACGTGGCTGTTCTCCTTGTTTTTAACCCGTTGAGGACTGGCCTTCTCAAAATACGATACAAACGAACGGGTGGACAAAGGAGAGTTTGGCAAGGATACACAATACAGACGGCCGCTTCCTCGGGACGCAGCTAAACGGGCACACGGCATTCCGTCCAAATGTCACCCGCGTCTCTGCTCCGCACGCGGCCTGGGGACAGTCGGGGACCCGGCCCGGCTGGAGGACGTGGGTCTGGGGAGCAGAAGGCTGCCGGCTGGTCCTCGAGAAGCCCCGGGCCACGGCACCCAGGGCGGGCACGGCTGGGCTGTCCCGCTCCGTCTGTCCGGACCTCGACGTCCCGCGGGGTTGGGCAACGGGCTCGCGGAAAAGTAGCCGCGGGGTGGGGGAGGGGTGGTCACAAAGGGGCCCTAAACTATTTCCGATAAACATACACAGAACCCCGGGGCGCCCGGGGGGCTCAGTCAAACACCCGACTCCTGATTTCGGTTCCAGTCAGGAGCTCACGGTTGGCGAGCTCGAGCCCCACGTCGGGCTCTGGGCTGACAGCGCGGAGCCTGCCTGGCATTTTCTCTCTCCCTCCCTCTCTGCCCCTCCCCCACCGGCTCTCTCTCTCAGGATAAACAATTAAAAGTCTGTTCGTGGACGCGGAATGTGGCGGCCGGCCAGGCGGGCCTCGCGTCTTCCAGCACACGGCCCCTTTCCCGCCGCTCCGGGGTTCGGCCGGGAGCCCGCCAGGAGAGCGCTCCTGAGGGACATCGAAGCCGGAGGGCCCGTGTGAACCCTGGCCCTTCGGGCGCGCGATGCTCTGGTTTCGTGGTTACAGAGATGCCGGACGCTGCTTCCTCGGCCCCCTCCTCCTGTGCTCAGCCCCCAGAAGCAGGGGGCGGCCTCGGCCGGAGGAAGGGCCCCCTGGGGCAGCCGCAGGGGACGGGGCCCCGCAGCTCACAGTCGTTCTGTGCCGCCGCAGGAGGCCCGGGGCCACCAAGCCTTCCCAGCTCCCCCTGCCTTCCTCCCGAGAGGCCGCTGCCTCCTGCTGTGTCTCCCCTCCTCGGGCATCTTCGGGGTCCCGCTCGGGAGGGAGCCTCCACGGGAGGGGACCCCCGGGTAAGCAGATGATGGCACTGAGCTCCGGCGATCATCCGGACCCTTCCGGCAAGGCCGAGCCGGGCGCCTCCGGGAGCCGCCGGACGAGACGGGCGGAAATGTCCACGCACGAAAGCGGCTGCGTTATGGGAGCCTCCCCGCCACACCTGTGTCGCACCCTGACACGGTGCGCGTCCAGGGGCTGCTCCCAGCTCTTGCGTCCGGGCCCGCTCGGGGCCCCTCCGAAGCCTGTCCCCCACCTTCCCCCAGGCCGGGACCCAGACCCCGCTGCCCGGTGGGCGCGAGGTCCCGGAGCCGCTGGCTGAGGGTCCGTCCCGCCCTGCCCGCCAGGTGTCCTGGGCCGGGACCAGCCTGTCATCAGAGACATCCTCGCCTGACGACTTTGTTGTTCGTGCCTTTTCTTTCCCCTTGAACGTCTCCCGTTTTGCTCTTAGAAAGGAAAAGAAGACATAAATATGCGATTACTCTGGACAAGTGTGTTTGGGGAATGAGTTCCACAGAGACTCTGCTGCAACCTCCAGTCGCCCCACTGTCCCCTCAGCCCGTCCCCCTCTCAGCCCCCTTCTTTCCCACACGTCACCTCTCTTCTGCCAAAGCGAGGGATCTCCCTGCCCGGCCACAAGGTTGGCCTGGGCCTCAGGCCTCCAAGGGGACGGGAGAGGGTTCGAGGAGGCTGCGTTCAGAAGGGACTGTGCCGGGGGCCTGGGTGGCGCAGTCGGTTAAGCATCCGACTTCAGCCAGGTCACGATCTCGCGGTCCGTGGTTCGAGCCCCGCGTCGGGCTCTGGGCTGATGGCTCAGAGCCTGGAGCCTGTTTCCGATTCGGTGTCTCCCTCTCTCTGTGCCCCTCCCCCGTTCATGCTCTGTCTCTCTCTGTCCCAAAAATAAATAAACGTTGAAAAAAAAATTAAAAAAAAAAAAAAAGAAGGGACTGTGCCGGCTGCAGGGATTCACTGCCCTCGCCCCGTGGGGCCGTGAGAGTCACGGGGGTCCCTGCAGGAAAGATGCCATGGGCAGAGCTCCGGGAAGGCCCGGGGACTCGGGAGACGGCTGTGGCCCCAAACCACACCTCAGCCGCCTTGGAGAACAGTAAGGTGTCATTTTCACACGGCCTGGGGCCGCAGGGCCTGCATCTGGCTTCTGCCCTGAGTCCTTGGGCACTGGAGGCCCACCAGGCAGCAGGCGTGCTGTGGGAACACCCGGGGGCTGCAGGTCTCAGAGACCCCCGACCACCACCCGCTTCATCCAGGCAGAGCACAGTGCAGAAGACAGGAAGTCGGGACGCGGTCCCCACACCTGGAGAGCCCGCTCCAAACCACGTAAGCCCTGCTGGGTCAGGCGGCACCCGGTGACTCCTGAACAGAGCGCAGCGTACGGCAGCCCGGGGGAGCTGCTGGGACACGGGGCCGATGGTCACTCCGCGGGTTGGTGCCCCTCCACCCGGCTGCAAGAAGACCTTTCAGACGATCCGCTGTCCGGTCCCATCTTGCCCTTCGCCCCGGAAGGTGTCCCGCAGAAGACGAGAAGCCTCCGCAGGATTCCTCCGGGCCGCCAGCGTGGCCGCCATCTGACGGCACCTCTGCGTGGCCTAGTCCTGCACGAATAAGAACTCACGTTTTCAATCCACAGGACGGTGCGGGTTCCCTGTGGTCGCTGTGACACGTTGCCATAAAATCGGTGGCTTCAGCTTCAAACAATACGCATTTCTTGCTTACGGTTCTGCAGGTGAGAAACCCAACCTGGGTCTCCCCGGGCTAAAGTCGGGATGGTGGCAGGGCCGGTTCCTTCTGGAAACGCCAGGGGAGGCCCCGTTTGCTCGCTTCTCCGGCGCGCACAAGCCCCTTCCTCGGCTTTGCCCCTGTGGCTCTCCTCCACTCACCCGTTTCCTTCTCTGACCCGCCCGCCCCTTCCCTTGCAAGGACCCTTGTGATGGTGCCTTTGCCCCCATGATCGAGTCTCGTCCCCTCATCCCAGGATCCTTAATTTAGTCACATCTGCTAAGTCCCTTTTGTTGTGTGAGGCAACAGGGGGTCTGGGCACTAGGATGTGGGCATCTGGGGGCCGTCGTTCGGCCCGGCACACGAACTTGCCGAGATGAGCGAGATCTGCTGAGGCGTCTGCACAGCACCGGAGCGGCGTGGCCCCGGGTGGGTGCCCGGCCTTGGCCCTCCCAACCAGGGCCTGGCCCGCTGCAGGCAAGCAACACATCCTTGTGGAGAGAATGAACGTATCCAATAAGAAGTGAGAAAACCATGGGAGGATCAAAATAATCGTGGCCTGCAGGACGGCGTGGTGGAGACAGGGGTCCAGAGGGAAAGCGCTTTCCGGAGTGACGGCTGCCCGATCACAGGCCAGGCACTGAATCGAGACCTTCATCCGTTATTTTATGTAAATCTTACCAACCTCCTGCATTTACAGGTGACAGAATTGAGGCTCAAAGAGGTAATTAGCCCGAAGCTGCATGGCCAGCAAACCTAAGTCTCGAGGCCACCGTCTGAATGTCAAAGCTTGTGTTCTCAGACCCCCCGTCTGTACTTCCTGAAAGCTGAAAGAGGTTTCAGGATGCTGGCACAGACCAGGACAGTGGCTTCAAACAATCTTCTGGTCGCTAACTTTGGCAGAACGAATGCTCCAGCTGCTCCCGGGGCGGGAAACGCAGACACACACAGCAGCCGGCACACGGGTTGCGTATGCTTCCTGGCAATTCAGAGCCCCTGATTGCCAACTGTGGCCCCTAGAGATCCACAAACCCCAGGTGGTGGATCCTCGTCTGGAGAAATCCTGTCCTCTGAGGAATTCCGTAGCGGAGTCAGTCGTGAATCTTTGTGCGGAGACCAAAATTACCATTTGTGTAAATCTGGACGTGCGCACGTTGAACTTGCCCAGAATAGGGTGCCGAGAATAGCGCCAAAGCCAGGCGGACGCAGCGAGACGACGGGGACGTCTGGGGACAGAGCAGGAATCCCGTATGTTCACACCAAAAAAAGAAATCGAGCAAGCGACCTTCCCTGGAGACGGAGAACGTGAAGAATTGGTGTGGCCTCAGCTCCGTCGGCCGGGGGCCGTCTGCGCACGGGGCGTCCAGCGTCCCCCCTGGCCTCGGCCCGCCTGCCGCCCTGCCTGGATGAGAACCGCTGAACTGGACACAGGACACGAGTCCCACACACTTGACACCACAGGAAAAAGAAAAGCAATAATTTTTTGATGAGCAGAAAAACATAAGAATAATTCCTCCACTACTTACCGACCTAGAGCAAGGCGCACAGGGCTCTCTCCGCGTGCGCGCCATGCGCCAGCAGCCCTGCACCTCAGAACCTTCTAGAATTCGCCTGTCAGCGGCTGGGACACACTTTACTGGGTCCCCCGGCTCTGCTCAGATGCTGTACGGGAGCAGACCTTCCAGAGCAGGACCCTTGGGGACCCCGCCCCTCCCCCAACCTCAGCTCTGCCCTCCCCCTCGCTCCCCTCCCCCACATTCATCACCGCCTGGCCCTGGGCTCTGCCTCAGCCCTCAAACCGCATTCTAGAACACCACACGCGGCCTACGTCTGGTCATCCTCTTAGAAGGCGGCTGGCTCCGTGACGCTCAGCTGATGCGCTCCGTACCGGGTGGTCTATGTGAACCAGAACTTCTAGAGACCCGTGCATCGTAACCGGAGACAGCCTGGTGGGCACATTCAGCCAGCAAGCCGCTCGTACGGGTGATCCGTTATCTCTGGCGTTGACAACCCAGCCGAGGGAAAAGCCCCTCAATCACGCGGGGCCTCGGGTCTCCGTGGGCACCACTGTGCGGGTACGCTGGCCGCCCTTCTGCCTGTCCGCTCCGCGGCCTGGCTGGGCTCCCGGCAGCCCACCCACACGATCCCGGCCAGCGGGGCCCCTGCCAAGGGTCTGCGCCTCCCCCTTTCTCCCCGCGGTTCCCACCCGGTCACCCCAGTGCCGGTAAATTCCGGTCCTGGCCGAAGGCCGACCCAGTCCTGCTGTCTGTCACCAGCATCCGGCTTCCGCGGCTCCGTGCCCAGTCCCCTCTGGTGGGACGCCCGACCTCTCCCAGCCGCGGCGTCCTCAACCGCCCAACGGGGCACAGACCCCCCACCTCCCACGGCGACTGTCTTTCATAAAACCACAAAGCTGTGCCCACATGGTGTCTGCCGACAGGAGGCGCGGAGAAACGCCGTTTCAAGAGTCAGACTCGAGAAAGTGTCCTGTAGGGCAAGATGGCCTGTGACGCACGGACGGCTGCTCAGTCCCCGCGCCAAGTAGGCAGGGGCCACAGCCCTCACGGCACAGGTGAGAAAAAGTCACCTGAGCTTCCCAGGCCGCCCGCTTCCTGCCCTGGCTGGGCACTCCCGCGCTGGGGGCCCAGGGCTCGGCACCTTCTCAGGAGGGGACAAGGGGCCGTGTACCGACTGCAGGTCCCGAGGGCGAGGGACACACCATGCGGACGCCTAGAAGGACCAACGCGGAATTCTCCCCCCACGAAGAGGCGGCAGAAGGGTGCCTTCAACCCTTCAACAAAAGCTGTCAGGCACCAAACAATTCACCAACCCGCTTCTCAAGGGTTAATTCTTTCTGAGGCTCTTTGGAGAGAGCCAGCAGCAGGGAGCAAACTCAAGCCAGACCAGGCCGAGAGGCTGCCTCTCTCTCTCTCTCCTCTTCCGCCCGAATAAACATTGTGCAGACAGGCCCTCGCAGGCGAGCACAGAGGCGAGTGTGCAAGCTGAGTGTGTGTGCGTGCGCGTGCCCAGGGACTGCAGGCGAGGCGTGAAAGAGATGTGGTCTGGAAAGGGGGGAAGCGCTCTGCGCCCCGAAGCAGAACCACCACGCTGCGTGTGGGAGGGGTGCTTTCCAACGGTCTCAGGCAGCCGGAAACGGTCCTGAAACTGTGCGGTGGGGGCCCTTCACGGACGGGTGGCTGGCCACCATCAGCAGCACACCTCGCTTCCCTCAATACGTCCTGGCGTGGGACAGAACGCACTTCCCCGCACGTAAATCCGAAAGTCACCCGAAAACTGTCTGCTCTCTAGGGCTTAAGCTGTGTCCGTTTTATAGGAGAGAAGACCGGCTAGAAACTACCCCACTTTCCTCAGGATCTAGGACACGCTTATCAGATTGAACCCATAAAACACTGACATACAGCAGCTTTGGGACATGATTTAGGAAATCAGATACGAGGACTCCATTTGCAAAATCCCATCTCTATACAGCCTGTCAGAAATACAGAAATACCCCAGAAAGTGGGGCATCCGGGTGGCTCAGTCGGCTGAGCGTCTGACTTCGGCTCAGGTCATGATCTCACGGTTCATGAGTTCGAGCCCCGCATCGGGCTCTGTGATGACAGCTCGGAGCCTGGAGCCTGCTTCGGATTCTGTGTCTCCCTCTCTCCCTGCTCCTCGCTTGCTCATGCTGTCTCTCTCGCTCTCAAAAATAAATAAACATTAAAATATTAAAAAAGAAAGAAAGAAAAGAAATACCCCAGAAAGTGAAGTGAGTCGCCCGTTCGTGACCAAGGAAACGCTGCTGGAGAGCAGGCCCCGAGCCGCCTGGAAAGCCAGCCAGCAGGCCCCGAGTTCACCACACCAGGAAAAAGGCACCGGCGTCTTGGAAGGAAGCCTCTCGCCCAGCTCTTCCCCTGTGTGTCTGCTGGGTTGGTGGCCGGGGGTTCAGAGGGCGGCAGCAGGCCCTGGCCGAGGCTGTTAGGACGTTTCCTCTCTCTCTGCTGGAAGGAGGGCCTCTCACGGGCCCGGGGTCTTTAGCACTTCTGCAGGGAACAGGGTTATCTCAGAAGCCAGGCGCCCCC
The DNA here is from genome assembly GCF_007474595.2 of Lynx canadensis. NCBI lineage: Eukaryota > Metazoa > Chordata > Mammalia > Carnivora > Felidae > Lynx > Lynx canadensis. The sequence goes on along the minus strand of NC_044306.2, from coordinate 1,506,052 downwards.
AAAGGCTCAAACTGCGGGAAAGGCTGTGCTCCCAGCCAAAGAGGCAGACACAGGAGGTGGTGCGGGTAGAGTCCAAATGGATGAGGTCAGAGCTGGGTCCCTGCAGGGGACTCCGGGACATCTGCGTGTCAGCTCAGAGAGGGGGGCTCGGAGCCACCAGCCCTGCCCAGCCACCCGGGACGGGGGGTGGGGGTGCAGAGACAGGAGGGGGGGGGCGTCCCCCACGGGTTGGGGGGAGGGAGACAGGAGGTGGGGGCAGGAGGAGATGGGGGTTGTCTCCAACCAGGATGGGGGGCAGGAGGTGCCTGTCACAGCCCCTGTCACACCCCTGTGTCCGTCTCTTACCCTAAGTTTTCCTGGCACGCCATTATCCGCTGAGCTTGTGAGCCGGGCTGGGCCCGGGCTGGGCCAGCTCCTGGAGCTGAGTCCCTCATCAGGTCCAGTCCAGGCTCGGGGCACGGAGACCCCGGGGGCTCCCTGCTGTGCAGGTGGCCGAGTGCCAAGGAGCCGAGGTGCCAAGGAGCCTGGCACCACTTAGATTTGCAGACGTACTTGCCCCCCCTCCCAGAACACGGAGCCCCCCTCCTGCCTTAACTGTTCACGAGAACCAGATGTCCTCACTTCTTGCCCGAAAGTGCACACCAATCCTGCAGGCACACCGGTCAGAGTCAACCCCACAGGACGAGTCCACACTTCCGGGTTGGCTCCTGGTCCCTTCGGGGGATGACAGCACCCACCTGACACGGGGGCGCCCTGGCCATGATGGAGGGTCTCGCCCCCGCCCCGCCCCACCCGCACTGACGTCCCTCCCCCTCGGCCAGCACCTCGGCAGGCTCGGTGGGGGGAGACGCGGCCCACATCCACCCACAGCACGGAGCACGAGGGGCCTCCTGGGCGAGCCCTGAGCTCCCGAGGCCCCTGGGCGGCGGGACGGCCGTGCGGGGGCAAGTCTCCGGGTGGCAGGTCACGGCCCACAGGGGCCCAGCGTGGGGTCGGCTGTCTGGGGAAGGGCCCCCTCTGGAAACGGGGCCAGTACTCCAGCAGCACATAAGGCTCCGGAGACAAGCACCACCCTGGGGGGGGGGGGTTACGGGAGTGCCGGGGACTTGGGCTACGCTTTACCCCTTGGGGCCGCAAGTCCAGAGCGGAGGCCGGGCGGGGCGGGTGTGCGGTGGGGGCTCCCTGGCTCACAGATGGTCTTCTCACTGTCCTCACGGTCCTCACCGGCAGAGGGGCTGGGAGCTCTCCGGGGACCCTCTCCCGTGTTGCGTTTGATCGCGGCATGGGGCGCCCACCCTCACACCTCAGCATCGCCCTCCTCCTGACGTCACCACCTTGCGGGGTGAGATTCCAACCTAAGAGTTGGGGGCACCCATCCACGGCACTGGCCCAAACCTGGTCTGACCCTGGCGGTCACAGGATGCTGCCTGGGGGCCAGGCGCCAACCACACGCGGAGCCGCTGAGGCCGCCGGGCCAGGGGGTGTGAGGGCCCCGAGGGAACGGGGCCTCGCCCCGAGGCAGGGAGGCAGGGTGGGGAGCCCGTTGGAGGAGCCAGGGTCGTGCCAGGCTCCTTGCGAACCAGGCCCTAGCTCTTGGAGCCCAGGGAAGAGCTCAGGGGCCGCAGGTGAATCGGGAGACAACTACGGCCCCAGAGAGAGGCCGCTTAGCGCCCAGAGCCCCTCACAGAGCGGGACCGCTACCACGGGAGCACCCTATGTGGCGTCACACGGGGTTTTTTCTAATGATGTCATCAATGTTACAACCTAAATGCAAACCTCCACCTGTACGGTCTCGTTCTCTCCTTATTTACGGCAGAAGAAAACCTACTGGTTTGGAGTTTTCTGAGACAGTATCAGGTCAGAGTCCTTCCGTTCCCCCGGCCCGTGAAAAGACCGAGAACCTTCACGGCTTCTGCCGCACAGACGGTACGGAGCTCGGTGGGCTGCAGACGCGGTCTTTGTGTTTTACACGAAATTCATTCAACCTGCGACATCACTCAAAATGTAAAACGGCGAGTACGTGAGTCTCTTGGAAGTGTCTCAGCTCAGCACCCACCTCAAGTCACAGCACTGTTTTCCTCTCACGCTGGGACTGTCTCTGGAACTCGTACTAAACTCCCAGGCCAGCAGGTGGCCATCCTGAACTTGAAAGGGCCCCTCAGAACCCCCCAACTGCCCCTTTGTGTTTTATGGGGAAAAAAGGCAATTCGAATACTGTATTTTTAAATAAAAAGACTTTATTTATGACTTCAGGTAGCAGCTAACAGTTTAAGAAAGCTTGGGGAGAGATTACTTTCGCGTGGGGGTATATGTGCACCTTGGGAAATATTTGGCTAAGGCATAAAATTAGCATTTTTTAGTCATCTGTAAAGTGCTGAGAAGTTTATCTCTGGTGATGCCCGCATTAATGTTCTCAAACCGCTCAGTGAGTACGACACGGAGACATAAACCCACGCTATACGGGACGGGACCCACTGCTCGCCCGCATGCCTCGACCACGCGGGGGCTTTGTGACCACAGAATGCAAGCCTGCGTGCTTGCAGGAGGCACACTGAGGCAGTGTCCCCGGCCTGTGTCCCACCCCAGCAGGGACACACCCACACTCTCTAGCACCATGAGTAACCTCACAAGGCATATTCGAAGCAGGCACCGAGGTCCAGGTCAGCAGGTGCGGGAAACACTCTGAAAGAGCTGAGGACACGCTCAGTGTGCATCTCCTATGAGAGGGAAACGTGCATTTCTAATGTGGGTATTGATACTCCTTACGAGGAGGAGGGAAGGATCTTCTGGTGTGGACGCTTGAGTCTAAATGTTGATAAGGTATTGAGCATTTTGGTTCAAAGCCGAACATTATTTGTGAAATGTTACAGACGATATATTGACTAAAACATTAACTGTTAATCTTTAATAGAAAAAAAAGGCAGTACAAAAATACTACTTTGTTAAAATACACAACACGCACATTATGCCGCTTTGGAAAACCCACTTCACTTCAGAAAGCAAATACCACAACCTGGACGGGGGGGACGTTAGCTGGCTCTCTTCAGCGTTACGGACTCTGTGCTGGAATTTAAAGATATACAATATAAATAAAAGGAGAGACTCTGAATCGAGTAAGGTTACTCTAGGAATTGTTAAGAAGTTTCTCTACGACGGAATAAGCTGTATTTCCCCATAAGTTCTGAGTCCGCGAACTCTCTAAGCAGCAGGGCCCGCGAGTGGGTGCGGAGCGTCTGTGTTTCCGCGTGGTCTGCCGTGCTCGCGAAGCACGCGGTCGCCCCCGGACGCCAACACGGCTGCAACCCGGCCTGGTCCTCTGTCCCCTCACGGGCGTCTGTGCTGGCTTCCGCTCCGGAAAACACCACCGCGACGGTATTGCACATTTCTTCCCCCAAGACGTGATTTACCCTCAACCAGTGTAGACACGGCTACAGCCCTCGGGTCGCCCGGCTTGGCCGCAAGGACGCGGCCACCCAGATGGGCCACGGACTCACGCGTTCAGCAGGGGGATCTGCCAGACCATGATGGAGGCGGCCAGCTCCTCGGGGCGCTGCGGCCGGGCCTTCCTGCTCACCCGCCGGTGGCCCTGGCCCCCGCACACCACCAGCACCGAGCTGGCTTTCGCCCTCCTGACCCGCCGCCCTCTGCTCGGCAACATGCTGGGAAGCCGCAGGAGGTCGTAGACGACGCTCTCCTCTGCTCTGGGCTCCAGGGAGCCTGAGCCCTGCGATGGGGTCAGGGACCCGGATGACGAGGAGAAATCGCTTCTGTGGGTCACGGAGCCCAGCGAGCCCCCCAGCCAGACGGCGTCTGGGCTGCTCTGACTCAGGCCGGGGCCCGGCCCCTCGCCCGGCAACACATCCTTCTGGTCTCCATCCTGGGGGTCTGCGCCGGGTGGCGGGCTGCCCGAGGGCTTGTCCTTGTCTGTTTTGAGGGCGGCGGTGGCCATGACCAGGAACTTGACGGGCCCGTTGTGTGCGTGGTAGGAGACCATGCCTCTTCCTGGGGGATGGTGGGGGGGGGGGGGGAGGGGTCATTCAGCAATCTTCAGCAATCACCGCGTGCGGCAGCCCAGAGGGGGTCAACACGCATCTGCCCCCGTCCAAACCACAGAATCCCACACACGACTGGGACACCGACTGACCACTTAACACGAGAACAGCTTCTCGCAGTCTCGTGGATTTTTAGTTAAGTCCACGAAATCTTCCAGAATGACGGGCTAGGATACAGCCCTGGTTTTCATCCACAGCAGCTCTGCCCCGACACCCACAGGGGACTTTTCACAGCAGTGAAACAGCTGTTTTCCTGTTCTCTGTATAAATGCCTTCTCACTTGCTCTACAGAAACATGTTTAATTTTTCTAAGTCTTGATTGAAAATTTAAATGCCAGGGGTGCCTGGGTGGCTCAGTCGGTTAACCATCCGACTTTGGCTCAGGTCACGATCTCGTAGTTTGTGGATCTGAGCCCTGTGTTGGGCTCTGTGCTGACAGCTCAGAGCCTGGAACCTCCTTCGGATTCTGTATCTCCTTCTCTGTGTGCCCCTCCCCCACTCACACTCTGCGTCTTTCAGTAATAAACATTAAAAAAAAAAATTAAAAAAAAAAAACGAAAACTTAAGTGCCAGAAATGTGTCAGTTTTAAGAACAAGATGCCTAAGTAAACGGCCAGTAGCTTCCTGCCATTTTCTGTTACAAAAACGTTCTAGGAGTTACTTCTGTGGTTTTAATTACATTGGGGACTTTTTGATTTAAAAGTGACGTGAATTTAATTTTAAAACATCACCTAAGGGGCGCCTGGGTGGCGCAGTCGGTTAAGCGTCCGACTTCAGCCAGGTCACGATCTCGCGGTCCGTGAGTTCGAGCCCCGTGTCAGGCTCTGGGCTGATGGCTCAGAGCCTGGAGCCTGTTTCCGATTCTGTGTCTCCCTCTCTCTCTGCCCCTCCCCCGTTCATGCTCTGTCTCTCTCTGTCCCAAAAATAAATAAACGTTGGAGAAAAAACAAAACAAAACAAAAAAAAAACATCACCTAATCCAAGAGCACGTGTCAGAAACTACCTATAGGTCTTTTTCGAAACAGAGTTTATTTCCCCCCGAACGTCCTGACCCTACGTTGTCAGGTAGGAACAGGGTGTCAGCACTTTTTAAGTGGTTCACAGGTGAGGGGTCCAGGATGGGAAGCATGTGTCCCTTTGTCACCAGATGCTTTAAGGCTGACACGAGGCCCTAGCCCTCACCTTCACCCCTCCTTGGCCAAAGCAGATTAAATCACAGGATTCTTTAGCCGGTGTGAGTGGCAGTGGCCAACTAGTAGGTGCTGGAGGGAACCTAGAGGGGGCAGGAAGGCTTGACCCCAGCTGGGGAGGTGTGATCTAAAAGTTACAGAGGGACAGACACATCATATGTTATGAGGCAATTATAGAAAATGGAAAAAAAAACAGCAAAATCACAAGTTTGGTTTTTTCAGGTACAAATTGGCAAAACTATACAGAAAAATCAACAGAACGAGGGTGTACGACTCAGGAGAATAGTCAGGTATGTTGTGAGGGAGGGGCCCCTGTGCCAGGGGCAGGGGCAGGTGCAGCGTGACCGCTTCATCAGCACGGTGCAACCTGTACGTGTTGGTTACGTGCAATTTCGTGTGTGTGCAATACAGAGCTCAGAATAAAAACTGAGATTAAGAAATGAATGACCGGGGCGCCTGGGTCGCTCAGTCAATTAAATGTCTGACTCTTGATTTCGGCTCAGGTCACGATCTCACAGTTTCGGGAGTTCAAGCCCCACATCAGGCTCTGCCCTGACGGCACAGAGCCTACTTGGGATTCTCTCTCTCTCCCTCTGCCCCTCCCTGCTCGTGCTCTCTTTCAAATAAATAAATAAACTTAAAAAAAAAATCAACAAAATTGGAATCCTTAGCACCAACAGGTGGCTCCTGAACTTAGGGAAAGATAAGTCTGTTAAAGCCCGTGGAGAAAAAAAGCTTTTTGTCTGATGTCACATGAAATACTCTAAAGTTGTCAGTAGGAAAAAACTATAGAAACAGAATCTTTATTGACATTTTGGTGAGTTTCCTACAAATCTTTTTCTTCTGAGAGTTTTTCCCACATCGCTGATGTTACATCATCAACGTAAAATTTGAGATCTTGGTTTTCCTTATGGAATTGACGTTTTGTGTGTATCATTTAAAGCTCTCCACAAACACCATTTCTACTGGCTACATCATATACCAAAATGGCAGTGCAACCATTTTCTCAACTGTCTCTTTCCCCCTAATTTTAAGTTGTTTCCTATTCCGGGCTACTAAAAATTGAATGCTGTATCGAATATCTTTTTTGCATCTTGTTTTTGTTCACAGACTCAGCTGCTTACCAAGGCAGATTTCTGAACTGAAAAATCCTGAATCCAGAAACACAAGCCTTTTCAGGCTCGTGACCTAAAATGCCAAGTTGCTTCCTGAAAATCCTGTACCCATTTGAACTCCTAGCAACGTTGTGCAAAAAAGCACACCTCACGTTGTCCAGAGGCTGGGCTTCCTTCTTGGCCACATAAAATATAAAAAGCATCCACTCCCACTGAGCAAAACCATACAAAAACGACAGAAACTAACAGGTGGCAGTAAAGGTAACATGAAAACGTGTTTGGGGGGAAAGATTCTCCCTGGGCCACTAACGGAAGCAGCAGAAAAACAAAAGCAGGAATTGATCCCAATTAGCAGACAGTCCAGAGTATGCCAGAAAAGAAGGGAAAAAAGAACCCCAGATAATCTGCACGGTTTAAGCAGACCCTCCCCTCCGGCTGCAAAGGCGCAAGGAGGCAGACGGGCTCAGCGAGCTGACGGGATGGGATGGTGCGTGCGGAGGGGTCCACTCACCGGTCACTTTGGGGATCCCCTGCAGACGAGGCACGGGCAGGGCCACCACGAAGCCCAGGCTGGTGCCGACCATGAGCAGGCCATGGCAGACGAGCAGGCTGGTCACTGACAGGCGCTGGTGCCCTGCAGGGGGCGGGGGACGGAGTCCGGTGTCTGCAGCAGGTGGGGGGCGGGGCAGGTGCTCACCCCCACCCCCCGGAGCGCTCCCCGCCCAGCCAACCCCCTCCCCACCGGCAAGCGGCTCTCCAGCTACACACTGCACTCAGTCCCTGCCCATCCAGGAAGAGGAAGGCCGCAAGCCGAGCGTCGTTTCGGCCCTCCCCACCCCTGCCTCCTAGAAGGAGAGGCCTCGCCTCACAGGTGACACAGAACTAACACGCGATCTGTGTTCTGTGTTCTACATCACGCGCCCAGCACGACTCCCCTACAAGTGCCCCGCGGCACAGCTCATCAGTGACGGCAGGTGGCACGGAGCTAACACGTGATCTGTGTTCTATGTTCTATGTCATGCACCCAGCACGACTCCCCTACAAGCTCATTGGCAGCTCATCAGTGACAGCAGGTGACACGGAGCTAACGCGCATTCTGTGTTCTATGTTCTACGTCATGCGCCCAGCACAACTGCCCTACAAGTGCCCCGCGGCACAGCTCACCAGTGACAGCAGGTGACGTGGAGCTAACACGCGTTCTATGTTCTATATTCTACGTCATGCCCCAGCACGACTCCCCTACAAGCGCATTGGCACAGCTCATCAGTGACAGCAGGTGACACGGAGCTAACGCGCATTCTGTGTTCTATGTTCTATGTCATGTGCCCAGCACAACTCCCCTACAAGTGCCCCGCGGCACAGCTCATCAGTGACAGCAGGTGACACGGAGCTAACACGTGATCTGTGTTCTGTGTTCTACGTCATGTGCCCAGCACGACTCCCCTACAAGCTCATTGGCAGCTCATCAGTGACAGCAGGTGACACGGAGCTAACACGTGATCTGTGTTCTGTGTTCTACGTCATGTGCCCAGCACGACTCCCCTACAAGTGCTCGTCGGCACGGCTCATCAACGACAGCAGGCCACACCCCAGGCTTCTGTCGGGACGGGGAAGGACGTGGGACATGGTTTGGGAAATGTCATATGAAACGGTGGCACCAGGAAGGCCTTCACGGCAAGGCCCTTGGATCAGTTTGGGTTACAGCCACGGCCCTGTGGCCCAGAAGTGCACGGGGCCGCCTGGCTGGTCTCCTGTGGGCCTCTGCCCTGAAGGGTGCCGGGGGTGTCTGCGTGATCACCACCACTCCGCGGGTGGCATCACTCTGAGCGAGACACACGGCGACCCCCGGCCTCTCTCTGCCAGCTCGAAAGCCGGCGTGTGGACCAGACGGCGTTCCTTGTGTGTGAGGCCACGGTGGCACCTAAGCTGACATGACCCCATCCTGCACAGACAAGGTTCCTTCCAACATCTCTGCATCGACCTCAAGTTCACCTCCCGTAAGAAACATGGCAACAAGTGGCCTGGTACCAAGGCCAAAGCTACATTAACACGACCGTTTTTACGAATTTTTTTGCAATGGCAAAAAACAAACAAGAAGGGGTGCCTGGGGGGCTCAGTCGGGTAAGCATCTGATCCTTGGTTCCGCTCAGGTCATGATCTGGCGGTCTGTGAGTTCAAGCCCCGCGTCGGGCTGTGCGCCGACAGCACGGAGCCTGCTTGAGATTCTCTGTCTCCCTTTCTGCCCCTCCCCACTGGTACACACTCTCTCTTCCACTCTCTCTGAAAATAAGTAAATAAGCTTAAAAACACAACATCTACAATGAACAAAGATTTGGTTTTGCTTCTCAACACAGACTTACATCCTGTTTTACAAGCTCATGATGGTTTACGTTCCCAGGACTTCCGAACGTCTGACTGAGGGACGTCGTTCTGGAGATGGGTGGGTGCTGCGTGAATTCTGTACACACCACAGAGCACAGGTGCACAGGCACCGTCAGACGTGATGGGGCCAGCGGACGCGGCTGAGGGATGAGATCCTCAGCACCGTTCACAACCGCCATCAACGGGCGACAAGCTGGGGGGTGTCCACATGCTCGCGGTAGATACTCCAACAGAGGCAGGGAGCGGGGGCAGCACAGAGCCTCTAAGAGTGGGAGGCAACGCTTCAGCAGGGTCCCTCTCTCTGCACCGGCACCCAGAACACCCCACAGGCAGCGGACAGGGCCCAGCCGCTGGTTAACCCGGGATTAGCTGCTGGCTAACCCAGGATTAGCTGCTGGCTAACCTGGGATTAGCTGCTGGCTAACCCGGAATTAGCTGCTGGTTAACCCGGGACCACTTAATCCAGGACGGCAGCAGGAACCAGGATACCAAACCCCATCCTCAGTTTTGCTTCCTAATTCACAAATCATCTTCAGTCTGGTTTAATTTGCTGACTTCCCCTAGGATGTGGTCATTGAGTATTTCTTTTTAAATTACACTGATTTTACTTTTTTTTTAATCCTAATTTGGCCATCATACGTGGCCACGTCCCTCCTGGAAGGCAATGCGTTCGCTCCGTGGGGACACAGAAAGGCTGACTTCACATGACCTCTCAGAACTTCTCCGTCAAAACAGTCTCCCTGGAATATTCTAGACAAAGCAGCAAAACGTGCCGCCTGCATCGTGGGGTAAGTAACTGAGTGGGAGCCCCAAGGAACAAGGCCCCGTTACACGCTTTCGCTGTAAACTCTACACCAGCAATCTGCTCTCCAAGGTGTGTGTGCTCATCCGGAGGCTGTGTTGTCCCGTGTTCGACCGCGTGAGGGCCGATGTGCTGTACGTCACGGAGCCTGGGTGTGATGGTTTTCAGAACAGAGCTCTACCCAGAGGCAGCAGACGTGGCCCACTCAGCACAGCCGTGTCCTCCTCCAGGAAAAGCACGCTGGGGCCTCCAAGAATTATTCGGGTTCCATGAAGTTCTGTTAACTCCCAAGACAGGTGTGAATTACCAGTGTATCAATTTTGTGTTTGATTTTTGTTCTTTCTGGCTTGGGCAGTCTTCATCTCCAGAACCTACTGGAATTTCATCGTCCGGTAAGGGCACAAAAGGGTAACTTCACATATTCCTGCCACGTGTACACAACGAAACCCATGTGGGCAACCCACGAACACGACTCTCGGATGGAGGCTCCGGGTACGTGCCAGCACTGGACGTGCAGGAGTGCGGGAAAGCCGCCGGCAGTCACAGGCACCAGTGTCCAGAGAACGACACAGCCCAGCGGCCTCCAATCGGCGCACCTCCGTGCCTATAGCGTGAACACCGAGTCCCCCGAAGCCGCAGCCAACTAACGCTTGTCTCCAGGAAGCACCGGCCTGAGGGTAAGACCACCGGTAAAAGTTCAAGGGAAGACGTGGGGCTTGGGCCTTCTCATTCTCTACATCACAAAATGCAACGAGAATCAGACCAATTTGGGGGCACCTGGGTGGCTCAGTCGGTTGATGTGGACTCCGGTCATGTCTCAGGGTCGTGAATTTGAGCCTTTGCATCAGGCTCTGTGCTGATAGCCTGGAGCCTGCCTGGGGTTCGCTCTCTCTCCGCCCCTCCCCTGCTCTAGTGCGCGCCTGCTTGCTCTCTCTCTCTCTCAGAATAAATAAATAAACTCAAAAATTTTTTTAAACATCAGACCAATTCTGGACCACGTCTTTCTGAGGACTGTACCCCACAGCCACTGAGGAGATGAGACAAAGACAACAACATTCCGAGCGTAGCGGACTTTGCTCTAACCACCCACCCCCCTCCAAGGCCGCTACACAACCTTCACGGAGAGTCTGAGACGCAGGTCAGGCGTAAGATGCCCCCAGACGTTGGTGAAATTCGGGAGGACACGCGTCACCCGAAGGCTCCCGCCCCGATCTGGCCTGGAGGCTTGCTGGTTCTCCACAGCCTGACGGCGACACGGGAATGAAGACCCACGACCGAGGGGACGTGTGCTGTGACCACAAGGACAGAGCCGAGCCCCATCGGACGCCGGCGTCCGGCCTGCGGAGGGTGGGCTCGGGGAAGCGTCTCACCGCACAGCCTCTCAGTCCCACCAGAGCCCAGGTGGGTCTGTGACAGCACAGGAGAGCCACGCAGAGGGAGGCAAGAGAGTCATTGACTGGAGGGTGAAACCAGTCACGAAAACGCTCGTGAGAAATGAAGGAAACACCTCCATGTGTGGGTCTGTAAACGCAGCGTGGACGTGAGGCCAAGTGAGGACAGGGACAGAGCTCAGCCCTACGAGAAGGGGCCCAGCCCGTGGCACTTGTGGGCTAGCCTGTGGGGGGTCTGGAACCGCCTCGACCTTGAGCAACAAGGGCAAGATGGCAGCAGGTCCGGGGCTCCCCTGGGGCTGCTTGGCCAGTGAGGCCAGCAGGGCCGCGGGGTCAGGACTCTGGGGGCACAGAGGGCAGTCCCCCGGACGGGCCGGCCGCTCACGGGCACGATGACAGCCTGCCCGACACACCATCTGATACGACGGATCCAGACTGCACACACCTGCTCCACCAGCTGGCGTGCAAAAGAGAACACACCAGGTCCCCAGGGAAGTGCCCGTAAACCAGCGTTTTCTTATACGCAAGCTCGGAAGTTGTGTCAATCTGTGCTCCTCGCGAAACAAAAGCGCCCTATGTTACTTAAGAAACGATGTGGGGGCGCCTGGGTGGCGCAGTCGGTTAAGCGTCCGACTTCAGCCAGGTCACGATCTCGCGGTCCGGGAGTTCGAGCCCCGCGTCAGGCTCTGGGCGGATGGCTCGGAGCCTGGAGCCTGTTTCCGATTCTGTGTCTCCCTCTCTCTCTGCCCCTCCCCTGTTCATGCTCTGTCTCTCTCTGTCCCAAAAATAAGTAAACGTTAAAAAAAAAAAATTAAAAAAAAAAAAAAGAAACGATGTGTACACAGCTCGTCCTATGGATTAAATCTCCCGACCACCACACATGCGTGCACATGTGGAAACCATGAAGTGGAGAATGCGTTAGCTTGGTTGCGGTGAGCCCTTCACGACGTGCACACGTGTGCAAACAACGAGCCACACGGCCGGTGCGGTTTTACGTGCCAGTCACCCCAGTACAGACACGAAACACAACCAGGGAGCAGCTGTCCCTCGCTCGCTGAGCCCCAAACAAACGTGTCTTGTCGCCGTCCCTGCTTCCCACTGTCCTCTCTGCCCCCAGCCGGCCCGCCTTCCAACTGCAGTGTACTTCCCCTGGTCAGAGGCCAGCCTTTCTGGAACCTGAACCCAGACTATTCATTTCTCAATGCGTCAACGGTGACCGTTCCTCCAGTACCTTCCGCTCAAGCTACAGACATCTTCAACACTGTCACTGACCCATCTGCCACCAACCCACCAAGTAGCCACCAACCCACCGCCAACCCACCACCAAATCTGCCCTGAGTCTGGAAGATTCTGAGAACTTGTTTCACTACCGACATGAGCAGGGGACCCAGACAACTTCTAAGAGCTTTTTTCCACGCTTACGTACTTGCAGAATTTAAATGTCATCCGACACGTAATCCCGATTAAGAGGCAACTTGATCGGGGTTCTCTAACCTGCTCAGCCTTTCGTGATGAACTTTTCCAAAGTCAATCCTAAATTCAGTGCCTTTACTATCGTGGTTCCCCCTGCTCTCAAACACCAGCAGCACAGCTCCTCCTTCACACGTACACACACACACACACATACACACACACGCACAGGTGTGGTGCACACACCACACCCACACTCACCCACACCCACACTCACCCACACCCACACTCACCCACACTCACGCGTGCAAGCACGCTCACGTACACACAACAGCACTCCAGGTACACACACACTCTCACCGCCTGCGAGCACCCATGCACACAACACCCCCAGGTGCATACAACGTGTGCACACGCATGCACACCAGCATTCAGGCTGTGCGCGTGGCCGTCCCCCGCCCGGTGCTCCTCTCCTGGCCGCTTGGATATGCACTGCAGGGCTCTCTGCGCGCCTGATGCCCCCTCTGACTCTGCACAATCCTCTCATCTCGTGACGCTGGTACCTGACTTTGTCTGTCCTGTCCCCCTGTCCCTCATCGCTCGCCGGGAGGGCAAAGTCCCAAACAGGCCCCTTTCCCAACTCGTCGTCCGCATGCCAGCCCCTCCTTCCAATTTCCCACGTGGCTCCTTTGCTCAGCACCACACATGCTAGCTTCCTCCAAGCCGGCTCTGTGGGACCCGGTGTCGCTGATGACTTCACGTTCTTCCCGAAAACCGAGGCCCCAAATCTCAGGCTTTCTGGCCCTTCCTCTCCCCAATCGGTCCCGCCGCAGGTGACTCCGCTCACTGCCGCTTGCCAGGGTGCGTCCCTCGGGACCACAGGACGGCCCGCCACCCTCCCGTCCTCGCAGCCCGCTGCCGGGAAGCCCCTTCCACACTCATGACCGCACAACCTTCCCGGCCTCCTCCTTCCCTCTGCCCCTCCGCCCTTGCACAGCAGCCACCTGCTTATGCACGTCCGTCACACGCGGACGTGCCCCAGCTACAAGCCCGCACACACCAGCGATGCGTTCCGCGTACGACCTACACGCATGCAGGCACCAGGTACGCGCTCACACACACTAGCTGCACGTTCGTTTACACATGACATACACACACGTTAACTACACGCCTATATGTACCAGATACGGGAATACACTCTAGCTCCATGGGTGTCCGTACCAGCTACACGAAATACAAACGTATACATACTGGCTAGAAACTTATACACACTGGCCACAGACTGGCAACATGGTCCTCGCATGTGCTAGGTGCCTGTTTGCACTTACTGGCTACAGGCTTATGTACACACTTGCATGCGTGTTTATGCAGACAGGCATGTGCATACGCACACTAGGTACGCGTTCACACGTGCCAGCCACGTGCACACATATAGCAGCCACGTGAATCTACCCACGAGCTACATGCACACGCACACGCAAGCCACACATGTATACACACTCGCCACCCAGACACACACACACACAAGCTACTTGCCACCCCACAGCCGCACCCCTGCACCTTTGCTGGTTTTGTCCCCCGTCCCACCCCCCCACCCCCGCTAGCGGCATCCTTCCTGCTCTGTGCCTGGTGGCCTCCCAGCCGAGAAGCTGCGTCTCTGGCTTCCCTTGGGAGCTGTCCCCGCCCCAGCAGATCTTTTCCTCCTCTCTGTTCTTCAGCTTGCTCCCAGGGTGGAGTCTTACCAGGCTTAACTGGCGCACACGGGCTATGATCAACGGCTCCTGACCTACAAAAGTGGTGCTTGAATGCGGTTCCATGCCAGCACACAGAGTCGCGGTGCGCACAGCGCCCTCGCCCGGAAGAGCCGCGCCTGGAATGGCCGCGCTTGCGCGCCAGCGCCCTCGCCCGGAAGAGCTGCGCCTGCGCGCCACATCCCCCGCCGTGTCCTCCCTCGGGGGACCCCCCCCCCCGCCCCCGGGTGCAGTTACCTGGCAGCATATGGTGCACAGGCGTGGCTATGTTGATGTCCTGCAGATGCTTGAGCGTCTCCGTGTGGAAGAGGCGGAGCGTGGACCCAGAGGTGAAGGCGATCCAGATCCCCACGCCGGCGACGACCATGTGAGAGACCACCATGCCTTCTTCCTGGTGGGCGTCCAGCTGATTCTGGAGAGATCGAGGAGAAGCGGTGGACGGGGCAGCGGGTGCGCCTGGAGCCCCGCCCACCGCGGAGGCAGATCCGGCAGTCCCCGGGTGGGGGGGCGAGAGCAGGAAGGCAGGAGGGACAGAGGGACGGAGTGGGCAGAGGGACGGAAGGCCCGTGAACAGGGAGACACGATGGCCAAAGGAGGCTGGCCAGCGCCCCCGACTTTGGTGGGGAGTCAGCAGCCCTCCCCCAAATCTCGAGCAGGAACGGAGGTCCACACCCCGGCCTTGGGTGGCCCCGAGATGGCCTGTCTGACCCCACCGCTCCCAGCGCTCCTGGGCTGCCCATGGTGTCTGGGTTTGCAGTCGCCCCTGGCTTGCCCACAAAGGCCACCCGCTACTTCTCTGTGTGACCAGGTCCTTCCTCCCGGGCTTCTGGCCGAGCTCTGCCCCGTCCACATCTCCATCCGGACAACCCTGCTCTATGGGGACCCACGGGGGCAGATTTTGTGACTTGGTCCCAGCGCGGATGGGCCAGCACTGGGCAGCTGGCGGTGTCGTCTGCTAGGTCTGGAGGAGGGGTGTGAGCCTGGAGACTCCGTGTGAAGACACGGGGTCCTCAGGGCAGACCAAACCCCACACGGTCCTCCAGATGGAAACACTGGAGGCCGAGCCACACGGGAAACAGGTGGGCTTACTTCTCTGACTCAAGGGCTGGTCCCAAAAGTCTAAGCGCAGGGGGGGCTGTGTAGAGCCCGCTGAACTGCCCGCCTTCCCCGGCTGCTCCTCTTGGGCTCATGACATGGGGGTCACTACTCCCTGGGGGAGGAAGGCACATCCGGGGGGAGGGTCGTGCATGTTACAGAAGCTCGGGAATCAAGGAGCAAAGCCACGTTCTGTCCTTGCTGCGGACACTCCAGGAAAGACAACATAGCACAGGTTGCTGGCCCTCAATCCCGGTTTCTAATTCAGCAGGCTGAGGGTGGGGCCCAGAACTAGCATTTCCAGAATGTTCCGAGGGCCCACCGATGCTCCACACCCCCTTTTTTCCACTGCTTTTCGGCAAGTTACTTTATCCATTCACTGCAGTTTGTCCTCCTTTCCGTCCCGAGTCACGTCACACGCGGCCTTGACGTGCTCCCAAGATGCCGCGGGCACATCTCCGGTGCTGCTGGTGCACGCTGTCCGTGACTGCCCGCTGACGTGTCTCCTGCACTTCGCGGCCGGTGGCCTGTCCTCCCAGAACCAGCTCGTCCTGCAGGCCTGCGGGTCCTGCGGGCCCCCCGCCCACGTGCGCGGTCTCCAGCGGCACCCCCTTCAGAGGGGCCGGCAAACCGGCCTCCAGAGAGCACGGACTTCCTGACATCGGTGGCTCACCATCCACCCAGCGTGGTGGTAGCCCTGCCCCGGCCAGACGTGGCTGCTGTCGTGGGACACCTCCCACCCTGGCGGCCGTCTGCGATGCTCACAGGGACCGAGGAATAGCCCTAAGCTCATCCGTAATGAACGTGAGGTCCCTTCCGACCCCACCTGTGCCGCCCTCTCTTCCCACCAGGCTCTCAGGCTCCCCCGACCTTTCTCGCACGTGACTGGCCTCCCTCCTCACAGGCTCTACGTCGTCTCCTTCCAGGAATTCTGCTCAGCTGGGACAGCCGGCGGCATAGGGCTCTCGGGCAGAAATAACCCAGCGTTTCTGTCCTGCCCTGTGTGTCCCTGGCATCAAAGCCACGATTCCGCTCTTTCCTGCCAGCTGCCTGGCGCGGCCAGAGCCACCGCGGGCTGACTTTCTGCCACCTGCAGGAGGTGGGGTCTTGCAGGACGCTGGACTGGCACATCAAGGACAAGCCACAGAGAAGCTAGTTGTGGTCCAACGGAAAGTGCATCGACCTCGAGCCCGTCTGGGACCCGGCGCGTCCAGGTGCGGCACCTGGTGACTTCCCGAAGGCCTGCTGTCCTATGCCGCCCTCGGGGGTCTGGCGCAGTCTAACACCGTCCACCCAGGCCCGCACGGACTCGGTGTTACTCTGACCGCGGTCAGCCCACGCTCTGTGACGTGAAGGAGCTCCTACAACGGGCGGGAGGCTTACGGTCCACCTTCTGAGGTTACAGAATCTGCCACCAAGCGTGTCCATGAACAGGTTTCACGAACGTCTTGAAATGTGTCTCAATGAGTGCTGGCAAAATGTCTTCAAGCCCCTGTCCTGGCTGAACCGGTGACCCTTCCTAAGGAGAGTCTAGACAAATATCTTTGGAAGTCCATGATGACTAAAGTTGATCACGAGTTTGTGGAGATTGGCAACAGTCATTCCAAAATGCCCTCAGGGCCCTCACGGGGATGCCGGGGACCCTCCCCTGAACAGATTCCTTTCTCTACCACCTTGGGTGTGATGCTCAGAGGAATTTTTATCTGTGACAGGATTTGTTTCATTGGCGGAAAAAAAAAACAAAAAACCTTTGCTATCTGAGTTCATTTAGAGTAGAAGCCAGAGACGGTCACGTGTAGACAGAAAATAATTAGGTACGTGCAACTTTTAATAAAAAAAGAAATATATAAAATGGGCAAAAAATTCAAAGGTATAATAAGTAAAATTCTTTCTCTCTCTCATCCCTGCTACCCTGCTTAGGACGGCTTTTTGTGTGTCTCCGAAAGTACACACACGTGCACGTGTTAAGCAACTGCTAACAACAGGTAATACATAAAGCGCTCTGCGGGCACCCTCTGTACGTGTATGTTCACACAACAACACTCTGCAACCTGCCCCTCCTCCGCTTAACTGAACACCGGTCAGCGCTGCCCGCTCATTCTCTCCTGCCACTGCCAGGTATGACGTTCTTTACCTAGTTCCCCCAACTGGTGCTCGTTGGGTATTTTCAATTATTCGTGGTATCACACAACGCGGCGATACGTGACCTCACCCACACACGCATGAGCTTATCTAAGGAGCAAACGTCTAGCGGTGGCATTGCCAGGAAAAGGACTGAGCCCTTTGAATGCCAGACGCCAACGCGGGATTGCCTTCCGGAGACGCCGCACCGCGGCCTCCCTCCACTGGCTGAGTCCCGGAGCCCTGGACTTGCCCGGGACCAGCCACGACGTGCCCACAGCTCGCCAACGCTGGAAAGTGAGAACGTTTCACTTTTCGCCCATTTGAAAAATGGCTCCTTGTCACAATAAGCGCTTTCTAGAGATGAGGCTAACGCACGTACGCCTGTACGTACGGGTAAACACGTGTGTGAGTACACTGGCCGGGTGTACGAACACATACCTGTGCGCTGCACGATTCTTAGTTTAGTGCCCTATTCGTATTTTTGTCTAAGCTGCCTTATGTCCTCTGAACATTTTTTATTAGCTTGGCTTCTTTCTCTTAAAGTTAATAAGAATTCTCTTTAATAAGAACATTACCTCTCAGCCACAGATGTGGCATATATTTTCTTCATTTTCAGTTACAGAAGTTTCTATACAAACACACACTTATTAAATGTGCACAGAAAATGTTCTAAAACCGCACCAAATTTATTTTTTTTATTATGGCAACTTCTAGGCATGTGTCATGCTTGGAAAATCTCTCCCGCTACAAAGTAATGAGAACATTGTACTGCTTTCTATCTAAGTTTATGATTTTGTTTATGTTTTTAAAATTACCTCCATCTGTAAAGTTTACAAGGGAAAAGGCTCGGGGCCAGAGGCACGGCTCCACATTTCCACATGGCCCGTTGTCTCCTGATCCTTTGTTGAATAACCCACGGACTGCACTGATTGGAAAAGGCCACTTCGATCAAATGTCAAGTCTGTCCATGTCCTTGAAGACTCTCTATTATGTTCGTACCGAGCACATTTTTTAAAGTAACGTGTTTGTGGTCGTTAGCAGATAAACAAGCAACAGTTTTTTCATGGGCGCGTGGCTAGAGGACGGTTAGCTGAGTTATCTACTTAATCTGGTCTTTCCCAGATTTCCCTCCCAAATCTAGGAGGAATTTTCTCTCCGTGCAGGGCCACATGCAAGAGGCTGCCAGCATCAGCTACAGGCCAGAGGCCCTCTGACCGCCAGCATCGGAGGCTAACTGGGGCCAGCTCTAAGATGCGTCTCTTCTGTGCCACGCACTCAAGGGGCTTACCTCTATTGTGTGGGTCTCGGCGCTGATCGTAAAAACTTGACCTCCCGAAGCTGCCCATAACGTGTCCTCCGTCATTACGAGACTTCTAACTGGTAGCACGCCTAGTTTTATCACTGTCTGAGGTTCGGGACTCCAGGATCCATCTTGAAAAACAAAAATTTTACTTTCAAATTCAGTTATCTGTACACAGGGAGTAGGGACAGGATCCCAGCTCATTTTAAGTAACAGGCAAAATATCATCGGTAACCGTGACGTTCACACTTGGTGCTGGGCGTCCAGAGTTCCACGAGCACCATTTCCACGAGGCAACTCAGCACGGTGGCAGAGCCCGGAGTGCGCACGACCCCAGCCCGGCCACCTGGCGTGTCTCCCACACAAACAGCCCGCAAGGTGGCCGTGACAGTGTGAGGCATGACGAGGTGATCGATCAGCTCGGCAAGGTGCCCGGCGCCCGGGTGTCTCATACGCCCTGTCATCTACAACGCCAATACACGAAATGACCCCGTCGTCAGGAGGAGGGTCCACACCCACACGGTGCGGGCCAACGTCCGCACCTCCGTTGCCTGCTCGCTCTTTTGAGCTTTCCCTCGATACGCATCCTGTATCATCAGGATGGACCGTATCTTCCCTGCATTAGAACAGTAAGTCAGAACTGGGAAGAGAGGCTTTCGCTCGCTCTGGTCCTGAAGCACAGGCCCTGATGAAATACATCGCTTTGCAAATACTTTCAAGGATCTAAGGATGAGGTCTGTCATACTTCACATGAAGTAGAGTCAACAAACAACTTGGAGAGCGGTAAAAAATATGTAAAGCAAGACTAGACACACGTTTTCAACGTGACTACATAATTGTCCTGTGAAAATTTAGAATAAATTTTTCAATTTTCAAAGCAACCACTAATTAAGCCATCATGCCTAAAAACATCTTTAAAAAATTGTTTTTTACATTTATTTATTTTTGAGAGACGAGAGAAACAGAGCACAAGTGGGGGAAGGGCAGAGAGAGAGGGAGACACAGAATCCCAAGCAGCTCCAGGCTCCGAGCTGTCAGCACAGAGCCCAACGCGGGGCTCGAACCCACGAACCGTGAGATCGTGACCTGAGCTGAAGTCAGACGCTTAACTGACTGAGCCACCCAGGCGCCCCTATGCCTGAAAGCATTTAATGGTTCATCCACCAGTGCCTCTGACTTCCTAATCAAAACAGAGCTTTGCTCAGGGACGAGGGCACAGTCTTGGTTCCGAACCAAGTTCTGGCTTCTGTGTTCTAGATCTGAAGCACTGAACCTTTTAATCCAATCCCTCTTTATGAATAACTTTAGCTGAGGTTGTGCAACCACCAGGAGGCAACCAGGCAGGTTCTGAATTCCATGGCACACTTTCAAGTTATAATTCAACTTAAATGGAGATGCTTTTATGCTACAATTAAGCCAAAAGATGTTGCAGGACAATTACTGGTTCCAGGGGACAATGACCTGTAAAATCATTTGTAAAATCCGCACTGGACCCGGAGTATCATCGCGCGGTTACACACGCGTGCACACACAAGCACACGCTCACTAGCAGTCACACGTGCACATACATACACACAGAAGCACACAGGCCTTCTCATCCGGGACTCAGAGCCCTTTGAGACCCCGCAGTCTCCACTTTCGATGGGATCACAGAGGCTCCGAGCTGAGATGCGATTCTCCCCAACACTCGCACGGCACTGAGAGAGCAGGGCTGTGGACCCCTGCTGCCCCTGCCCCACGGGGCCTCCCCCCCGATGTGGCCACGTCCTCCAAATCAAGACGCCTGCTGCTGTCAAGTTATTTTGGTTTGGGACTAGCTTCTAACAATTGAACTTTGTTTTCCGACCACCTAAGTCACTCCTTCTACAGATCCCGTGCACAAAATCCTCTGAGGGCCATGGGAGGGCACAATGTCGGTCCCTGGGATGCGGGCCTCAGCTCCAGCTGTCACGCCACCTGTCCGGGGACAGCCTCTTTCTGCAGTCTTCCCTCCAGACCTGGGTCCTCAACCGGGCTGTCCAACCACAGCTGGGTGCAAACCCGTGCCAATGACATTTTGAACCCACACTTAAAAATCTGGAAATTTCCTACAGAACATTCCAGATTCCGAATGCCCTGAAAAGTCAGATGCTTGCAGCAGTGCCTGGCGGAGAAGCTGCCTTTCCCCCTCCGGCTAGGCACATCGTCGCCCCTCAGAGAACACGACGGTGGGGAAGAGACACCTCTCCAAAGAAGACATTCAGACGGCGGACAGGTACGTGAACTTGCGGTCAGCACCACACATCATCAGAGAAGTGGAGTGAAAGCACAGTGGGCCATCGCTCCACACTTGTCAGAATGACATCATCAAAGACACAAGAAACAACAGGTGTTGGTGAGGATGC
Organism: Lynx canadensis; assembly: GCF_007474595.2. Lineage (NCBI taxonomy): Eukaryota > Metazoa > Chordata > Mammalia > Carnivora > Felidae > Lynx > Lynx canadensis. The sequence continues at coordinate 1,485,056 of NC_044306.2, read as the reverse complement.
GGCGAAAGGGGGACCCTCGTGCACAGCTGGTGGGAACGCAAACTGGTGCGGCCGCTCTGGACGACAGTGTGGAGGCTCCTCAGGAGATTAGAAACAGAACTACTCTACGACCCAGCTGCCCCACTTCTGGGCTCTTACCCGAAGGACACGCGAACAGTAATTTGAAAAGGCCTGTCCGCCCCATGTTCACATGGCATTATTTACAATCGCCAAGACACGGAGAAGATCCAAGTGTCCCCCAACGTGTGAATGGACAGAGATGTGCTATACATACAACGGAATATCATTCGGCCATAGAAAATGAGCAAATCCTACTGCTTGTAACGTAGGAGACAGGTCAGACAAAGACAGACAAACCCGCTAATGGCCCTCGGCCGCCCTCAGGAGGGGCACAGACCCCTGCTCCCCGCCCTTTCTAGCCTGTGCCCTTCCCGGGGTCCCGCAGCGGCCCGGCCCCCTGGCTGAGCTCCACAGGACGGGCACCTGCAGGCTGGCTCCACGGCCTTCCCGCACACGACTCCGACCCCAGCACCCCCCAGCGCTCTCTGGGTGCCCTGAGAGCTATGTTCACCTCTGGGTACTGTTCTGTTCGCCCCCCGGACGTGAGGAGTAGGACCTGTGCCCATCTGCAGCCGCTGGTGACCAGCTCAGGGTCCCCTGAACCAGCCAACGCTCAGACTGTCCCTGAGAGGGTGACTGACCCCAGTACAGAGCCGGGGGGAGGGGGGTTCCCAGGGTGGACCACAGGCGGGCAGGAGCCAGGGCGGGGGTGGGGGTGGGTTCCCAAGGTGGACCACAGGTGGGCAGGAGCTGGGGGGGGGGTTCCCAGGGTGGACCACAGGTGGGCAGGAGCCGGGGCGGGGGTGGGGGTGGGTTCCCGGAGTGGACCACAGGTGGGCAGGAGCTGGGGGGGGGGGGTTCCCAGGGTGGACCACAGGCGGGCAGGAGCCGGGGCGGGGGTGGGGGTGGGTTCCCGGGGTGGACCACAGGCAGACAGGAGCTGGGCAGGGGTGGGGTTCCCGGGGTAGACCACAGGTGGGCAGGTGCTGGTGGGGGGGGGGCATCCCCAGGGTGGACCACAGGCGGGCAGGAGCCAGGGCGGGGGTGGGGGTGGGTTCCCGGGGTGGACCACAGGAGGGCAGGAGCCAGGGTGGGGGTTCCCGGGGTGGACCTCAGGCAGGCAGGCAGGTATCAGGAACAGAAAGGACCCAGGGGGGCCAGGCAACCCCCATTCCTTAAGGGGCCTCAGCCCTTGGCTTCCCTCACTCAACCCTCCCGATAAATTTGCCATTTTACTTTTCCTCGTCGGGGACCCAACTGGACACGGGGCTGCCCAGTTGCCGTGGAAACCAGCCAGGATGTGCAAACCGCCCGGACTGGGCAGAGGAAGGGTAGGTAGGGCGCTGAGCGCTCACACGTACCGTGTCAGGTGGGGCCCCGTGACGGGATCAGTGCCCTTGCAAGAAGGGGGCGCCCCAGAGCGCGTGCTCCGTCCGCCGCGTGAGGACCCTGTCCCGCGGTGGGGAGGCGCCCTCCACAGCAGAAAGCGACTCTCCCCAGGGACCCGCTGCCACACCCTGCTCAGGCCCCGCTCTGTGGCATCTGCCATGGCGCCGAGCCAGCCAAGACACGACGTCTCAGCGCTGAGGCCCCGGGACGGCAATCCCACGTGTCCGTGTAACCCCCGGACGAGAGGCGCAGGGAGGCCTGCCGGCCAGGGGTGAGGTGAGAAGGAGCCCCTGAGAACAAGAGCTTCCGCAAAGGGGCGACAGTCCGTCAGATCAGAACTGGCAGGAGCAGGTGTGGACACAAGGCCCCCTGCCTCTGCCTCTGAGAGCTGCAGCCCGGGGGCCCCGGGGAAGAGACGCCCACCGGCCCCTCTGCTGTCACCAGAAGCCACTGGAATGCTCAGCCAAGCCTGTGACAAGAGAAGGAGCCTGAGGAGGAGAGACGATGGCCGGGCTGGTGGGCTGGTGACAACCTCGCGTAGCTGCTCACCCGGGTGGCCTGCAGTGCCCCCCCTCCCCCGGGGTAAGAGAGCCTTGCGGGGCCGGGGGACAGAATCGTGGCTGCGGGGAGACAGACGCACACAGAGGAAGGTACTTGGCGGCCTGCTAAGGGGTCACCAGGAGACCGTCCTCTGAAACAGCTTCCCGCCTGTGCGGCTGGGGTGCTCCTTTCGGGGCTGGGAAGTCACGTGCCCGGGACAGGTGGGGGTAAGCGCTGGCGGGGACGTGACCCAGAAGCACACAGCTCAGTCCACAGCAAACCCCCGGACACAGCCACGAGACCGGCCGCGCAGACGCACGCACAGAGCAGACGCAATTACCTTCCGCCTTCTGGTAGACGGCCACGGCCCCGTTGACCAGGCCGGCATACAGGCTCTGGGCTGCGCAGGCAAGGCTCATGACCGTGGACTTGTCCGGGGTAAAGAAGTGCTGCAGACGCACCTTCTTGGAGCCTTGGCTGCTCTTGTAAATGGAGATGCTTCGAGAGAAGAACGCAAACCTTGTCAGTGCATTTGCTCGGGAAGGAAGGGCAGCCTCATCTCATCACAAAGTGCTCGTGACGCCCCAGCCCTTCCCGCCTCCTCCCGCCCTGGGCAGAAACGCTGCTGCCTCTCAGCCCCCTTCGCTTTATTTTAAAGGAGAAAGTTTGGGTTACACAGATTTTAAAAAATTACTTCTTTCAATCTATCTTAAAACTTCGTATCAGGAAAACCACGTTAACTTTCCTTTAAAAGGTGTCTGTGTTCAATATGTTTACAGCACAGACTCTGGCCGTGTTTTTTCCAAAACATGAAGAGAAAGGTACTTTTGAAATCAGGGATAAGAAGAAACACGTCAGGGGAAGCGCCAGGCAGCACGGGCACACTTGCTGGTCGTGTCAAAGGTCAGCGACCCCAGCCACTCTCGCCACGCAGTGTCACCCAACAGGTGGAGCAGGTGACCGTCCGGCTCCTCGTCACGGAGTGGCACGCGGGCCTCACCTCCCCTCCTCAGTGCCCAGGCAGATGGTGGGCACGCCCGGCGCCCTCCCGGCCGCGGCCCCGGGCTCCGCAGGGATGAACACCATGCACAGCGTCCGAGACTCCACGTTGAAGCACTCGATGACTTTGGGGCTGGAGCTTTGAAAGGAGACGATGGCGATCTGGCCCATCTGACTGGTGCAGCTTCCAATCTGAGGCAGGGGTGGGGTGGGGGGTGGGGGGGAGAGAGGAGTAGCTAGGAGCTTCCACAGCAGCTTTGGATCTGAGGCAGGGGTGGGGGGTGAAGAGCCCTGGGAGATTCCAAGGCAGCTTCGGATCTGAGGCAGGGGTTGGGGGTGGGGGAGGAGCACTCGGAGCTTCCACAGCAGCTTCGGATCTGAGGCAGGGGTGGGGGGGGAGGAGCGGCTGGGAGCTTCCACAGCAGCTTCGGATCTGAGGCAGGGGGGGGGGGGGAGGAGCGGCTGGGAGCTTCCACAGCAGCTTCGGATCTGAGGCAGGGGTGGGGGGGGAGGAGCGGCTGGGAGCTTCCACAGCAGCTTCGGATCTGAGGCAGGGGTGGGGGGGGAGGAGCGGCTGGGAGCTTCCACAGCAGCTTCGGATCTGAGGCAGGGGTGAGGGGGGAGGAGCGGCTGGGAGCTTCCACAGCAGCTTCGGATCTGAGGCAGGGGTGGGGGGGGAGGAGCGGCTGGGAGCTTCCACAGCAGCTTCGGATCTGAGGCAGGGGTGGGGGGGGAGGAGCGGCTGGGAGCTTCCACAGCAGCTTCGGATCTGAGGCAGGGGTGGGGGGGGGAGGAGCGGCTGGGAGCTTCCACAGCAGCTTCGGATCTGAGGCAGGGGTGGGGGGGGAGGAGCACTGGGAGCTTCCACAGCAGCTTCAGATCTGAGGCAGGGGTGAGGGGGGAGGAGCGGCTGGGAGCTTCCACAGCAGCTTCGGATCTGAGGCAGGGGTGGGGGGGGAGGAGCGGCTGGGAGCTTCCACAGCAGCTTCGGATCTGAGGCAGGGGTGGGGGGGGAGGAGAGGCTGGGAGCTTCCACAGCAGCTTCGGATCTGAGGCAGGGGTGGGGGGGGAGGAGCGGCTGGGAGCTTCCACAGCAGCTTCGGATCTGAGGCAGGGGTGGGGGGGGCAGGTGCACTGGGAGCTTCCACAGCAGCTTCGGATCTGAGGCAGGGGTGGGGGGGGAGGAGCACTGGGAGCTTCCACAGCAGCTTCGGATCTGAGGCAGGGGTGGGGGAGAGAGGAGCGGCTGGGAGCTTCCACAGCAGCTTCGGATCTGAGGCAGGGGTGGGGGAGAGAGGAGCGGCTGGGAGCTTCCACAGCAGCTTCGGATCTGAGGCAGGGGTGGGGGAGGGAGGAGCGGCTGGGAGCTTCCACAGCAGCTTCGGATCTGAGGCAGGGGTGGGGGGGGAGGAGCGGCTGGGAGCTTCCACAGCAGCTTCGGATCTGAGGCAGGGGTGGGGGGGGAGGAGCGGCTGGGAGCTTCCACAGCAGCTTCGGATCTGAGGCAGGGGTGGGGGGGGGGGAGCACTGGGAGCTTCCACAGCAGCTTCGGATCTGAGGCAGGGGTGGGGGGGGAGGAGCACTGGGAGCTTCCACAGCAGCTTCAGATCTGAGGCAGGGGTGAGGGGGGAGGAGCGGCTGGGAGCTTCCACGGCAGCTTCGGATCGGAGGCAGGGGTGGGGGGGGAGGAGCGGCTGGGAGCTTCCACAGCAGCTTCGGATCTGAGGCAGGGGTGGGGGGGGAGGAGCGGCTGGGAGCTTCCACGGCAGCTTCGGATCTGAGGCAGGGGTGGGGGGGGGGGAGCGGCTGGGAGCTTCCACGGCAGCTTCGGATCTGAGGCAGGGGTGGGGGGGGAGGAGCACTGGGAGCTTCCACAGCAGCTTCGGATCTGAGGCAGGGGTGGGGGAGGGAGGAGCGGCTGGGAGCTTCCACAGCAGCTTCGGATCTGAGGCAGGGGTGGGGGGGGAGGAGCGGCTGGGAGCTTCCACAGCAGCTTCGGATCTGAGGCAGGGGTGGGGGGGGAGGTGCACTGGGAGCTTCCACACCAGCTTCGGATCTGAGGCAGGGGTGGGGGAGGGAGGAGCAGCTGGGAGCTTCCACAGCAGCTTTGGATCTGAGGCAGGGGTCGGGGTGGAGGAGCACTGGGAGCTTCCACAGCAGCTTCGGATCTGAGGCAGGGGTGGGGGGGGGGGAGCACTGGGAGCTTCCACAGCAGCTTCAGATCTGAGGCAGGGGTGAGGGGGGAGGAGCGGCTGGGAGCTTCCACGGCAGCTTCGGATCGGAGGCAGGGGTGGGGGGGGAGGAGCGGCTGGGAGCTTCCACAGCAGCTTCGGATCTGAGGCAGGGGTGGGGGGGGAGGAGCGGCTGGGAGCTTCCACGGCAGCTTCGGATCTGAGGCAGGGGTGTGGGGGGAGGAGCGGCTGGGAGCTTCCACGGCAGCTTCGGATCTGAGGCAGGGGTGGGGGGGGGCAGGTGCACTGGGAGCTTCCACAGCAGCTTCGGATCTGAGGCAGGGGTGGGGGAGAGAGGAGCGGCTGGGAGCTTCCACAGCAGCTTCAGATCTGAGGCAGGGGTGGGGGGGGAGGAGCACTGGGAGCTTCCACAGCAGCTTCGGATCTGAGGCAGGGGTGGGGGAGGGAGGAGCGGCTGGGAGCTTCCACAGCAGCTTCGGATCTGAGGCAGGGGTGGGGGGGGAGGAGCGGCTGGGAGCTTCCACAGCAGCTTCGGATCTGAGGCAGGGGTGGGGGGGGAGGAGCGGCTGGGAGCTTCCACGGCAGCTTCGGATCGGAGGCAGGGGTGGGGGGGGGGGAGCGGCTGGGAGCTTCCACGGCAGCTTCGGATCGGAGGCAGGGGTGGGGGGGGAGGAGCGGCTGGGAGCTTCCACGGCAGCTTCGGATCGGAGGCAGGGGTGGGGGGGGAGGAGCGGCTGGGAGCTTCCACGGCAGCTTCGGATCTGAGGCAGGGGTGGGGGGGGAGGAGCACTGGGAGCTTCCACGGCAGCTTCGGATCTGAGGCAGGGGTGGGGGGGGGGGAGCATTGGGAGCTTCCACAGCAGCTTCGGATCTGAGGCAGGGGTGAGGGGGGAGGAGCGGCTGGGAGCTTCCACGGCAGCTTCGGATCTGAGGCAGGGGTGGGGGGGGAGGAGCGGCTGGGAGCTTCCACGGCAGCTTCGGATCTGAGGCAGGGGTGGGGGGGCAGGTGCACTGGGAGCTTCCACAGCAGCTTCAGATCTGAGGCAGGGGTGGGGGGGGCAGGTGCACTGGGAGCTTCCACGGCAGCTTCGGATCTGAGGCAGGGGTGGGGGGGGAGGAGCGGCTGGGAGCTTCCACAGCAGCTTCGGATCTGAGGCAGGGGTGGGGGGGGAGGAGCGGCTGGGAGCTTCCACGGCAGCTTCGGATCTGAGGCAGGGGTGGGGGGGGAGGAGCACTGGGAGCTTCCACAGCAGCTTCGGATCTGAGGCAGGGGTGGGGGGGGAGGTGCACTGGGAGCTTCCACAGCAGCTTCAGATCTGAGGCAGGGGTGGGGGGGGCAGGTGCACTGGGAGCTTCCACGGCAGCTTCAGATCTGAGGCAGGGGTGGGGGGGGAGGAGCACTGGGAGCTTCCACAGCAGCTTCGGATCTGAGGCAGGGGTGGGGGGGGAGGTGCACTGGGAGCTTCCACGGCAGCTTCGGATCTGAGGCAGGGGTGGGGGGGGAGGAGCACTGGGAGCTTCCACAGCAGCTTCAGATCTGAGGCAGGGGTGGGGGGGGCAGGTGCACTGGGAGCTTCCACGGCAGCTTCGGATCTGAGGCAGGGGTGGGGGGGGAGGAGCGGCTGGGAGCTTCCACAGCAGCTTCGGATCTGAGGCAGGGGTGGGGGGGGGGGGTGCACTGGGAGCTTCCACAGCACGCGGAGGCCTGACAGTCCATGGCAACGAGAGAACCGACATGCCCACGAGGGCCGGCGCGATTAAGAGGGTCAGGGGCGCCTAAACGGTCTGCCGTCAGAGCACATTTCTCTTCAACTCACGAGGCTACTCTTCCCGTTAATTCTCGTAACAGGAGGGGGGTTTCGGCTTTTTACAATTCGTGTTTCCATCCCTGAAAACCCGCGTCCGCGGCACCACACAGGTGACGGCCAGCGCAGACACCACTTGAGTCCTAAGTACACGAATACCGAGTCTCGGCACTTCAACGCTAACGCTCACCTAGAAAAACGAGCGCTTGAGACGAGGCAGCGTCAGAACGCCTCCCCACGTGGTCACCAGCGTTCGCGCGCGAGGCCGTGTGCGGGCGCCTGTGACACCTGTGTCACCGCGGGGAGGCCCGCGAACCTATCTGCCGGGTCACTGAACACCCTCGGCAAACTTCGTTTCCAATTTGAAGTTAAACTGTTGGTTTACTTATTATTTTTATTTTTGAGAGAGAGAGACATGCACAGAGTGTGAGTGGGGGAGAGGCAGAGAGAGAGGGAGACACGGAATCTGACACAGATTCCAGGCTCCCGATGCGGGGCTCGAACTCCTGAAGCATGAGATCATGACCCGAGCCAGTCGGACGCTGAACCGACTGAGCCACCCGGACGCCCCCAACTTAAATTGTTGTTTAAGTGGGAAAGAGTGGGATCTTGCTCTCGGAAGAACTGACCCCACAGAGCTCGCGAGGTCCTGGAGGGGAAAGTTGGCCGGGTAGGTGGTGTTTAGGCTTCACAGACCCTTTGTCCTTCGCGCCGGCTTTGCAAATGTTGCCACACTCCCCTGACCCCTCCTGCGGTGTCTCCACGCTCACATAAGCGTCCTGCTCGGACAGCCTTCCAGGCGAACGGTGCCACCAGCTGGCCCTGCTCTGACCGGCAGGGGCGGGGTGCGACCAGGAGAGGGAGTGAGGTACCCATTCCACGTCGGACTGGTGGGAAAACTCTCTTAACGTTCAAAAACCTTAGGGAGATAAGCCCGTCCCACCCTCGGTGGCTGAGTGCGCAGAATGAGGCGGCCCCTTCTGCGCACTCAGGGAGGCCACTGACCACACAGAGACGCTGGCTGGGGGCAGGAGAGGTCGCCTGAGCGCTGGGCACCTCGGAGCTGTAAGACAGCAGGGCGCCCGTCGGGGAGGAGGCCGGGGGAGCGTAGGGAGCGGGGCACAGGAGACCTCAAAACACAGTGCACGGGGATGCACTTTGGGTGCAGGAACCAGAAACCCCGCTTCAACTGCAGGGTAGTCCAAATGCAACACTTCATTTGGAACAAATTAACTACTAAGTTTCCAGCGTAAAGAAGCCAGCAACGGCTTGGACAGGGAAAAAAGAAATCTCGTGCGATTTAACTCAAGAAATATTTAAATTCCTATATTCGTTAAGTTGGTTGAATCTACCCTGGTAAAGTTTTAGATGAGAAAGAAAAGGCAGGGAGACTCGCACATCTTTCCCGAAAGTGTTCAGTCCCCTCTCCTGGTCCATGACTTCCGTGTTTATAAACACAGCCCAGGACACGCGGGCAGCGAGCACGCGTTCCAAGTCTGAACCTTTCAAACCTACGGCTTCTCGTCACGCGGCCCATGGACGCTGATTCTTCAGGGACCCGCATTAAAGCACGCAGCGCGTCTTACCCACAGGAAACCGTGCGCTGTGGACGACGAATCCGGCTGAACCTCATTATTCACGCAGGGCTCAGGATTGTAGGCGGCACATTCGATCTAGCGGGAATAAAATCAAATGCCCACATTTAACACAGGACCAGGAGGTGTCCAGACGCCACGGTACCTTGAGCGGATGACAGACTTCTGACACTGAGACACAAAAACCGCAGGTGATTACGTATTAGAGATTAGAATGGGAGGAAAAAAGCAGACTAAAATCGGCTTTTTGGAGGCAACCCTCTAAGGAGCCACATGGGTCATCACTTGAGTATCTTCGGACCCCAGGACGCACCGCAAACGTCTCGGGGAGCACAGGCGGCTGCGGCGTCCCGGATGCTGGTGGCGTGGGCATGCGGACGCGCGGTCCTGCCCTCTGCCTGCCAGCCCGCCTCCCTGGGGAGCCACAGGGGGCCCGGGCTCCAGGCCCAGGTGTTGGCCTGAGACCAGGAAGCAGGAATGTCTTTACTTGTTTCTCACGGGAGGACACATCCACATGTCCCCGAAGATACCCGCTGTGGTGCCTCGACAGGCAGCACAGGACCACCAACAAAACAGCCCCTTGACCCAGACTAGCTTCAGCAACCAGTGTGCGACCCTTCAGGCAAACACGAGGCCTCTGATTGTGACCCCCTGTGGGAACTGGAGGCCGCCCTCTGACTGTGACCCACTGACCGTGACCCACGGCGGGAACTGGATGCCGCCCTCTGACTGTGACCCACTGACCGTGACCCACAGCGGGAACTGGAGGCCGCCCTCTGACTGTCACCCACTGACCGTGACCCACGGCGGGAACTGGATGCCGCCCTCTGACTGTGACCCACTGACCGTGACCCCCTGTGGGAACTGGGTGCCGCCCTCTGACTGTGACCCACTCACTGACCGTGACCCACTGACCGTGACCCACTGTGGGAACTGGGTGACGCCCTCTGACTGTGACCCACTGACCGTGACCCACTGTGGGAACTGGATGCCGCCCTCTGACTGTGACCCACTGTGGGAACTGGAGGCTTCCCTCTGACTGTGACCCACTGACTGTTACCCACGGCGGGAACTGGAGGCCGCCCTCTGACTGTCACCCACTGACCGTGACCCACGGCGGGAACTGGATGCCGCCCTCTGACTGTGACCCACTGTGGGAAGTGGAGGCCGCCCTCTGACTGTGACCCACTGACCGTGACCCCCTGTGGGAACTGGGTGCCGCCCTCTGAATGTGACCCACTCACTGACCGTGACCCACTGACCGTGACCCACTGTGGGAACTGGGTGCCGCCCTCTGACTGTGACCCACTGACCGTGACCCACTGTGGGAAATGGATGCTGCCCTCTGACTGTGACCCACTGTGGGAACAGGAGGCCGCCCTCTGACTGTGACCCACTGACCGTGAACCCCTGTGGGAACTGGGTGCCGCCCTCTGACTGTGACCCACTGACCGTGACCCCCTGTGGGAACTGGGTGCCGCCCTCTGACTGTGACCCACTCACTGACCGTGACCCACTGACCGTGACCCACTGTGGGAACTGGGTGCCGCCCTCTGACTGTGACCCACTGACCGTGACCCACTGTGGGAAATGGATGCTGCCCTGTGACCCACTGTGGGAACTGGGTGCCGCCCTCTGACTGTGACCCACTGTGGGAACTGGAGGCCGCCCTCTGACTGTGACCCACTGTGGGAACTGGGGGCCGCCCTCTGACTGTGACCCACTGACCGTGACCTACAGTGGGACCTGGATGCCGCCAAGCCAAGGGCAGCCGAGCCCACAGGTCTGAGACGTGTGCCCTGGGAGGACTAAGGGTGCCCTGCAGGCATCAGATGCGCAACAAAGCCCCCGCGCCAGGCCGACGGCTGAGCAGAAAGGCAGGTCTCGCCTTCGTGCTCTAATGATCCTAACTGGCTCCCCGCCACACAGCCACGGACAAGGGGAAACCGTAGTTGACTTGGGGCGACAACATGGGCCGCTGTCCCCATCCAGACCAAGAGGACACATAGACAGTGGGCCCTGTCTCCCGGTCCGCCCTCCTGTCACCTTGAACTCCTGCTGCTTGGCCACCGTCACTGCCATGTGTCCCACGAGGAGGGGGTGTCTCTCCTTCTTAATCTGATTCCCGTCATCCTCCACGCAGAACCAGCCCATGTGGTTCTCCTCCTCTGTGGTCAGGTCAGAGAGAACGGGGAAGGACAGCTGAGCCATCGGCAGCTTCCTGGGGGCCCTGTGGAGCCCAGGCTCGGGCCACCCTTCCCCCCCAACTTGTGTGCGTGGACCCCAGGCTCGCCACCCCCCTGCCCTGCGTGCATAACCCAGGCTCAGCCCCCCAACCCCACCCTGCGCGCGCAGACCCCAGGCTCGGGTCTGCTATCCTGCGTGCAGACCCCAGACTCGGGCCCCCTGCCCTGTGTGCGTGGACCCCAGACTCGGGCCTCCTCTCTTGAGCACGGACTCCAGGCTCGGGCCCCCCTGCCCTGTGCACACGCACTGCATGCTCAGCGCCCCCCTCCCCCGCACTGAGCGTGCGGACCCCAGGCTCGGACCTCCTATCCTGCGTGCGGACCCCAGGCTTGGGGCCCCCCACCCTGCGTGCACGCACCCCATGCTCAGCACCCCCCCCCCATATTGAGCGCACGGACCCCAGGCTCAGGCCTCCTATCTTGCGCACGGACTCCAGGCTCGGGCCCCCCGCACTGCGCGCACGCACCCCATGCTCAGCCCCCCCACCCCCGCCCTGCGCACACGCACCCCATGCTCAGCCCCCCTCCCCTCCCCTGCGCACATGCACCCCATGCTCAGCCCCCCTCCCCTGCCCTGCGCGCACGCACCCCATGCTCAGCGCCCCCCCGCCCTGCGCGTGCGCACCCCATGCTCAGCCCCCCTCCCCTGCCCTGCGCGCGCACCCCATGCTCAGCGCCCCCCCTGCCCTGCGCGTGCGCACCCCATGCTCAGCCCCCCCCCCCCTGCCCTGCACGCACGCGCCCCATGCTCAGCCCCACCTCCCCTGCCCTGCGTGCACACACCCCATGCTCAGCCCCCCCCCCCACATTGAGCACGCAGATGCAGCCTCGGGCTCCTGCCCTGGGCGTGTGGACCCCAGACTCGGGCCTCCTCTCTTGAGCGTGGACCCCAGGCTTGGGCCTCCTGCCCTGGGCGCACGGACCCCAGACTCGGGCCTCCTGCCCTGCAGGGGATAGCAGAACTAAACATTCATCTCTGGAAAACAGCACAATCTTTCCTCAAGGGAAAAGCAGTATGTTCGCTGCTTTATCTGAGAAAGCACGTCCGTCCCGCGTTCCGGTGTGCTCCCCGTGACTGCGCTGGCGCAAAGGGCTGAGAGACGTCACTTGTAAAGCACCTGAGGCTGTTTTTCTTGATCCCCTTTTTTTTAAGCAACGGAAATGTCCAGATTCAAATACCACAGATACAGTGAGAGGGTTTTTGACAACGGGACAACGGTATGGGACAAAAAAACAGTGGAAACGAGGACGTATTTTGCTATAGCGCAAGTTGCCCATCTCAGCTCTGGGCTCTTAATGAAAGCTCTTAAAGACACAGAGAGCTCGTTTCCAGGTTCAGCTCACTCCTCAGGGAGTGGGCCGTTTCCGGGGTTGTGGACTTGCTGAGGAGCCTGGCCTGATGAAGCGTTAGATTACTCAGGAAGGAGGGGGGCTCACGTGGGACGAGGGCGCTTCACTCATCACAGCTCCGGGGGCGAGAGCACCACAAGGGCCCAGTTCCCTTCTGTGTCTAATTTTCATTTAACGACCACGTCGCAAAGAGAACTGCACGCACATGTGCACACGCACGCACTATCCAGTGTGAGCTGAGCAACAGACCCGTGTGTGCGAGTCACACACATCTCCCTACGCAGGTCTCGAGAGAGAGGTCTGCCCGATAACGTGGATGGAAAGACAGCAAGGCTTTGGACAAAGGAGCAGGAAAGCAACCATGAGGTCAGCTTGTCTCGGATCAAACTACAGGACTTCCTTTTTCTGCTGCAGGATTGTTGAGGGACTACTCAGTGCCACCCTATACTTTCTCCCAGGTTGGGGAGGGGGAACCACGGCTAGACCCAGAGCCGACTCCCGACTCCCGACTCCCGGGCCACAGACTCACGGGCCTTTATCGCGAGTGCTGGCAGTCTCAGCTGATGTCAATGTTTTGTTACAATAAAAGGGGCGGCTTACTTTTTTCTAGGATCCCTAAATTATAACACAGAGGTCTTAGAAAATCACTCATCCTGGAGCCAATTTTTCCCGTTTAAAAACATTCTTTCAGGGACACCTGTGTGGCTCGGTCGGTTAAGCGCCTGACTTCAACTCAGGTCATGATCTCACGGTTCTGTTCGTGAGTTCGAGCCCCATGTCAGGCTCTGTGCTGACAGCTCAGAGCCTAGAACCCGGTTCAGATTCTGTGTCTCTCTCTCTGCCCCTCCGCCGCTCGTGCTCTGCCTCTCTCTCTCTCTCTCAAAAGTAGATAAACATTAAAAAAAATAAAAAATAAAAACATTCTTTCAGGTGAATGGGTGAATCTATCGTCGAGGTCATTCTCGACCTGGTTTTATCCTCTTAGGCACATATTTCACTGTCACGGAGAAAACGAGGGGACCAGCGGACGCAGCCTGGTCGTGCGACCATCCCTCACTTAGCGCCCATCAGCCCAGTCTTACCCAGGGCGAGCTTGGCCATCTTCAAGTTGTTGGTCCAGGACTCTTTGATGGCAGGCGTGAACGTATTGAACACGGCCGTGAAGAACGTGGGCCGCCCGGACCTGCCAGGGACAGAGGAAAGGCATTCGTGTCCCGCAGTGTGCCCCATCCGGGACACTGCACCCTGCCTGCCCGGCACCATCACCAGACCATGAAGGCTGGCGTCACGGCAGAGCGGGCTCCCCGGCCGGCCAAGGAGGCCCCTGGCAGGGTCACTACTAACTTGTCCTGCTTCCCGGGAAGCTGTAACTGGAGTCTGCAGCAGTCCGCAGCCCTGATCTCCTCTTCTTTCTTCAAGATGAGCCTTTGTAAACCTGACGTCCAGTCGTGGGCTACTGACTGGTTTAGGTTCTGCCAACGAAACACATACGCGCACGCTTTACGTGCGTGAACAAGGTGGGGTCGGCGCAAGGAGGACAGCAAGGCGGGACCAGGAAAGTTCAGAGGAGACAGTAACGCTCTGTTGGATTCCAAACACGAACCCGGGGCTCGGGCCGCGTGCCGGTCTGGCTCAGACATGTCTGAGAGGGAACTGCTACTCAAGGCCACGCGCAGACGGAGGACGGCGACCCTGAAATAGTCCCGCCCCACCCGAAACGGGAGAAAACACGCGGTCGGACTGGTTCTTAAAACCACCGTAATCGTCACGTCTGGTGGGACCCGGAGGCACGGCCACGCTCTGACAAGGACTCACAAGTGACAAAAGAATTCCGAGTCACGGGGCTTCGACCGTTACCTGATAGTTCCCCTTGAGGTTACCGATCAGCTGAGAAATCTGACCGATGACGTTCAGGTCATGTAGGAGGTTCTGCAGATCCTGGTACAGCTGTCCCGGCCCCACGTACACCTGGTCTGCAAAACAAGCAAGCAGCACGCACCTGAAGCGCCGTCTGCACCTACGCTGGCGGGGGGAGAAAGCACTAAAATTAAGATTCCGGTCGACTTGGAACGTTTTTAAAAAGTAGGTACTTTCAAGCACTTGGTGGTTTTTCCTTTTCTAAGTTTTAACTGTGGAGTGATTTCAGACATAGAACAAAGACACACAGCGGTCCTCCGCGTACGCCCTTCGCCCCGGGACGCCGCGATCTCACGGAGCCACGCGGACACAGCACTGCTAAGTAACCTGCAGCCTCCCCACTCACGTCATCTCGGTGCGCGGTCCCACGCGCACTTAGCTGCTGTGGTCTCCTTAACTCTCCTCCAGTCTAGGCCCGTTCCTTGGGCGTCTGTCCTTCATGACCCAACTTTGTGACCCGAGCCAGTGAGCTGTTCCACGGAGCATCTCACGCTCTGGCTCTGACGGCCGGTTTACCGCTCCGGGTGTTCTCTAAGCCTTGTTGATGTCATTGCGGTAAGCGGTGTCTACACATGGCGCCGGACCCAAACCAAATTTCCCGTAACCAGGGTCATCCGACACCAGAGTGGGCTCCCCAGTGCGCTGTCTCTAACGTGAACAACAGGAACACAGGCAGGACTCTCGTGTCCGGGGGGAGGGGGGAGGGGGGCAGCGTCCCTCCAGGGCCCGCCCCCCCGCTGCCCTGGACTCGGGGCGGCCTGCAGGTCACAGGACGCAGTTCCAAGTATTCTGTCACTTCCCCCCACGGTCACACAGGCAGGATTCGCACACAGAACCACACTCACAGCCCACACTTCGAAGGACGTGCAGTGGCAGCCACACTTCTCTCCCACGTCCACGGAAGTATACCGCCCTGCGTCCCCTCGACAGTAACTGGCAACAGGCGGAGCAGGAGCTCCGGCCCAGGGACGAGGGGAGGCTCCGCTGGGTGAGCAAGAGGTGTCTCTCGGGGTTCATGTTTCCGCGGCACCAGCTTCGCGGCGTCAGCCCGGGAGCCAGTGGTCAGAGCTGCTCTCCGAGCTCAGCACGAGGCTGTGCCGGGTTGGGCATCGACACTCGGTAAGTGAAATTGCGTACGTGTGTTGTTAGCCAAAATTATCTTAAATTACAAACGTACTGTTAGGGAAGAACAGGATGTAAAGTTGACCCATGTGACCACGGGGACGGTTTTTCAGGCGTGGCCCAGAAGAAACCAGGTCTCCTGGTTGGTTCCAGGCTCCACTGACCGTGACTCAGAATCCTTAAGAGTTGTGAACAAGGTGCCCTGTGTTTTCACGGCGCGCGTGGCCCGGCACATGGGGCGGTGGGGGGGACAGAGACCTGAGGCAGGTTCCGAGCTGTCCGTGCAGAGCCCGCCATGGGGCCCCACGAAAGTCTGCCACACTCTGGGCAGGTGCCGGTCCCGCCCGCCCTGTGTGCCCCCGAGGACGGACAACTACAGCCATGCCGGTGACTTTCACACTCATCCTCAGGGACAGCGACAGGACGGAATCCTACACAGTCGCACGCACTCCCCCACAACATGCTCAGCCTGCACCCATTTCTCCAGACGTCTGAAGACCTTCTCCTCGGGACGTGTTCAAAGAGGCGACGGTGGGTCTCCTCCAGTGAAGACCCCGTCCCCTCCCCGGCCCCCCTTAGCACAGTTCCCTGAAAACTGGGGGTGCCCCAGACGTGCCGGTGACGGACAGAGGCTGTAAGGACCCTGCATGAGGAAAACCCTGGGGCGCCTGGGGGCTGAGTCGGGTAACCTTCTGACTCCTGATCTCAGCTCAGCTCACGGCCTCACGGTTCGTGAGTCCGAGCCCCACGTCAGGCTCTGCGCTGACAGTGCGGAGCCTGCTCGGGATTCTCTCTCTCCCTCTCTGCCCCTCGCCTGCTTGCGCACGTGAGCTCTCTCTCTCTCAAAATAAATAAATGAACGTTAAAAAAGAAAGAGAAAACACCTTGTCTCTGGCGACAGGTGAATTCATTCTCCCGTGAACGCACTCCCAGACAGGCTGCGGCCCCGTGCACATAACCCCGCCGCTGGGGTGGAGGCGGCAACGGGGGCTCTGAGGTCGCCAGCTCCGACTCACAGTGTCCGTGAAAACTTTTCAGTCACCCCGGAACAAAGCACGGAATTTTGCGAAATACCTTCAAGAGGCCTGTTTTCTGCAACGAAGCCGTGGGGTCGCAGAGGACCCGGCACGCACCCGGGGGCACCGGCCCCCAGCGCAGACGTTAGCGCCAACGAAATGTCACGGGTCGGGGAGGCGAACCCAGCGGCTCTTCTGGGGACGAGGCGTGTGTGCGGCTCCTGGGGCCCACGCGCGGCGGCCACGCCGGCAGCTCCCGACAGTGGTTGCTACGCAGTGACGCCCACACTCCGTCTCCAGCACTGAATAACACACCGAATTTTCCGGGCTGGCTTTCAGAGCACAGCCATTCCAACAGCAGGAGAGTCATGCGGCTATCCACAGAGCACAATCGTTCCTACTTCGCGGCTCGAAATAATCGAGGCATGACAAATCAAGAGAATCAGAAGGAACACAAGCAGTGTGGGCGCATCTGAAGCCGTTCTATAAAAACCCTGAGCCGCTGGGCACAGGCCTGCTGCACCGTGACTCGTGGACGGGCACGGTTCTATCTGCACGAAAACTAAGCCGCTTGCTGGCCGCAGGCCGGTGCGAAGGAGATCAATACTATGGATCGGCTACACAGACTGGGTCACTTTCTGGCCCCAACAGCAGACTGTCCCTCGTTCCTGATGAGTCTGGACCGGGCGGGATGACCCCTGCTGCAGAACTTGCCAGTGACCACGTTCCCAGCCGGCGCCTCTGGAGCACAGGAGCCCAGACCCCCTGCCCGGAAGCCTGAAATTGCCCCGGAGAAGCCCGACTTGAGTTCGGTCTTCTAACGCACACGGAATCCACACGTTTTAATTTGTTAAAAAAAAAATTATCTTTAACCTGGAAGGCATTTAAACCACCAAACACATTTACTCCACACCGGTCTTTTCGGAGCCCAGAGCTAAAATTGTAATCCACCCTGTGGACAGGGAAACCACGGGACTGACGGCCACACAGCAAAGCTGCACCCCTAAACCTGGAACCCAGCAAACAGACGTCCCACAGACATCCGTGTGTGGGGAACTCCTGAACTGTAGTCTCGGTGCCCACCGGACCCCCAGCTCTGGGCAGTGTCTGTCCACCGGTCACCGCCAAGGTAACGCCCACTGTCCACGTAAGGTGGGTGAGCCGTACTGTAGGAACACCATGATAAAAACGTTAACGCTGAAACAAGTAACACGTCCAACACAGAACTGACACCGTTAAATGACTGTGTCAGGAAACCGGGACATCAGGGTGGGCAGTGACCCTGCCAAGTGCCCTTCCCGGGACTCCAGGGCCACGAACACTGCTTCCTGGAGCTTCCTTGAGGCCTTTCCATCTGGAAAGCCGCATCCAGAAAATTCCCAATCAAACCCTTCCATGGCCACAGTCTGTTAACGATGGGCGATTCCTCCATGGACGGACAAGCACGTTAACTCTTTCTCCTGGAGAAGCTGGTATCACCTGAACATCACCAGCCACCTTCATTCTGCTCTTTGTTGTTCTGAGAAACAGACAGTTTACCAAGTAACCAGCAGTGATTCAGTTTTCCTTCTCTGACCCAATGCTTCGTTCTCCCGGTGTCTGACCGCACGTGTAACAGAAGCCACGAGAGCAAGAGGAACATAGGATGAAACTTGGGACAAGGGCCCCTAGGCCCCAAAGCAGCGTCTCAGGTCCCCAAGTCCACGCAGCTCCACACTGACCTTAGAGCCCTTCCTTTCAGACGCGACAATCCCTAGGTTGCCTGGGTGGCTCAGTTGGTTGAGCGTCCGACTTCAGCTCAGGTCATGATCTCACAGTTCGTGGGTTCGAGCCCCACGTTGGGCTCTGTGCTGACACCCAGGAGCCTGGAGACGGCTTCAGATTCTGTGTCTCCCTCTCTCTGCCCCTCCCCCGCTCATGTTCTCTCTTTCAAAATAAATACTTCAAAAGCATTAACGTTTAATATAAAGGCTCATTCCATGCATAAAAAGGCTTACTGAAAGTTCCCATTCATAACTCGGGCAGAGGCCAGCAAGTGAGTGAAACTCAGCCAGGTTTTATTTGGATTAAAAGAGAGAGAGGGAAGGAGAAAGTCATGAATACTATGCTATGTCCAAAATCCACAGTCCAAAGACCACGGTAATATTTAGTAAGAAATATTACACAACTGTTGAAGCATTGCCAAAGTTATCAGGACACCCTTGGCTCATCTCACCCCGTCAGGCGCACAGCCCAGCACCCCCTCCACGAGGAGCCTGGGGAAGAGAGAAAGGGCTTCCCGGGCTGGTCCATGCAGAGCTGAACCTACAACCCAGATCCACACACTCAAGGATGTCCGGTGTGGCAACTCAGTGCACACTCAGGAGACAGGAGCCAGAGCCCTAACTGCTTATGTGGGAAATGCAGAACAGAACAGAAATCAAACCTGGGGAGACTGAATGCACCCATGTGATGGGGCTTCCCCATAAACCCACAGGATGCACACCAGTGGAGACAAGCTCAAAGATGAGGGTTCAGTCTACACTTGTCAGCCAACATAAAACACAGGCGCCAAAGACGACATCCTCCAACGGCCTGACCATCTACCTGGGTCCTTGGATTCATGTTGAGGCCACGGAAACAGGGTCTATTAGGTCAGTGCAGATGCCAGCCCCACGACGCACAAGCACGTTAGTAAAAGTGTCACTTACTTGGCTTAGCGTTGGCAACGACCGCCAGGCTCTCAGGTGGGTACACCGGGGGACACCTGTTTTCTCCAGCACCTTCGTTATTGCCGTACTCTATTACTTCTACGTGTCCGAGAGGAACACTCCACTTTAACAAATACCTTTGGCTGGTGGACATCGTGCTGCTGTCCGAGGTGCTGAAACATCGTTATTTCACGGTTAATTACGTGCGCAAGTCTTGATACTTTCTATATCCCTTAGTCAGGTGAGTAACATCCACCTATTGAAACATCCTGCTCGTGACCTTCTTACTAACAGTTGCCACTTGGTTCCAGAATGAGGCCTCCCCTTAGATGAGAGGGTTGGAATTCTTCACTGTCTAATCCAGGAAAACGGGAGAACACGAATGCTGATCTCCCAGAAAGCTCTCAGTTTCCCACAAGAGCTTAGAGGGAATGAACTGGAAGACCCCTGATGACTCTTTGAGCAAAGATGCTCGTGGATTCTGGCAAATACTGTTAACAGGGAAACGCTCCTATGTGCACAGAGATATTCTCTGCTCATTTCATTTGAATGAACCTTAAAGTTCCCCGTACTGTTGGTTGCGGTACAAGCATTTTAATAAGATTAAATCATGTCATCATACTCCATGTTTAAAATACTCATTGACTGTGGGGGCAGCTGGGTGCCTCAGTTAGTTGAGCATCCAACTTTGGCCCAGGTCATGATCTTGTGGTTCAGCCTGGAGCTGATTCTGTGTCTCCCCCTCTCTCTGCCCCTCCCCTGCTTGTGCTCTGTGTGTCTCTTTCTCTCAAAAGTAAACAAATATTAAAAATATTTTTTACTTATTGACTATGTAGAAATTACACACAAAAAATTCCATGACCTACATAGACTATTTTCTTCTTTAATGATAAAATGAAGCACGCAGAGAAACACACCAAGCATACTGGTTCAGGTAGGTGGAAAATGCCAGAGCAGACACCTGTGTGACCACCCCCCAGTCCAGGCTATAGGGCTGCCAGCACCCTGAGGCCCTCCATGTGACCAGGAAAACCCCACCCCTCTGAAGCAATCAATGTTCTTACTCCTACTGATAATCAGTTTGCTTTCTTTGAGATTTTTTTTTTTCCCAATCAAAATGTATTTGGGAATAACCAAAATGTCAGACAGCATGCTTTAAACTGAAATCCTTGACCTGATAGGAGTCAGCTGGGACCAAAGCTCCTGGACTCCTCTCTGCTATGAAAGGGTTTGCTTTTCAGCTTGTAGCCCACATGGGAAGGGGGAGAAGGCAGAGTTCAGACGCTGGTAGGAAATGAAAGACTGAGTTCTATGAATTAGATGTGCTTTATATTTAAAAATGAAGAGGTTTGTGAACTTGACCTTAAATTTCCACCCATCCTATTTGAATCAAAAATCTTTGCTTCCGCAGAGGTTTGGGATCTCGATGTTCTGAGGTTATCAGGGGGGTCTCCTGGGGCTATTTTAACATCTCAGCCAGAGCAAAGTGGGTCCTCCCTTCACCACCTTCCAGGAGAGTCGCTGATAACACATCAGTGGGAACTGAACTGTTCCTCTTTACTCACTTTGTAAAAAGGTGTCAAAACTCGGGATCTATGCCACAGCCCGGGCATTATTTTAAAAAATAGACCTGGCAGCTAACACAGCTACATCCATTTTTAAGGATTCATTCGTTTCTTATTCGGCTTGAAGTTTTTAAAATTACATACAAATTTCAAAAGAACCAAGTGGACGCGGCTCCTTTGGTGGATCATGCACCTGGGCTGCCCACGAGACGCTGCATGACGCCACGTGCAGGGAGGGTGGCCCTCCCACTACATTCAGACAAAGGTTGCTTACGAACAGCAAATACGTTGGGCGAGAAACACCCACATCTGCTCTGTGCTGACTGAGCTGTCTACAAAGTCCTCTCACTGTGTGACCTCATCTTTCATGGCGGCACCTCCCGGGCAGGCAGGGGGCGTCTGGGGCAGCCTCGCGCCCAGAGCCAGTGTGGGGAAAAGGCACTGGCTTCACCTGGACATGGGGGGTGGGGGCGCTTCCTGGGCAGTTAAGCCTGGGAGCCATGCTGCTAACCACGTGCCATTAACTTCCGTGTTGCAGGAAGCAGCACACGGGCTGGGAAGCCAAGAGCAGAAAGGTCTCGCTGGGGAGACACACCCCGCAAGCCTCCCCGGGCGTCCAGACTCGGCGCACACCTCACAACGCACGGACGCCACTGGCCGCTCCTTTCTACGCGTGGACGAAGGCAGGGACCAGACCACGCCAAACGTGGCTGCTTCCAGAGGTCAAAGTGTGGCCACGGCAAATCGAACGATAAAGGCTGAGCCACTGACAGGGACCAAACAAACAGGATTCTTGCCAAAGGGGGTGGTCGTTTAAAATAGGTAGATTTCCCAGGGGCGCCTGGGCGGCTCGGTCAGTTAAGCCCCCGACTCTTGGTTTCGGCTCAGGTCACGATCTCACGGTTTCGTGAGTTCAAGCCCCACATCAGCTCTGTGCTGGCAGCACGGAGCCTGCTTGGGATTCTCTCTCTCTCTCTCTCTCTCTCTCTCTCTCTCTGCCCCTCCCCCACTCATACTGTCTCCGTCTCTCTCAAAATAAATAAACTTTAAAGAAATAATAATCAACATAAAATAAAATTGGTAGATTTTCCAGCCTTATCTCGTAGCTGCCTCAGATCAAGTGTGGCCGAGGAGGAGCCCTAACAGAGGTGATGGTTACTGGGCAGGACCGTGCCAGGCGCTGAGCTGAAAGTCTGACGATGGTCCTGGGCTGGACCCTCACAGAGGTCCCAGGGGTGGCTGGCTTCCTCACCATATGAGCACGAGTGTGAGGCTCAGCGACATGGGGTGGTTCCCAATGTCCTGAGAAGGCCGGGCTGGGACTGGGCTGGAACCCAGGCTGTGCAGCATAAGCCCATAGAGACTCTCCCACCCGGCTGCCCGCTGGGGCCCCACTCAGCCTGTGCTGGGGAGGGCCTAATGCCTGGCTTCCGCTGGGAGGGGAAGGCCTCACTGTCTCCCTGGCCAGTCTCCACACTGTAAACACACACGGTGGGCGATTTCAAGCAGGCAGTGGTTTGGAAACCGTCTCCCAAGCTCCTGAGCGTGAACAGCAATCCCTCTCAAGCCATGACGAGCTGGCTCAGGATGTCAGCGTGTGTGACTTTATAAAGCACCCAGAGCATTCAATTCAAAACATGCCATTTTACCTCAGTTCCCTTACAATCCACCTCTACGTGTAACTTCTCAGATTTCGTCAACCAGCTACAATATTCTAGGTGTTGGGGAGGTTTTTTTGTAATCTTTATTTATTTTTCAGAGAAAGAGAGAGCGAGCGAGCGCAGGGGAGGGGCAGAGAGAGAGCGACACACACACAGAATCTGAAGCAGGCTCCAGGCTCTGAGCTGTCAGCAGAGCCCGACACAGGGCTCGAACTCTCAAGCAGTGAAATCATGACCTGAGCCGAAGTTGGATAGTTAACCGACTGAGCCCCCAGGTGCCCTGGGGAGCAGTTCTAATGATAAACAAATTTAAGTGTAGGAAATGCTGAAGCACTATACCCTCGTTTCTTTGGTTTCACAGTGAACATAAATGCCTCCAATATAATTATATAAGATGCACTCATCAAAAATGCATTCACAGAGAGGCAGCTAAGGAGAAAAATCTGAGTGAGCAATGATACAACAAGACTGCAGAATGATTTAGGAGGCAAATAAAAGAAACTCAATGTAGCTTCTGGTTCCAACGTTGGCCTTACGTTTAAAGAGAAATAGACCAAACGTCCCTAATCTCCTCCAACAGTGACCTGGCGACTTAACAATGGACCCCTTTATTATTTTTTTAATTTTTCAAGTGTTTATTCATGCTTTTTAAGCGAGTGACAGAGTGTGAGCAGGGGGGGGGGGGGGGGAGAGAGAGAGAGAAGGAGACAGAATCCAAAGCAGGCTCCAGGCTACGAGCTGTCAGCACAGAGCCCGACATGGGGCTTGAACCCATTGTCCCTGAGACCATAACCTGAGCTGACGTCAGACGCTTAACGAGCTGAGCCCCCCAGGTACCCCAACACTGCACCCATTTAGCCCTCAGCTTCTTGGGGACCCGACTCTCCGCAAACCCTCGGCTTGATTGGGACCTGGCCCCCCGCAATCCCAGGAGAGGGGATGAAGACGTGCACACAGACCAGCGCAGCACAGATGGGAGCGATCACGGAGTCACCCGCTCAGCCGGGACGCGCCCCGCACGCGAGCGTGAAGATACCCCGGTGGCCGCGGCAGACGCTCACCGTGTGCTGACCGTGGCACACACCAACACATCACTCAGCATGAAGATCCGACGCTCCTTGGTTTTCATGATCTCCCCTCTGTCGTTGTACACGGTTTCGATCATATCGTCAGACCGCACGAGGTACCGATTCCCACTGCTGAGAAGCTGAACATTCAAGGTCACACTCGACACGGTTCCCACAATCAAGTTCATCAAAAGAAGAAAACAGGTGAGCGAAAGTCTTGCAACATATAGGCATATAGAATGTCAACGTTTACAGATTTTTTTCCTCACGGAGAGTCCACGCACTTTCAAGGCAAGCATGCTTCATATGTATGCTATTAAGAATTCAGAAAGTGGCTTTTTTCTTAAGCTAAATAGTTGTATGGCCAGCATCTGCAGTTATCCTGAACAGCGAGAGGAGACCAACCCTGTCCTCGTAAACACAATGCCTCCGGCAAGGAGGGCTCATTCGTTTCCACCCGGCGCTCCTCATGTTCCCTTCTCCTTAGATGACGTGCCCGAGTGCCTGCTCCATTCCTCACACACCGCCGTCCACACCTGGCCACCACTCTGTTCTTTACAACACCGCACAGCCGAGAGTACTTACGAGTGCAATGCTACTTGGTCTTACTCTTCCCAGGGTAACAATTATGGAAACACCTTTGCTTCTTGTGATTCCCCACATTTTATTTCATTGAGCCAAACACGACACCCCTGGTCTTCGGAGACATGCTTTGTATTAATTAGTAAACTGAAGTAAGTCACACAGAAGTTGGACTTCTTGCAACAATTCAGCCCAAAAGGACATCTGGAACCCTCAGCCCAGATGATCAGTAGCATGTCTGGATTGTAAATCTGCAGCGGCCGAGCTCACCGCCTACCTATTCTTGACGTGCTCACAGGGTAACGGGGCTGTGCGCACAGGTACAGAATCGGTAGTGAGCGACAAGGCTCTGCCTCCTCGTCCGCCTGGGCTCACTCTGTGCCGCGTGGGTTTGCAAACGCCGTGACCACAAGCGGGCATGACTCTGAACCACGCAAACTGTCATTTAATGCAATTTTTGGCTCATAGAAATTCCCATACAAATCACTTAGAAAATCAGGAAAACCCGTTCCTTAAAACGTAATACAGTAAAGTTCTCGTAGTTAAACTGAGTGTCACTTTGTGCTCAGAAATTACCCCTAATGACAAAAACGAAAGGTGACATTAGCAACGATACATATGATAGATAACTATCTATCTATCTAGTGACAACTCCTGTCAATAACTTCTTCCGGGGGCCAGAGCCATGCACAGCTATGGAAAAGCCCACCTAAAACCAGCTTAGTGTCGTAGGAAAAGGACTTGTGAACGTAAAGAGGAAACAGAGCTCTGCCCAGGAGCTGCTTTCCTGCCAATATTTTGGCCCATTTCCACGATGAACACAGCTTAGGACACGCACAGACGGGTGCAGGCGAGAACGTAAGCAACACTTCCTGATTTTATCGTGACCATCCAAAAGGAAATACTGCATTCTGGCAACAGATTCAGCTACAAGAGCTGATGGGAACTGCCATGGCGGTCCCGGACCCGTCTGCGGGTCTAATGACCGTGGGAGCCCCTTCCCCGAGAAAACGTGTCACGACCCGCCTGACGCTCCCCACCGGCTTCCAGACCAGGGCTCTGGGCCACGGCGTCACTGCAAAGCGTCCACGAGATTAGTAGCAAGCAGGTGACATACGGGTGGCTCATTAGTACAAAGCAAACCGAACACCAGCCCAGACCGGGACGCCTCGGGCAACCTTGTTCAGGTATCGCTCGTTTATGGCTTTGGCCACGTGCTTGATCTCACAGCGCTGGTCAGCGTCCCTCTTCCTCTCGTTGAGCTTCTCGGCCAACGTCTCCAGCTCCGTCAGCGCCATCTGAAGGGGCAGCCGGTCAGGGTGCCCTTTGGACGTGTTCTTCAGCATGTCCTTGGGGAGAAGAAACAAGGTGAACAGGGGGCACGTGCTCGCTGGCGCGGAGGCGCAGACGGCTGCACAGGCACGCGTCCGGCCAACACCCGCGTGGCGCACGAGCCGGCAGCGCTCGGGCTACTTGTGGGGAGGAATAGAATGAGCACGGCGGCCAGGATGGTAAGCTAGCTGACTCACGGTTTGGCTGAACACCAGAACGGCTCCTTGTGCAAAAACAAACTCACTCAGTGGCTTTGCTGATGGAGGAAGCCAGCGTTTTCCAATAACAGGCACCATGATCACAGGCACGCCACACCTCGGAAACGTCCCGTGCCCGGCCGCGGTGTTCAAGGTCACGCCTAGACCGTTTCCCTCTGGCGGAGCCGGACCAATGGAGCCCGGCCCCACGCACGGCTCCAGCTGCTGTGTTTCAACAGGTCCATTCCCGAACGCCGAGTGGGCACGGCTGCTGGGGCGCCTCGGGCCGCAGCCCCGGCTTCCCCGCACACGGCAGGGCCTCGCCCCACCCCTGCCAGAAACCTCTGTCTACGCCTGCAGGGCCGCAAAGGGATGAGCAGGCTGCAGGATGTGCGGCAGGGAGTGACAACGTGGTCACCAACAGAATGACATCACGTGGGTCAAACACAGGGGAGGCTCTCAAGAGCGACACCTAAGTGACAGTCCTGACGTCACCACCGCGATTCCACACGGGCCCCACCGCGTTCCAGCTGCCGCAGATGACGTGCTGACCTCCGCCGTGGGAGGCAGACGCGTGCGGACGCACCCCCCTCGGGCCAGCCTGGCCCTCCGCCCGGCCTCCCCACGCCAACATCTGCTTAACCCGAGCTCGAACTCAACGGCACCCTCGTCTTCTAAACCTGCTTTTTGTTCTTTATCGGGAAAAAACAAAGCACTGCACAAATGACGCAATACTTCTGGTCTGAACGAACGCCGTATGCTGAGCTGCGATACATCTGCGCCCCCGTGGGTCACATCAAATCCTGGCAAGGGAAGTCGACAGTCTCACGATGGGTTCTGGCTCCACCGTCACCTGCTGGCAGCATCTACCTGCTATCTGAGCGCCATCAGGACAAGCAACAGGGAGGCCCCGCCAGATGCCGGGACAGAACCACGTGAGGGAAGAGGGGAGTCCGTCGTTCTCTCCGGACTGTTACTTATCTGGGGACAACGCAGGACAGGAGACAGGAGCGGGATACAGCGAGACGAATTCCAGGAGGACCACGTGTCGGAGCCCGCAGGCCCAGGAGAGCCGGGAGGGTTCAGGGAAGGCTGTGGGGTCCTGGCGCCACAGGGGCCGGGCCCAGGAGAGCCGGGGACCAGCACACAGACAAGGAGGGCAGGGTGCTGACGGGTCACAGGAGGGGAAGGAAGCACGCCAGTCCCCAGGCCGTCCCTCCCCGCGCACTGACAGTTCAGGAGGGAGGGAGGGCACTGTCCTCCAGCTCCTGGGAGCCGGGTCTCCGGGCGCCCCCACGCAGCCCTCTCAGGTGCACAAACTTCACCCCGTCCGACTCCTGCTGTGTGTCTTCCTAAGTAACCCGGACCCTCCCTGAGCCGCCCCCAGAGTGAACCCTGAGGGACAGAGGGCGGGCCACCAGGGAGCCCGCTCACGCATCTGGAGACATCTCGGGTGAGTCTCCCGGGTGCCCAGGTAGGACGGGGAGGGGTGGGGGAGGAACACCACAGCCCCAGGAAACAAGGGCGGGGGGGACAGCAACGCGCCACCTTTTGTTAAGGTGACTGCTCTTAGACAAAAATCAGAGAAACGTCACCCAGGACCATGTCCTTGCTCTCAAGCAGTACGAGGCTCAGAGCTTGTCCTGAGATGCTTTTGTTCTGTTGCCCACGGCCTTCTCATCCTTCTGGAAAAACTGATTTTGGTAAAGCCCTGGGCCAAAGGTTTGCCGTCGTTTATTAACGGCTAACCAAAAGCCGGAAAGCCAGACTGCAGACGACGTCCGACTTTAATTAAGGACGAAACACTACTCACGAGCGAGGTGTGACGACCCGACAGTACCTCAGCGCACGCGGTAAATGCAGGCGACCGGTGATCGCTTAGCAGCACGTCACTAAGCGCGGTCTGCCCAAGCACTCGAACATACACCGCACGGGTTACAAGCGGTTCCGTCTCTGCTCTTGGCGCCTGGGTCGTGACCTACCGACCGCCAGCACCTGTGGCCCGGGAGGCTGGTCCCTGTCTAGCTAAACAAGGAGCTAGCTGGTTTCTGGATGTGACACCTTTCTTCCTCACCAGCCTCTGCCACCCTCTGCGGTGGACCGACGCAGGCCTGGAGCCTCACGTTCGGAGAGCCTGGCAAATACTTGTCAACTGGAGGAAAAAAACGCGTTTCCCGGATATTCTGATCTCAGGGGGAAATCATCGGGCTTTTGTTATTAACATTCTGACCCAGGCGTTTGGAGACCAGACACCTGATCTAACACGTTCGTGTGACTGGACACGCACCGGGAAACACAAGTGAAAAAGGGAGAAAGACGAGAGTAACCACAGAAGCAGCCGATGTTCGCGTTTCACGTCTGTACCTTTTTCTTCCTATTTTCACGACTCCTCTGCGTAAAAGGAGTCGGTAAGCCGGGCAAAGCCACCCGACGTCCTCGGGAGGGCAAGCTGAGGGATCTAAGAGACCCAACGCCGCAGGGGCCAGCGGGACCGTCCTCAGAAATGCCATTTTCAGGCAGTTCCGGGAGGTGGGTGCAGAGCGCCCCCCAGTCGCGGGGTCACGGGCTTTGGAGTGGACAAGGGGTACACACGGACAGTGCGGCACACGGGAGCAGGCCGGGCTTCCCGGGACGGTATTTCGTACCCCCCCTCGGAACCAGTCCTGTCAGAAACAACACGCGTACTAGTCTGAATAGCGTTAGTCTGAACAAACGCGGGGTCCGCTGGGAAACCTCTTCTCCGGGGAACCTCCCGCTCCCTGGACCGTCTGTGCACCAAGCTCACGGCCGGCACGGTCGGTCTGAGTCTCCACTCGGTCTCCTGAGCCTGCGCCCACCCCCAGGGCACAGAGGATGGGACGTTTTCCCCGCTACCCTGGACCCGACCCTGACTTGGCAGACGGAGCGGGTTCCTCTCCGCCCCGGGGAGTCCGGCCACCTCCACCCGCGCACAAGAGCGCGGGTGGGGCCCGGGGCCGTGTCCACGCTCGCTCGGGGTCCGTGCCCACGACCCCGCGTGCCCTCACCTGCAGCAGGAGGATGAACTGCGGGAACCTCTGTATGGGCTTCATCATCAGGCTGTAGAGTGTGATGCGGTCGGGGCTGCTTTCCTGGCACTGCTGTGAGGAGAGGCCTCGATGACCCGAGCCGCTCCCGACACCGGGGCCGCCCTCCCGCCCGACACAGACGCCGCGGCAGGGCGCACGCCCCGACCTCACGACCCCCCGACGCCTCGCACGCCAGCACAGGCGAGCCCCTGTGCTTTAGGTCCGAGCCGGCCGGGGCTGGATTCCCGGCTGAAATCTCCCGTTTTGTCACCCGGTGCTTTCAGGGCCACCTCTGGGGGCGCCCGGGGGGCTCAGTCGGTGAGGCTCAGGTCATGATCTCACCGTTTTGTGAGTTCGAGCCCTGCATCTTTGCTGAGCATACAGCCTGCTTGGGATCCCCTCTCTCTCTCTTCCTGCCCCTCCCCCTCCAAAATAAATAAACTTTAAAAGAATTAAAAAAAAAAAAAAAAAAAAAAAAAAAAAGAGCCACCTCTGACGCCAGGCAGCATTTATCCGTTTACCAATTCATTTAATCCTCTAAGTGCTGAGTTAGTTTCTGGGACCCTCCAGTCACCGGAAAAGTGCACTTACAAAAAAAGAAGAAAAGAAAACCACAGAATCCCAAACGGGAGTCGTGAGGACCCTTAACGGTAGCCCGCCACGGGCGCTGGAGCGAGATCTCCGTGGTGGCCCCGGACCCCCTGCATTCGGGCCCAACCTCCAAACTCCCTACCTCAGGCTCCAGGTGTGAGGGTCTCAGGGGTGGGGGTGTCCCTGGGTCTGTCCTGTCTGAGCTGCCCCAGCTGAGTGAGGGCCGCTTGGTCCCTCGACCCGCCTCTCAGCCTGGGACGGACACCCCACCGGGCTGGACCATTGGCGAACCGGGGTGGGGTATCCAGCTCTCTCCGGCTGAGGGAGTTGTGCGGTCTGATGGCAGAGGCAGGGCTCAGCCCCCTCCCCCAACACCGGTGCCCGGGCTTGACCAGGAGGTCATGGGACAGTGGGGGCTGTGGCCGGCTCCCCTGCTGACATCTCAGATACGGTCCCCAAGAAAGTTCGGCCTCCTGCAAGGAAGGAACTCTCTGGATGGCCTGTATTTTCCTCCCCAGGAGAAGAAACGCCGTGGTACAGAAAGGCCACCGGGCACCGAGGCCACCAAGGCTGGGGGCTGATTTAATCCCTCGGCAAGCCTCGACTGGAGGAGGAGGGGAACAGCGCAGCCTTGATCACACTGTGGTCAGCGAAAACAGTTTCGTGCTCGCTCACTGCCGGACAGCCCGAGCTTCGAGGACACGGTTCCAGTAACGGGACCAAACTCTGGCTGGCTCCAGTGTTGCGACGGGAACCGGAGCCTCGTGCAGCTGAGGTCTGGGCTCGGTGGCTGGCCGCCGTGAGCGTCTGCAGGGATCCCGTCGGTTCTATGCGCAGCAGCCCCCGTGGCCGTGAGCTAGATATCCCGGCTCAACGTCCCCCGGCAGGAACCCGACGACGTCCGAGTCAGACAAGCCTGGGGAGGGTAGCCCTCTCCACCTGACATCAGAGCCCCACTGGGGGCCACATCCTTGCGGGTCAGCTCACTGCTCTGGCTCGGAGGGGGCCAGGGAGCTCCACCCAGATCCCAAATGTTCGGTCTGCTGCTGCCGATACTATGCTCAAGGACAGGAAGCCAACGGCAGATCCCTGGGGGCCCGACCCTCACATTCTGCCCATCCACGTCTACACACATCCGAGGACCCGACCCTCGCTTTCTGTCTATTCACGCCCACACGAGTCCGAGGACGTGCAAATCGAGGCTGTTTTCAAAGAGCCAAGCCACTGCTGAAAATTCATCTTTATTTCCAGCACTGACCCCACACCTTGGTGCCAAAATCTTTGTAGAGGACGTTACACACTTAGAGGCAGGGTTTGGTGAAATCTCATTGTCAAGTGTTTTCGCATGGAACCTGTTATCAAAAGGTATTAAAACCCAAACGAAAAAGCGGCAAGTTCTTACCTTTAGAAATTCAAGGAAAGCAGGTTTCGTGGCACACGTTTTCTTGAGGATTGCCACGGCTGTGCTGAAATTATTCACATACTCACTGTAGGCGTCCAGCACCATGGATTTGGAAAACTGAAAGACCAGAGAACATTGGGAAGCATCAATGATGCACAGAGCCCAGACCCTCCCCCTTCCAGGACGGGATAAAAGCTTTGAAACCTGCCCTAAAAGCCACCTCTCGGGCACCACGATGTCTGCGCAGGACACACTTCATTATGCCTGGGTGTGATTCCTTTTCCGTCTTTAAACAAACTCGTCAGGAACTGTTTGGACAGCTCATCTTACTCTGCTCCCCCTGGTGCCCGCGCAGGCAACCCGGTTCACATCCCCGGCGGGCTGGCTCTCAGGGAATAAGAGTTCCCGACTACAGGCGTGCGGACGTGATCATTTCCGACCCCCTTCTGTAAGCTGCGGCCGATCCTCACTGCGGATTTCCCCCGCGGGAAAGACTGGGACACAGGCCCCAATGTCCCAACGGGCCGGCACTGACTGTCCCCTGGAAACGCTCCGGGGCAAGAAGAAAATCAGTCCCCTCCAGCCCTTGTGGCTGAGGTCAGTGTCCTATCCTTCCGTCTGTCCGCCTCCTGTCCGTTTTCCTGGAAACACCAGGAGGCGCAACCACCACCCTCCCGCTGGTATTCTTCTAAGATCCGGCAAGTTCTCAGGATCAACAGGAATATCCACAGCGGGTATCTGGTGCGACCGTCACTTACGGCAAAATGCTTTCACCTAAATTTCATACGTACGTATTTGTTGTTTTAAAGTTTTTTTTCCTTTTAAGAAAAGGTTCCCAAGGTAAATACATATTTTAAGCAGAGGAATAGAGTAAACGTTTATGCTAAACCCAGAAAATAGCCAGAAAATGCAAGAACAAAGTAAATATCCACGGTTGCTCTGTTTTGTTTTTCGTAAAGGTCCCCAAAAGGGATCCTACAAATACCTCAGGAAGAGCTCTCGTTGCTGTGTTCAAGGCATCCTGTAATTTATATGCATCATCAAGGACACACAGTCGTACAGAAAAAAGGAAAAGGTTTCTTTATCGTTACTACAGCGTTCACGTAGCGTTCGGGCACTTGAACCTCCAGCTTTGATGGCATTCTTGTCTTCACGCAACAATGAACCCGTTCTCCTGAGAGAACCCGTTCTCCTGAGCTACAACCTCCCGCATCCAGAGAGACCGCTCCCTCACGCACGACACACGGTCACAAACGACCGAAGATAAAACCTCTGGGTGAGACCTGAGGCCGGGCTTCCCGGGCAGCGCACGGCTCCCCCTGCCAGGGAAGGCTCATCCTGTGTCAGCGGCCGCCCGGCCACCGTATCCGCACCCCACACCCGGGTCACGGAGGACAAGCTTCAGGGAAACGGGTCGGTATTTTCCCACAGGGCGTTTTCCGCCGCCCCCTGACAGGGACAGGGCTCAGGGCGAGACCCACCTGACGAGGGCGTGAGCGGGACGAGGCGACAACCCTGTCAACAGAGCCGTGGCGTTGGCCACAGGCCACAGAAAGCACGCTCAAATCGCCTGCCGGTGCACAGGCCGCCCAGACCTCCCCCGGCCCGCCCTTGGCCTTCGTGACCCTTCCCCCTCCTGTGCGCTGGGCAGAGCGCCCTGTCCTCACGGTGGCCTCGAGGGGCCCTGCGGGGCACCAGGGCTCCCCGCCGACACCGACACCCCGTGTGACGCAGCCGCGTTCACTGGGACGGGACGGGACGCGGCTCCGGAGCCCAGGACAGCGTGGGGCGGCTGGGCCGCCGAGAATTACCGAAGCCACGAAGACGTCCCCGATGGTCTCCACGGAGTCCCACTCGGCCACGCGGCTGGCCAGCGCGATCTGGAACATGCCGTGGCACTGCAGCAGCTCCTTGACCCGGTAGAACACCGTCTTCAGCTTCCTCTCACTCAGGATCTTCGGTTCCATCTCCGACAGTGGCTTCTCGTAGCGCTAAGAAACACACGGGGAGGCGGCGTGCGCCACACACGGGGGGAGAGCCACTCGCGACAGCGTTCACCACAAATCGCCGGACTTCACGTCAACATGCAGACACGGCACTTAGGGTCTTCTGAGGGTTCCGCAAGTTTGATTATGTCATGGCTCATACACACGCACACACACACGTGCAAGAAAGGTGAGTAAAACCTGCGTGTACTGCGTGACACGGGGTTTCAGTACCTCCAGAATCCTCTTGAGAGCATCCACGTAGTTCTTCTCACTGTCCACAACTGAACCCAGGATGTATCTTCTTACCACCTGTTGGCAATTTGAAAATACGATGGTAACAGAGAAAGTTTACTTCTTGTTGATTAAAGGAATTGCTTGTTCTGTTTTCTGTCTTCAGAACAGTAGGTAAATGAAACCTTCAAAGGCCTCTGAAATACTTTAAATTGTGCAGTAACTAACGTCACAGGCACGAAACATACTTGCTCCGTGGCTATGATTTTGAAAGGTTTTATTTTTTTAATTAAAAAAATTTTTTTTAACCTTTATTCATTTTAGAGAGAGACACACACAGAGCATGAGCGGGGGAGGGGCAGCGAGAGAGGGAGACACAGAATCCGAAGCAGGCTCCAGGCTCCGAGCTGTCGGCACAGAGCCCGACGCGGGGCTCGAACCCACAACCACGAGATCATGACCCGAGCCGAAGTCGGATGCTTAACCGACTCAGCCCCCCCCAGGTGCCCCCAATTATGAAATATTTTAAACCGCAAATTATAAACCGTAAGTACGGCAAGACAAGTGAAATTAGAGCGGTAACAACAAATGCATTCACTTATGCAACAATTATAAGCTAAATTAATTATACTTGACGTGTCCTACGCTGGCTTACGTGACACTTCACGTACAAGTTGAGTATAAGAAAGCAGTTCTAGTTTTGACTCAAAGAATGCTATTAGCAACATTTATCTCATAAAATTATGATTCCGAAGTCGGAGAAGAAGAAGAAGCTTTTGAAAGTTAGAAGAACAGATTTTTCTTTTTGGCCAAGAGCTTCTGGCCAAAGACGCACCCACGAGGCGGAGTGCACAGTGGGTGAAGTAACCCTCCACAGTCCGGGACGAGCCACTTCAGACAAGGACGTCGCTGTTGTCGCTACACAGGTACATACACGGACAAACGTCTGGCCGCACGATTCCTGGTCACGGCCAACGATGACGCCCTTGCATCAAGGCTACACGTATTCTGGCAAGTTATTTTCTCCAGTAAACGGAAAAGAGAGCGCCAAATTTCAGGAAGGCTGCCTCTCGACCACACACACCCAGAACAGCCGGGGGAACCACCCGCAGGGAGTCAACACGCACCGCAGGAACCACACCGCCACCCAGTGGGCGGACACGGCACCTGCCACAGGGGAAAGCCCTCAGTCCAGAACATTCCAGGGCCACCAAGTCTTCCAAAACATGACTGACGCGGGAGCAATCCTCTGCTCCACAAGAAGGACCGTTCAATTCACAAAATTAAGACGCAGATCAGTGCTTCCAGAACACGTAGAGAACAGAGTGATTACTTCAAGAGCCCAGATGTGTCTGGGATTAAAGCCAGCTCCCACGAGGGCGCCCACCCGCCCAGCCTGGTCGCCCAAATTTCAGATTCCCACACACTTCAAGTCTCCCGAGGCAGAATATTCAGGGTCAAACCCAGGAATTACAGACACTTTTAAAAGTCCTGAGAGGATCCTAATGTGTCAGCTCAAAGAATCGGGAGTCGGGCATAAACTTGGAAATACAAAAATGGAATAAAAAATTCCAACAGGTTTTGTGGCTCCTACAGGTTGGGTCGGCCCTTCTAGGAAGTTAAATCTAACGAAATGAACAGCGTACCCCACGTGGACACGGGTGGTGAGGCTCCAGGGTCGTCGGGCTCGTCCTGAGGGCCCAGCACCGTGGCTGCGGACGGGGGAGATCCAGGCCCAAGTGGGCGTCTGCACCATGGCCAGGTGGACAGATCAGGAGAGGCGCTGGCCAGGAGGGCGGACAGCACGAGGGCCCAGCTGCTGGGCCCAGGAGACACTCAGTGGGGGGGGGGGGGGGGGGGGCAGAGCCCCGTCCCCAGGCAGGGCCCCCAGCCCGCGGCATCGATGGCACTTTTCGAGAAACAGCAAGCAACCCATGAAATAAGAGAATTTCTTGTGTTTTTCTTCCCAAACAGGGCGTGAAGAGAATGCTGGATACGTAACATTTTAGTTACGTTACCTCGTTTCGATTTGGGGAGAAAACGATGTGATAAAGAACACGAGCGCCCCGGTCTGACGTCTCTCGGGACAAGTCCCACAGAGAGCACGCCCGGTCGCCAGAGGGGAAGGGGAGGGGTCCCCGTGAACCACGACCACAGGGAAAGCTGGGGGGACAGAGAGATCCTGAAGATGAACCCTTCCATAGCCCCCGTCCCGGTGGCCTGTCCCCTGGTGCTGACCTCACTGTGTCCACGTGCACCGTGCCCACGTCTGCGTCACCGTCCCAGGAAGAAACGCGCACAGACACGGCATCCCTGTCTCAGAGAACGGGCCCGGGTGGTGAGGGGCGAACCTCACAGGACTGCCCAGCGAATCCCAGCACAGCGGCTGGGGCCAGGCCCACGGGACACCGTCCTGGAGGCCCTTCCTCAGCACAGACCCCCCGTGGCCAGCATGCTCGTGGCCAGCACGCAGCCTCTACGAGCGCCCGAAACAGACTGGCGGGAGCGTGCATCTAAGACCCTCCCGGCTCAAAACACCTTTCCACTCCTGTCTCCTGACAGACGCTCACAACACCCAGCTTCCACCGCCAAGTCCCGGCCTGGACAGTGACGCCCTACGGCCACCTCCCCCCCACCGCCCCGCCCATCCTCTGTCCTCTGCACAGTTCCATCACAATGTCCCACCCGTGACTGCCACCTTGCCTGGGAGTGCTCTGCGTCACACGTCCCCGACACCACAGCCTCGGACAGGAGGGTCCAAGGCCCAGTCGCCCCGCGGCCCCCCAGGACTAGAGAGCACAGGAGCGGGGCAGGAGGGACCCAGGCACAGAGACCCCAGAGGAGCGTCAAGGCTGTTTTCCAACCATCAAGTCCCTTTCTCATACTTCTCTCAGTCTCGTGAGGCTGGAGAACGGGGGGCACGGGCACATGGGGATACAGCAGAAAGGGCCCAGCCGCACCCCACGGGGTCACGGCCACATCCCCCTGGGAGCACCACACAGCAGAGGATTTACGGCTAATCTAACTGACTTAGATTGGAGGATTTTAGGTTTGGGGATCAGAGATGTGGCTGGAACGTCAGGCCCTTCCCGCCCATGGCAGGTGCGCCCCGGCCTCCTCGGAGCCACGGTGTCCTCCCACGGGGCGCGTGCGCTCCCGGAGGGGCATGCGAGGCTTTCCTGACGTCCAGAGCGCTCGTGGGGGTGCTGCGGGGAGCAGACGCAGTGGTGGCTACAGGGCGTCTCTGTCACCTGGTCGAGCGCTCTTTGGCTCCCGACATGCTCACAGGTCAACCCCTCGGCCCCGACACGTTTCCTCATCACCGCAGCCCCCGCTGCTTGGCTCCCCCTTCACCTCGAAGCTCGAAGTTTCCCAGTCTGGCCCGACGATGATGAACAGCCCCGGGCCTCCTCCCAGCTCGGCTCCCATTCCCCAGACTCTAACCTTACCACCCGCACCGGCCGCGCAGGCCCCTCCGTCCCGGCCTCCGCTCTGCCCCCCGTACCTGTCCACCTGCCCGCGCCCACAACGTGAGTCACACTGCGCACGCACGCAGCGCCCCCCAAGAGCCCCCGCCCCACTCCCCAGTGTCCTGAGGCTCGTTTCCTTTCACCCAAAGATAACCGAGAGGACACCACCAAATTTCTCTTCCCTCTGCTGCCTACTTCCAGACATCGAGAGACTCCTTGATGCGCAATAGTAACGGTATCAGTTGTTGGAAATCCGTGTTTTCATCTCTGTCAGAGGCACAGTTGACACAAACGCACGCGGTGTCTCTGTCAGTAAGAACGGGCGTAGACGGCGCCCGCACGGAGGCCAGCTCCACACCCTTCTCACGCTTACTCTGGGGTGGGGACTCGAAGTGCTCGAGGACCACAGAGCCCGCGTCCAGGCCACAGCCGCCGACCGGGACCGCCGAGACCCACTGCTGTGCCCGAGGACACGGAGGGGCCGGGAGCGCGCAGGGGGCAGTCACCGGCCGCGCACGCGTTCGGGCACGTCTCCAGCCAGCACAGCCGTGCCGGCCAACAGCCCCGGCCTACCTGCTGCTGAGACAGACCCTCGGGCATCGGCGTCAGGATGGCCTCCGGGTGCCTGCAGTCCACGTCGATAAATAGATTCTGCTCCTCTTCGAGACAAGATCTGTGATCTGAAAAAAGGACGCACTCGCTTGACACCGAGACGGCACACCCGTAACACTGCAGCGCGGTGAAATATGCCGTCGAACCGATGCGTCGGGCAGACACCTCCGTTTCCTGTGTTCTCTTCCCGCCTGGCAACGACTAGGTCAAAATTTTAACAACCCCAAGACGATATCCTCTCCACCAGAGGAACACCGTGTCCGCCAAAGTTTGAAAATTCCAATACCTTGGAAGTTTCATTTCAAAAGGCAGAGGGGCGTCATTTGAGTACCCAGTCGGTGAAGCAGAAATAAATACCTCAATTTCCTCGCCTATAAAATATGACACCCAGAGTCAGAGAAGGGCAGGTGAAAACAGCTAAGAACCCACAGTCAGCAATCGACGAAAGCTAAGTGGAGACTCCGTGTATTTCTTGACCTTCTGTGTGTCTTTCTCACTGGAAAAACACAGCTTCTGCCAGATCAAAACATTTAGACCAAATCTAAATTTATTTTTAAAAACTCAGCAGTAGCCAAATAAATGAAAGAATCTGGGGCACCTGGATGTTTCAGTCGGTTGGGCCTCTGACTTCAGCTCAGGTCATGATCTCACAGCTCGGGAGTTCCGAGCCCCGAGTCGGGCCTGCTTCGGATTTTGTGTTTCCCTCTCTTCTGCCCCCCCCCCCCACAATCTGTCTCTCTCAAAAACAAATTAGCATTTAAAAAAATTTAAAAAATACATTAAGAAAAAAAGAATCCACAAAACGGCTGGAAAACAGAAAAGCAAAGGGATTCTTAGGTAATAGGACCCCAGGGATTATCGAATTTAAATATCCCAAACGCTGGCTGCATAGAAAAATTCCTGAGGAGCTTTTAAAAACTCCCCAGTGTCCGCACACCTATGAGGATGGCCAAGATCCAGAGCGCCGACCATGCCAAGTGCACCCCCGGCTGGTGGTCGTGCACACTGCGCAGCTAGTGTGGTGGTTTCTCACAAAATGAAACCTGCTCTTTCCCCACAATCCAGCAACGACACTCCTCGACATTTACAAGGAGTTGAGAGCCCGCGTCCACGTAGAAGCTGTGACGGACGTTTACGGCACTCTGTTCCCACCTGCCCAACCTTGGAGGCAACCACAGCGCCCTCCAGTAGGTGACGGATAACTGAACCGGTGCGTCCAGACGGCGCAAGATCCACCGCTAAGAAGAAACGAGCCCTCAAGCCACGAACAGACATGGAGGTCTGTTCTTAAACACGTTACTAAGTGAAAGAAACCAGTCTGAAGAGTCTACACCATGGATGATTCCAACTCTGACCTTCTGGGGAAGGCAAAACCATGGACACAGCAAGGCGAGAGGCCGCCGGGGCTGGGAGGGACGAACGGTGGGGCCCAGGGGGGTGGACGGCAGTGAAGCTCTTCTGTGTGACGATGGATCCCCGAGGTTGTACTTTTGTCCCAACCCACGGAATGGGCCACGTCAAGACGTGCACTGCGGACCCTGGGTGGTGACAATGTGCCCGGGTGGGTGCGTCAGCTGTCTGTGTGACAACGTGACAACGGGGGCGGGGGCGGATCTCCTGCTCAGTTTTGTTGTGAATCTAAAATCTATCTTAAATAATAAAGTCTTACAAAGAAATAGGAACAGAACCTTCCGGTGTCCAGACCCCTCCCTCGAGTGTCGCTGACTGGTCCCGGGGTGCTGGGCCCGGGCAAGTGCGTGCACATCCAGGCTGAGGAACCGCGAATTCAGCGTTATCTTCCCATGTCACAGCTTAGGACACGAAGGTCGTTGGGCTCAGGGACGTGCCTGACGACCTGCTGTGCCCCCGGGGGACCCCCGTGGGCCTCCTCCCTGCCTAGCTTGGGGCTTCAGGCCCGCCCTGCGTGCTGGGTCACTGGCCTGGAGATCCTAGTTCAAGGCCTGGGGTGGGCCAGAGTCGGCGTTTCTGCCCAGCGTCTGGCATCCAGGGCCCCAAATCCCAGGCTCAGCCCCTCTCAGACCCTGCCTCTGCTCTCCAGGGGCAGGTGCACGGCCCCCCCCACCGTGAAGGTGTTCCTCCTCGGGGTGCCCAGCATACTGCCAGCACCTCGTCGGGGCCGTCCCCTTCCCAAGTAACCCACTGGGGCTCCGGACAACCTTTCCTCTGTCTTGTTTCAAGGTGAAGATGTTGTTAGCACTAAAATGTATTCAAAAAAATCTAGTTTTGACTCCAATGACTTCCCCTTCCAGAAGCGTGGCCTCACCGTCCTTTCCAGGCACCGGGATTAGCAAATGCTACACTCACACCGGCACTGCGTTTGCCTCTTAGAACGTCTGTGCAAACAACAAAGTCCCGTTTTTACAAGAACCGGTCAGACGCCCCCTGGGAGCGTGTGCTCTCGTCCACACTGCACGTACTAGCCAGGCTGTAAGGACACGCCAGTGCGTAGACATTTTCTCCGACGTCCGAGAATCCGTGGCCCACAGCCGGGCGTCAGCAGGAATACAGCAGACACAGCCCATCTTCCTGACAGACAGATGGACAGCACAGGCTACACACCCCCCTTGGTGAGAGTCTCAGAAAACCTGAAATTTCTGGAATCATCTCAGAGCTTCCCACACCAGCAAGAGCGTTCCTAACATCTCTGCTTAGAGTGAGACCTTCTTATAGCTTCGTCCTGGTGGGAAGCACACGTCTGTATGAGGATACACCGCACGCGAGATCACCCGTTACCACGCCTTACTGAGAACAGACTTGCTGAGAATCATGCCTGACTTGAGGTCCCAGGGTACCCGAGGGGGTTTCAGGAGACACAGCAGAGAGTGAAGCCCCCCGGGGCAGTCGCGGGGGAGGGGGTTTCACTAAGGGCCCACGACGTGCTGGGAGGAAACAATAGACAGAGAAGTGATGTCTGCTACCTACGCGAATTCTCTTAACTTTCCGCTGCTTGTCGTGTGTGTGTGTGTGTGTGTGTCCCCGAGCTACTGCACAAGTCCGTGCAGGCCCTCAGCGGAGAGTGTGCACCCTCGCCCCCATTTGGGAGCTGACACCTAGGCGGCCCGCTGAGTCAAACACCAGCTGAGTCAAACACCACTGTGCTGAGGTTGTGTGTGACGTGCCCGTGGCCGCGCTCCCCACCCCAAAGTGCTGTGTCGGGGGGACCACAGGCTTGGAGCACCTGTCTGCAGGCCGGGCCACTGACCTGGAGCCATGAAGGACTTGGTCCTAATGAGAGAGCGGCCCCTCTTCACGGCAGCCTTGGTCTTCTCAAGCCCGTCTTTAGTGCCCTCCTTCGCAGCCTTCATGAGTTTCTGCATCTGTAAAATAAAGGGAGAACCGTGAGAAGCGGACCGTCGGTAAAAATCCACTAGCTGCTTTTATTTTGTTTTAAAAGAATACTGTCAAGTAGCTTGGTCTTAAGACGTCGCCTGAAACTGGCTTTTTGATGTGGGAGCACTTACTTGCTTGGTGTGTGTGTGTGTATGTAACTTGGGCCACATTTTGTTTGTTTAAAAGAAAA
The DNA here is from genome assembly GCF_007474595.2 of Lynx canadensis. NCBI lineage: Eukaryota > Metazoa > Chordata > Mammalia > Carnivora > Felidae > Lynx > Lynx canadensis. Next base: position 1,444,849 of record NC_044306.2, on the reverse strand, counting down.
AAACGAGGACGAAAAGCAAACTTGAAAAGCCAGCCCTTCTTTGACCTGGTTTCCTGCTGTGTGTAAACGGCAGCCTCCACTTTTCTTACGATCACTTACAAACACAGAGCCTGGCGGACATCAGAGGGAGCAAGTTAAACACGCGCGCGCACACACGCGCGCACACACACACTCAGGCAGCCGGCCCCAGGTCACAAGGCAAACGCAGGAAACCAGGAAACACAGAGCCCCGGCTGCCTTCCTGAGCTCCCCGGGGGGCCAGGCCAGAGGCTCACGGGGGCCCCACCGCAGGTTAACAGACGAGGAGGCAGACGGGTGCGAGTCAGGAACACCACTCCGCACCGTCACGCCGTGTAGGGAACCTGGCTCACCCACCCCAGAGTCCTGTGGGCACTCCCGTGGGCCATCAGTGCCCAGAGCAGCACGGACCCGCTCTGGCACACCCCTTAGCTGGAAAATTCTAAGGTCTGAGGTGTGGGCTATCGGGCTCCAAGCGATTAGAGAAAACCCAAATGGCCTCCTACAGACAAAGCAGGATCCCGCCAAGGGGACGTCCACACTGCCTGCTGCCCTGGTCCTCCTGCAGACTCCCTCCGGCACACTCATATGTCTCCACCTCCCTCCTCAGCCCGCCTTCCCTGCCGGCGTGCCTCAGGGTCGGACCATCAGGGCTACCGCCGGCACCGTGCTGCCCGGTTACAGCGGGGGACGCGGCTGTCCACGCTGCACTGTGTCCCCGCGGAGCACACTGGTGTCAGACACGCACCGCGGCCCAGCTGTTTCTGTACGTCCTCTGTCTCCCGCCACCCAGCGGGTGACCCCGAACCACGTCCACGCCGCCCAGCCGGGGCCCCGCCCCAGCCCCCACGGGCCACGGCCACTGCAGTCTCCCGGGAGACACAGCCACTCAGGGATTCTCTTGCGTCCCTTCCTCCCCATCCCGGGGACGTGCCCTCCACCACACTCGCCACCTCCCCGGCCACGCCTGTGGCCTCCGCCCTGCCCCACGCGCCCAGTGCTTGTCTGCCTGCAGGGCGTCTCGGCTTTGTCTCCTGACCCACACGGCCCTTTCAGACCCCTCCCTTTCTTACCCCACGCCAGACCCCTAAGCCTCGGTGTCAGCCTGACCCCCGTCAGGGCCCCCGTCCTCGAGCTGCGATAAAGACCCAGGTTCCGGGGAGCTGAGACGCCCGTCCAGGTCACACGGCAGCCAGGGAACAGCCGGGGCTCCTGACCCTCCCTAACGTCTGCTTCTTGCTGGGTGAAGGGTGTCCGCGTGGCCCGGCCCTCACCCACTCATCCCATCTTACTGATCGCTGCCCCCCAACGCACACTGTTCGCCCTGCCACGCCTTACTATCTGCACTTGATTCCAGACTCCTCCATGGAGCTGGCCTCCTTCACGCTTCCCCCACGGCCAATGACTGAGCTCGGGGCTCCCCAGAAGACCCCATCAGGCCCCAGACGCTCCCGCGTGGGAACCAGCCAGAGGCTCCATGGAAAGAAGTGACTGCCAGCATTTTGCTCCCACTTTGGGGAGCCCGGGGCTCAAGAACACTCTGGAATTGAGCAGGCGACCACAACGGGAGACACTTATTTCTAAGTGAACGTCTGTTTGCAGGTAGACGCCGTTCAACACACACGAACAAACAACAGAACATCAGACGGACAGGTGTAACGGGAGTGACAATTACTCGACAGTGTCCTTGTAAAACACATCTCCGAGAACTGACTGCCACCACATTCAAACCTCGCGGTTCTCCGACCTCCGGTCTCCGGAGCCCTTTGTACCCGGAAAGATGCCAAGGGCCCCAACGAGGTCCGTTTATCTGGCTTTCACTCATCTACCCTTACTGGATGAAGAATGGAGATTGACAAAAAATATCGAACTTTTACGAATATTCATTTAAAAATACTAATAAGCCCATTCCGTGTTATCTAAGTAACGCATTTGTGAAAAATTGCCGTGTTTTCCCAAACCACAACACAGGCGGTGCTGTTCTGCACGGCTGGCCATCTCTCACGGCCGGGGCAGCACACACACAGTGGAGCTTCGGGAAACTCCCGTCCGTGCGTACGAGGACGAGAGAGAGGAACGCAAACGGTGTCTCGGGATTAATCTGACCTCGGTGACATCTGGAAGCCCAGGACCACACGCTGAGAACCAGTGTTCACACAAAAAGGGCCAAACTTAGTTTCCTTGGCGCTTCTGTTTAAAGTACGGTCTGTTTCTGAACAAGCATTTTCCACGCGGCTGGTCGAGAAGTGAGCCACACTACCTTCAGTTCATGTTTCTGCTTTAGTTGCTGAATCTCTGTGGCTGCCACCGTGCTTGCCATCAAAGCTCTCATCGTTCTCTCATAGTGCTCCTTGAGACGGGTTAGGTCATGGGAAAGCTACAGCATAAAGAGACACAATCTTCTCACAAAAACGCTCCCTCTGGTACTTTGAGACGATCGTACATTGCGAGGCCCGGGGGGCGGCGTCTGGGGAAGCCCACGCACCACGGGGAGCCCCCAGCTCTGGCCCACCGACTCCTGAGAGAGAAAAATGGGGCGGCTTCTCAGGAGCCAGACTGGAGACTTTTCTGTGCCAGCCCAGGACAAGAAAGTGAATGAAGGACTGAGGGTTGTCATTCACGTCCACGTGGACGACGTCACAATGATCAGACATGTAAATACAATACGTATAAAACTATTCCTTATGTCAGCACCAAGGCACAGGACACCGGGGTTCACGACTGTACTACAGGGCATCAGAATTTGGAAATGGGCGGCACCGATTTTTAAGTCTCCAAACTGACGTGCCTCGGCTGACGGGGAAGGGGCGAAATCTCATAAGACGCCGTCCCCCGTGATCACGCACACGCCTTAGACGTGGAAACCCAGCCCTCAAGGCTTCTCGAGACAGCGTCTCCCATGTCAACACAGGCAAAGACACTGTGCGCTGTGAGCAAATTCTGACTAGAGAATGGACCCTTCTTGAGTTGACCTCAACCACTTAGGGTGCTCAGTGGACCGTTCTAACACAAGACTTCAAGGAGACCGCTAGGTCCTTCCCCCACTCCCCCCCACCTCCCTCATGCCGGCCGTGCTCCCAGCGCCCCCAGGGTGTGGCCAAGCTGGGGCCAGGGCGGTGGGAAGACCCCGCCTGATTATCCCGCACCTTGAGCCACGGTGTGGCACTTCACCTGCTGCCGAGCGGCCTCTCGTGTGGCACTTCAAGGGCCTGCCTGGTAACCCGGGTCCATTCGGAGGGCGAGGAAAGCACGGTTCGTTCAGTAAGCGCGCGAGCGGCTCGTCAGCGGGCACCTGACACCCTACCCGCCCAAGGAAGGACACCCTACCCGTCCACAGAAGGACACCGGCACGGCCTTGCCTGACACCCTACCCGCCCACAGGAAGGACACCAGCGTGGCCTCACCTGACGCCCTACCCGCCCACAGAAGGACACCCGCGTGGCCTCACCTGATACCGTACCCACCCACGGAAGGACACTCTACCCGCCCATGGAAGGACACCGGCGTGGCCTCACCTAATACCCTACCCGCCCACAGAAGGACACCCTACCCACCCACAGGAAGGACACCAGCGTGGCCTCACCTGACGCCCTACCCGCCCACAGAAGGACACCGGCGTGGCCTCACCTGATACCCTACCCACCCACGGAAGGATACCCTACCCGCCCACGGTAGGACACCGGCGTGGCCTTGCCTGATACCCTACCCACCCACGGAAGGACACTGTACCCGCCCATGGAAGGACACCGGCGTGGCCTCACCACTCTTCCCGGCACCTGTGCTCGACTCTCCAATCTCAAGCCCAGAGTGTCGGGTGCATAGAGTCAAGCATGACCACAGGATTAAGTGTCTGCTGTGCCAATGCCACTGGCAGAGGGGGTCTAAGGGACGGCTGTAGGACGGGAGGTGCTCGGGCCACCTTCCCAAAGCGGGAGGCTCGTCCTGAGCGTCACAAAGCAAGCTCATGGAGCGCGGGAACTAGGCCCCTGTAACCACCCGCCAGCCGGAGGTTCGTGGGGGCTTCAGCCAAGAACCCGCGCGTCCACGTACTGGGGGCCCACGGCATCGACCCACGCTGTCATGGTGGCGAGGCAGCAACTACGGCCCGGCCTGCACCAACACAGAGTCACGCGGGCCAGGCTCCGTGCGCCTGTGGCCTGATGCTCGGCCTCACACAGAAAGCACGTGACATCTGCAGACACGCATGGGGATGTCGGTGCACAACAGCCCTTTCACTAGCAGCCGGAGCCCACGGCCAACAGCACGGGCACAGCCGCTTGACACTGAAAACCAGAATCTCATTAAGATCATGTGCCTCAACAGAAGCGCTTGTAGGTCCCACGTGTGACAACCACCCAATTCTAGAATTCACACTCGCGATCTGTGAAGTTCCTCCTCCGACCTTCACTTCCGGAGACCCCTCCCCGCCACACACACACCTTCCACTCAGGACAGAGAACGTGGGGCAGCTTAGGAACCCCGGCCCTCAACATCATTTTGTAACATATTCTATCTTTAGACCTTCCTTTTTGTGTAGAAAACGCGGAAGTTCAAAACGCCCCTTAAAGGGAAGCAGGCTTGTGCCGCGTCTCAGAGAGACCCGATTCGGTCCAGTGAGCACAGAAAGCATGCTGTCTACACAACACAAAGAACGAGGGGACAGTCACATAGGACCCCCTGAGTGATTTCATTTATAAGAAGGTAACTTCCCATCCTGCTATGATTACACTTACAACGTGAAATAAAGGAGCCTCCCCTGCGGCCAGGGTCTCACACCCTCCCCACACCCGGTACCAACGTCTTTAAGGGCACTTCAGTATTACGGAACGAAAATTCTGCAGTCCGTGCCTGTGCTAACACGAGACGTGTCTCTCACGCAGGCTGAACACATACTTGCTTCCTGTGGTTGCTGCGCAGGAAGGACCTGGGGACCCCATTCTTGCACTCGGAGTCACTCTGCTCCTCGTAACTCTCAAATTCACTGGAGCTCCATCCGTATTCCAAAGAGCTGTTTCCACCTTCATCTCCATTCTCGACGTCGTCATAAATCATTTCATCTGGAGGCCAAAAGGCCAAAAGGAAATAAAAAGAACACAGAAGTCTCTAGTTATGTTTTACCGATCACCGAGAGCTGGGGTCTGGAAGCGTGTCGGAAACCCGCAGGGGCAGCGTGGAGCCTCGGGGTCGGCTCCCTATACAGGTGGTGGGGAGCCCCTCCAAGGTGCGGGGCCTAAGTTTTGCCTTTGTGCGAAAAACCGTCTCATAAATCTCATCTGTTACTGTTTTTAAAATATTTTCATCGCGTGAGTCATGCAGAATTAGTGAAAAACACGTTTATGCCACCAAATACGATGACAGGGGCTCTTTACTTTAAAAATTCTGCAGGCTTTAATTCCCATCTTTTGTCTCACAATCTCTGTTCTGCAAAAGTGAATTCCCGGAGCAAAGCGGCCTTGTGGGCGCCCCCAGGGCAAGGCACACGTCTTACCAACTAGCCCGCTTCCTTTCTGACACACGCAAAGGCCTCAGGTCCCAAGAAAGTAGTTCTGTGAGACTCCCTGACAATTACAGAACAATACTCAGTGGAAGTAGAAAACACACATGGAGTTTTGTGCGCTGGGACTTTCCGAGAACAAAAACATCGTTCTACAAACTTCTGAACGTCAGTGTCTAAGTTCTCCTGCTTATTAAGACAAGGGTTATTTCAGCTGGAGTTTCTCAGGTATAAATGATGTGCTAAGAGTGATTTCTGCTTAAACTATCACTGAAGGAGAGTACCATGTGAGATAAAGACATTTCCACACCTGGGAATACATTTTTGTTTCTCAATTAAATTTATTCTCTGGGCACCTGGGTGGCCTAGTCAGCTAAGTGTCCTACTTTTATTTGGCTCAGGTCATGATCTCATGGTTCATGAGTTCAAACCCCACACCAGGCTCTGTGCTGACAGCGTGGAGGCTGCTTGGGATTCTCTCTCTCTCTCTCTCTCTCTCTCTCTCTCTCTCTTTCTCTGCCCTTACCCTACTCATGCGTGCACACACGTGCACACTCTTTCTCTTTCGAAATGAACACTTAAAGAATTTATTCCATATGCTTCTTCAGTCATTCTCTGTAATAAAACTTGCCCTTAAAATTTTTTCAGTAATTAAACCTCGATTAATAGATTCTCTAGGGCCAAGAGCAAGCTTTGTAGGTATAGTGACATTTAGAGGCAAATACTTGCTTTCACTGGAAATGAAAAGTAGATACAAGGTTGTCACTGAGGATCTCAGATTACTTGGCCTCACATTCTCTCTCCACTGAATTCAGATTAATTTTGAATATAAAACAGAAATCCAAACTTCTGGTTAAAGGCTCTGAGAGTAAATGTCATCTGGGTAAGAACATGCAACATTTGAAAACGAGCTCATTTTCCAGAAGCCACAGGAGTGTGGGTCAGTGTATCTGCCCTAGATGACCACCAACTGGGCAACCGGGTCAACAGGACCAGGTGGATTCCAGGGATGTGGCCAGACCCTGACTCAGCTGCCATGCAGGTCGGGGCCGAGAGCCATCCTGATGAAGGCAGGTTGCCATGGGAAGGACCTGGTGACTTCCATGGCCTGGTCGGCAGGAGGCATGCAAATGCAGAAATGTGCCTGTGCACTGTCCCCTGGTGCGGCCCATGAATCCTGAAGCTGCCCGACTAGCACTCCCTCCTCCCTCCATGAACCCCTGTGGACATTGGGCTACTCTTTGTGCGGGAAACAAGTCCGGACACATAGCTGGGCGGGTGTTGACCACACCTGCAGAGGGACGTCCAGCCTGTGGGGGCGGAGGCGAGCTGCAGGTACACCCAGGTCAACTGGGCGGCTGGTCCTGGCTGTGGGGAAGACGGCCGAGGGTCCCGCTCTACTGTGAGCCCTGCTCTCAGGCGGGCTGGATGGCTTGTCCATCTTGGGGAGGCAGGAGCTACCAACGCCAGGCACCATGGACCACCTCTAACTCAGGTACATCTCCACTCAGCAGTCAGAACGTGGGAAAATAATGCTTCTCCAAGTTCTGGAAAAGGCAGTAGTATCTGGGCCTCACCCGCACCCTGAAACTTTCAAGGACTCTGAAGAGCCTTGTTAAGGACAGATGACTGATGCTTTGTGAATTACAATGCCCTCCTGGGCTCCCAGATGCGCAGACTGGTGCTTTCTGAGACCAGACCGAAAAGCAAGCACAGCCCCAGGGCCTGTGTTTCTCCCACAAGGCCAGCGAAGGGAGAACTGGTCTACGTGGCTGGATTTTACTTGGCAGCAACCTCGCTACCTGCCCCGGGCCAGGACGGACCTAAGAAGTGCCACTGCAGTGTCAGTGGCCACACAGTCCTGTGAGTGTGCTTAATGCCACTGAACTGTGCACTCTAAGCTGGTTAAAATGCTCAATTTTATGCAGTGGGCACTTTACCACAATAAAAAAAAAAAAAACAAACAAACAGAAAAAAGTAACCCTGGATGGTCATCATCGTATCTCATAAGAAATTCTTCAGTATCCTGCCAGTATCGTGACAGAACTTAACCCAAAACGACCATATTTTGCACAAAGCACACAGGCCTCCACTCTCCCTCAGACACCTCTGTCTCCCTAAGTTCACCAGCTGCACAGCTGAAGTCCTGAACAGCTGGAGGAACCTCAAAGACCTAGTGCCACCTACTTCACTAAAGAATATAGTTACTTATCAAATATGGAAATGCCCCAAAAAGCATACAATGGCAGGCCTGTCTGTAGACCCCGCCCAAACCCTGCTTCAGTGTCCACTCCTGTAAAGGCAGCAGCACAAGGCAACATGCGTACGGCCAGAGCTCTGGCCCCTCCGCCAGGCCAGCAAGAACCGTTCTTGGCTTGTGGCCGTCCACTTACCTCTGAGGTGTGGGTTTACCCGAAGGCCACACGCAGCCTACCTCTGTGTGTCTTGCTTTTTGCTCAACATTGCCTTTGGCTGTATACACACACACAAACACACCATTTATTCATTTTTAACTGCAATATAATGGTCTGTTGTATAAATTCCTTGCCATATGCTGATCCCTTCCCCGAGGGTGGGGCCACTATGTTCCCCTTCATCTTTGGCTCTTTACAAACGGTGCTGCAGATAAGCATCCCTGCACATGTGTCCCGGATAGCGGGCATGAATTTCTCCAGGAAACACACCTGCAAGGGAACCACTGGTTTGTATCACCATTTACACGTTAGCTAACTCTTACTAAAGTGTTTCTCAAAACAACTGCAGCACCAAGATGCTTAATGAGACAAAGAGCAAAGGGCCACAGAGGGAGCCAGAACCCTTTGTGATCCTAACCAGGGAGGGTCCTGGCTGACGTGGGACTGAAAGCAACTGTGGACGCCCATCAGGGTCAATATACCAAGGGAACTGCGTAAAAGAGACACATTAAGACATCTTTTATGGCCACAAAAGTTTTGAAAGTATTTGTGGGAACCTTGAGCAGACTCTTATGTATTTAACAAATAGAGTACGAGGGAGGTATTCTTTCAGCTGACAGTTCAGTGACTCTTGGCTGAGCCCACACACATCAGGGCCCTGCCGCGCGCTGTCCTTACAGGGACGTGGCTGGCTCTATGCAGAACAGCTGTCACCTTTAGTAGGTAAACTACTGGCAGACCTTTTGCCAGTGTTTTGGATTTAGAGGGGCCAGATCAATGTTCTGTGTTGGCAAAGGCCTACCTGGTAGCATAAATTACCCAAAAATAAAAATTTCAAGCTTGTTTTTACAGAAACCAGTCTTTAAGCCCCACTTTATTTGCAGCATGTATTTAAATAACTACCTAGGAGCACATTTATTGATAAGAACTTCCAGTTCTGTTTATAAAGGGACCCAAATGTCAAGTGTTTGTCTCCCTCAACGTAGGAATCTCAAGGGCAGGGGTGACTCTGTTAGCTGAAACTAAACCGGTGCTCGGTATGTAACAGCGTCCAAAAGCATTTTGGAATGAATAAACTACCATGTGCTTTTAACTCTTCATCAGTTAGTACGCTGGATGTGGATTATAAGAATGTGTCCTTTTTAGGTCGAAAATGCTTCCTTCTATTATGATTTTTTAACACTGAATGGCCACTGAATCTTGTCAAGTGCACTTTACGGAAATACTAAGATGAGCCTACGGTTTATGTCCAGAAGTCTGTTCCTGTGGAAAAGGTGGTAAAGGAACCTGCTCATGTTGAAGGGTCTGTCACCCCCTGAGACCAATCTGAAGGGTTCAGGTCGGCTTTTGCTGATTTGTTGGGATATTACCAGATTTGATTTCTTTACATTTTCATTAGGATGCTCAGCGTCACCCCTTTAAGCGAAGGGGGCTCTAAGTTTACACCAACACCCTAAGATGGGTTCCCTGCTCCTGGGTAGCCGGGGTCCGCTGGGACTACACGCAGAGCCAAGGAACTCTGTTCCCTGACGGTTTAGCAATTCTCAGACGAGGACACTGGTCCTAGTGGGCTGCCGGGCAGATTAAACAGTTCATTCTAGATTGTGAATCGTTAGACATTAGCATGTTCTACTTCAGGTGCAGTCCACGTTTCAACTAGTTGATATCAAGGTGTTTCTAGAATCCCTTCCTGGCGCTTGTCTCTACCACACTTTCTTGTTCCTGATCCATCCTTCACTTCCCTCTCCTCCCGACAATATCTTTCCTTCCTAACACTACCAGGGGCTTGTCTGTTTTTATATTATTTTTGGAGAACTGCTCTTGGGTTCTGTTGATACTTTGTTGTTTCTTTGTTTTCTATTTTAACACTTTTGCTGTTATCATTTTTTGTCCTTCTACTTTCACTGAGTTTGCTCCGCTCTTCTCTTACGTCACGGAGCAGAGGCTCGGCTCACTGCTCCCCCACCGTCTTTTCTTAACAGGCGCCATCGTGACTGCAACTCTTCATTATTTTAAATCTTCCCCATAATATTTTATGCCATATTTTCATTATTATTCAAGTCATAATATTTCTACTTTCCATTCTGTTTTCACCATCGTCTGTGAGCTAAGTACTAGTATTATTTTTAACTTTCAAGTGTTTCTTCCTATTGATTTTTTCTACTTAGGGAATGAGGCCTAAATGCCAATTGTTAGGCATTTCTTAATATTTGCTTTGAGGAATGCTATATGGTTTTTATAAATATTCCATGTGTTTGAAAAGAAATTTCAATCTTTAGGTTAATCATATACTATATTCTTCCGCAGTTTACTAATTTTGTATCCAGTATCCAAGACAGTGGAGGGAACGGTCTTAAAATCTCCCACTCTAATTATGTACTTAACTGTTGCTGATTATTTCTCAGTCATATTTTGCTTTCTGTATTTAGAGGCTATCTTGTTAGGTACACACAAGTTTAGAACTGTTATAATTCTCTCTGGTGAAGGACTCTAAACCTAACGTTTTATAGCCTGAAATTCAGTATGTTATAGTAATACTGGCTATATTTTGGTTGGAATTGGCCTTATATTTCTTTTTCCATCCATTTACCTACGAATGTTTTATATCCTTATATAGCTGTCACAAAAATATGTGGCTAGCTTTGCTACTTCATCCAACCTGAGAATTTTTTTTTTTTTATGGGCCACTGGGTTCAATTTATATTTACCATAAGTAGCAATATATTTCGACTAATCTTTTGCCATCTTTTTTCATACCATTTGCCATAGTTTCTTACTTTCCATTTTCTTGCTTTCTACCAGACTGAGGTTTTCTCTACTGGTTTGGGAGTTAAATAATCCATTTCTGTTCTTTTAGCGGTTACCCATAAGATGCAGACCTGACCTATCACAGCCAAAAACACACATCATTATCTACGCTCTTCCTGGAAAACGCACAGACTTTAGATGTTCAGGGTCAGCCCACCCTCCAGCTGACAGTTACCACAGCCTGGGGCTTTGGTCCCACCCTGCAAATGAAACAACACTATTACTGCTATCTTGGTCAATACTCCTTTCAATTCATTCACGAAGTTATTATTTGCTCACTGTCGTGTCTGCTTCTCATTAGGTTCGGTAACCTTTTCCTTGAAATGCAACGTGACAGTTTTTAGAGTCTGAGTGGTAAATCTCCCCAATCTTTATCTAATACTGCCTTTGCTTCCCTCTTTTTAAACACCTGTGTTCTGGTATGAGTGGACTGATTTGTGCCCAGCAGTTGTTAAGTGTATGTGCCTAGGTATGGATTCAGGCTTAACCCTGCTTTGAACTTGTATTTCTACAATCTGAGAACTTAGATCCTTCCTGAATTCTAGAAAAGTATTGGTACTTCCTTCTTCTACCTTCTCATTCGTATCATTTATCAAATATGTGCTAGTACTTAGCCTCCATATTTCTTACCTTTCCACTTATACACTCCACATCTTTAATTCCCTCTGCTTTACATGTATCAACTATCCTATTTACAGTTGTAACACAGGGGCGCCTGGGTGACTCAGTCGATTAAGCATCCAACTTTGGCTCAGGTCATAGCCTTCAGAGATTGAGCCCCACATCGGGCTCTGTACTGACGGCTCAGAGCCTGGAGCCGGCTTCTGATTCTGTGTCTCCCTCTCTCTCTGCTCCTCCCCTGCTCATGCTCTGACTCTGTGTCTCAAAAATGAATAAATGTTAAAAAAAATAAAATAAGGTTGTAATACAGCCACCCACATCCATGTGCTCAAATATTCTACCCCATGGTATCAATGAGGCACTATAAGACATAATAAAATCCGTAGGAGCTGTGTATCTAGGGTCTGTGTGCACAGTGACTAGTCATTTTTTACACCCAGCGGGAAGGACTGATAAACTGAACCTTCTAAAACTCAATTTCAGACAATTCAAACCTGGTTCAGAGTCTGAATTTTCTCTTGGCACGTCGTCATAAATGGCTTCTTCTGGATCTGGAATAAAAAGAAGGAAACTTTCAAAACCGACCAACACCAAGTACAATGTCCACTGTTCAGGGCCACAGTCTCACACGACGCTATAATGATGCAGAAAGCTAGTTCCAAAGGGCAGACACATGCACCTTCCCAAAGCAGAAGTTTTCTGGGGACTGAAAGATGACGCTCTACGTGAGGCAGGTATGAATGGGGAATTTTATGGTTTCTAGGCCAATTTAGTCCATTATTTTGTGTTCATCTGCACGTCTCTATGTGGCTCTTTATAAATATTTTTCAGCTTACGAAGTTAACGTGTTCCAATGTACAAACAATACAGAGGTGCCATACACGGTTTCAGAAACAACGGGACAGCCCAAGAGGTGCTATGTTAACAGGAAACCTAAAATAAGTCTATCATCTATGATATTTTGAACTACTGGATATGAAAACTGGGCACACGCAAGGATGAGAATGTTCACCTGTTAGGATAAAGTCTCTCTGACTACACTATGTGGAACGTTCGTGTCTTCTTGAGACTGTAACACGTTTTCTTTTTTTTTTTTTTTTTCAACGTTTATTTATTATTTTTGGGACAGAGAGAGACAGAGCATGAACGGGCGAGGGGCAGAGAGAGAGGGAGACACAGAATCAGAAACAGGCTCCAGGCTCTGAGCCATCAGCCCAGAGCCCGACGCGGGGCTCGAACTCACAGACCGCGAGATCGTGACCTGGCTGAAGTCGGACGCTTAACCGACTGCGCCACCCAGGCGCCCCTGTAACACGTTTTCTTAAGAAAAGGTCGGGATCCTTCCGGGCCAGACTACTGAGCGAATACGGTATGAGAAGGTCGTGTACGAGAGCAGCAGTGAAGCTAGAAATGCATTTCGGTATTTGTAAGTTTGGGCCTTCGTGGAAATCAACCACGTTATGAGGTCGGTCTTACACACTGAAAACCGTGAAGGTCACCACGACTAAGCAACAACAAGAAGATGAGGTAAGTACTCCCAACTCTGCCTCTGCTCTCAAGCCAGTTAGATTCTGGGGAGGGGGAAGGGGGAGGCAGCAAACTCGGGAAAGCCCCTCGTTCTCCTCCTGCCGTCAGGCCCCCGTGTGACAGACACCCCCTTCCTTGTAATAAGATTAACTGCAACCGTGATATGCATTTCCACTCCCGACAATGTGTGGGATGCTCGACTACGCACCCGTGAAAACCACGGCCGTGAAGCCCGCGAGTCTGCTTACGTGCAGATCTGATTGTGACACCTGCACGAACCTGTTTGTGATACTTTATTGTGAGAATGCGGTACGTGACACATACACACAATATAATCGACGGTGTATGTGATTGGTAAAGCTTCCAGTCACCAGCAGGCACCGGTAGGAGTCAAAAGTTATACCCAGATTTTTTACTGTGGGGGATGTCAGCACCCCTAACCTGTGTGTTATCCTAATTAACTACCACTTGTGCAATAAAACAGGTAATGGGAGAAAGTCACACAAATTTTACTCTGGAAATAAAATTGCTAGCGAACAGGAGGAAAATAATTTCAGCCCTTAATGATCCCCATTTAGCGGCCCCCTAGCAGAATCCTCTACTTACGCTAGGTTCTTCGTTTGACACTGTCATAATTAAAACGAGAACACGACACATTCCAGGAGATAACTGAACAATCAAGAGACAGTTAAGATGGTTCTTCCTTGTAAGTCAATCATAGAAAATTACACAGAAATTAGTGAGCCAGTAGATAATAAAGGGATAATTGGAAAAGCCATCTTTACTTTGTTTAAAAAATTAAAAGTCAAATCTAGTTAAAAATAGCTCAGCTTTCTAAGCCACATGTGGAACAGAAGGTCTGGTATGCCATCTGGACAGTGGGCTGGCTTAACCAGCCATCCACCTCCTTTCCAAAATGGTAGCCTGAAAAAGCATCTCCGTGAGAATCACAAGAAAATGCCTGGTAACGTCTCCGTGGTAACTTGCTGAGTGTGGGCCCGTGTAAGAGCATCAGTTCCCCGAACACGGACGGGACCATCGTGACAGGACCCAAGGACTGTACTGGGAAGAAACAATCAGGAGGAAACCCGTGTGGGACGGGGGGAGCAGAGATGTTCTGACTGGAAACAAAATAAGGGCTTCAGAGAGCCTGGGGACAGCAGCGACAGGCAGCTCTGGTTGGTCCTTCAGGGAAACGAATGCAGTTCTCAAGGGACGTGGGAATAACCAGCGGAACCCGGCAAACACACATCGACCCCTGGGGCGGCGTCCACGCGGGGCCTGGCGAGGATGAGGGCACGGCCCCGTCGGCTTCCCGGAGGTCAGTGTACTTACTCTCCATCCACGCGGTGTTGGCCGGGTCCGCCGCCCACCGGGCGAGGGCACTGTCCTCCTTAGGCGCTCGCTCGTCACTGGGAGAAAACAAACCAGGAGACCACAAGGGTGAGCGTGCTTCCGGTCAGGACGCTGCCGAATGTCCCCAAAGGGTACGTGAGCTCCAACGTGTGCACGCTGTCCCCAGATGTTACTCCGGGCATCCTGTGCTGAGAACGTCTCCTGAGTCGCTGCCTATGCATTTTATGTATGACCCCGCCTCACGCCCACAACGCGGACGTGTGTGGAAGGACCCACGCCTGTGGTCCCACCACACCTTCCCACTTGGCTTTTTCGGGGCCCCTTTTACAATAAACACTTAGACTGAAGCCCTTGAAAAGTCAGTGACCTCCGCCCTAACCATCTCATTAGGAACCAATGCCTGACCTCGCTCTGTATCTACGGGGACAGGGGACGCCCTCCCCCGGCCCCCTGCACACACCCCATTTCTGGGATACGTGAGTAATACATCTGGGGCCTTCCTTTCCCTTGTGCGGGTGTACTGAGGCCGTGCCTTCGATCCAAACGCCCCGGGGGCTTCACCCCCCAGTGGTCTCTGGGACGCTGAGGGGGCCACCGGCTGACACAGGCGGGGGCTTCCGCCCCCTCACCCAGCAGGCCAGAATCTGCATGTGCTCGTTTTATCGGACCAGCCACGGCTTCTCAACACAGACGCCAGGTTCAAGCTTTCGTTCCCGGCGGTTTGTACGTGCTTCCAAACGCCCGCCACGTGCCCGGCACAGGTGCTGGCACAACAGAAACAGGAGAAACGAGGTCTCTGCTCCAGGGGGCCTGAAGCGTCTTCCAGTTGTTCGCCAGAACTTCTTGCGGGCCTGTTGTATGCCGCACACAGTACCGGCTGCAGAGACACGCCCGAGTGACAGAGGGGCCTTCTCGCCTCCGGGAAGGGACCTCATGCAGCCAGAAATAAAAAGTGCTCACGACTCAACTGGTGCTGTGCTCTAGTGCGATGGTCCCGGGGGCCAAGTCACAGGGTCACACACAAGGATAGGAATGCTGTCCCGCGGGCTACGGCAAGCCTCTGGAATGCTTTATTCAGAAGAACGACAAGGTCGGCTTCATGCAACACAGCTGGGACAGGACCAACCTCAGGGGCCCGCGGTCTAGGGGAGCTCTGCAAGGAAGAGCCGAGCGCGGTGTGGAGCACTTCACGGGAAGGGAAAGAGGCTGGAACTAGGGTGAGTGCTCAGAGACAACCATGGGCAGCTCGGAAAAACACACACGTGCAAAGGAGAATCATTCGTACGGAGTTAATGCCACGCTTCACGATAAGTGACAGAGATGGCGGGGGTCACTGCAGCGTGGTCTCTTCTATCATCATTTTTGTTAGTTTTCTGAAAGTTCTAATGGTTGAATACAAGATTTAAAGGCCAGGGAAGATGGCAAAGGTCTTAAAAATGTCCAGGTCACAGACGCTTTAGCCACGCAAGCATGGACACAATACGCTACATTGTGGATGTGTGTAAGAAAAGAAGCTGAGTTGGTCCCCACACTTAGTTGAGGAACATGTCACATAAAAAAAAAGTATTCTCACACTTTTCAAGTCTACAATTACATCAAAATGAAGTTAAGCAAAAAAACAGAAAATCTAAAGCAAAAATGGATGATATTTAAACTGCTCCCGAGTGTTTCCATAGGTTTAAAAAAGGTCGCTTTCTGTAGATTTAAAAAAGGTCGCGCTTTGGAAGAGAATCTGAGCTTGCCCTCTCACACCACTTCACGTTCTTTTTGTTCTAAGAAACGATCCTTTCAGCAGACGTGTTTTCCACCGTACATCTCAGATCACCAGCGATAATGTGCCACCCGCTCGTGTCTCGTCACACGCACACTGTGATTCTACTGCGGGGTCTTGGTGGACCTGCTCTGCCACATGTAATGTAAACCAGGTGGAAAGAGCTTGCGCATCCCTTTCTGCAAAGACACCAGTCTTTTAGGGACGAGTATGTCTTTCTACGTTCAGAGGCCAGCCTACCACCCCAAAGAAAAAGCCAGGTGAGCGTGAGAACAGCAGGCCAAGGACCCGACACCCGAGTCAGGAGTCCGTTCTCGCTCTCCGTCTCCTCTGCTGGTGCCTGCGCGGACGAAAGGAAACACCGCAAGCCGCCATATGGGAGGGAGGGAAGTCCTCGCTGGCGTGCTGAGACCGGTTTACTTCCTCTCGGTCTCTGATGCCGATCACAGGCAGGCACTCGGTAGAGGCTTGGCAAACTGAGACATAACAACCAAAAGTGGGTAAACAAACAGAGCCAGCACGCACCAAACACAGGACCAGGCAAGGTGGTGGATATTCTAACACCGGGTAAAGCCTGATCCCACAAAATGGCCTTTAACTCATAAAAGGTCCCAGAAGGCAAAGACGGAGATCATATATTGAATAAAGGTCCAATAGAACAAGAAGATATAACCATTACAAACATACAGCTAACGAAGAGGACCCAAAATAGATGAAGTGAAAATACACGGTACTGAACACAGAAATGGACCATCTCACAGTGACAGCTGGACATGCCAATGTAGCACTGTCAACAGCAGAACCGCCAGGCAGAAGACGCTAAGAGCGCCACAAATCAACTAGACCTAAGAGACATGGCAGAACGTGGCACCCACCCACCCTCACGAGTCAAACTACAAAACTCTTAGAAGAACACAGTAAGAGAGCTTCATGACACTGGATGTGCCAACAACTGACTGGACAGGACACCGAAAGCACAGGCGATATAAAAGAAACAAAACACATAAACTGGATTTCATCAAAATTAAAAACTTTTGTGCAAAGGACACCATCGAGAGAGTGAAAGGACAACCCACAGCATGGGAAGAAATGTTCACAAATAACGCATCTGATGAGAGATTAATGTTCAGATTATATAAAGAACACCTACAACTCAACAACAACAAATAAACCCAACTCAAACATGGGGAAGGAACGTGAATGACATTTCTCCGAAGAAGACATACAAATGGGCGATGGGACGTGATGAGGTGCTCAGCGTCATTAGTCATCAAGGAAATGCAAATCAAAACCACCAGGAGGTACCATTTCACACTCCCTAGAATGACTACAATCTTTAAAAACTGGAAAATAAATTTGGTGACCGTACTGGAAGGAGTTCATTGCAGGTGGGAATGTGAAATGGCGCTGTCTCTGTGGTAAAGAGATTGCTGGTCCTCAAAAAGGGAAATATAGACTCACCATAAGATCCAGTGCTCCGCTCACAGGTACAGAGCCAAAGGAATAGGGAGCAAGGACTTAGATGCTCATACACTTGTGTTCCCAGCAGCGCGATTCACGACAGCCAAGAGGTGGAAACAAAGCAAGTGTCCTTCGAGTGGTGAGTGAGTGAAAAGGTCATATGTGCTTACAAAGGAATATTATGCAGACTTGAAAAGGAAGGAGATCCAGACGCATCCTACAACACGGGAGAACCTCGCAAACATGATGCAGAGTGAAACAAGCCAGACACAGAAGGACACGAGTTACCTAGATCGGGCCAATCCACGGAGACAGGATGCAGAGTAGGGGTTGTTGGGGGCTGGGGGAGGGGGGCGGTAGATTACCACAGGAGAGTTAGAGCTCCTATCTCAGATGATGAAATATTCTGAAAGAGGAGAGTGGTGACACAGTATATGCACGCGATGCCACTACATGTTACACTGAAAAGGGCTCAAATGGCAAATTTTATGTTGTATATATTTTAACACAGTTTTAATACGGACAACGCAGTGTACCAAAAGCCACAGGACGGTCCATCTCGAACAGGTGTGGATAATGCGTCAGTATGGCTATACAGCCGCCAAGCAACAAGCATGACGGCATGCTAAGCCTTGGTCAAACCTGCTCTCCCCCTTCACAGGGTTCTCAGTCCAGCAGCAGAAAGGGACAGGGGAAGTCACGGTGAGGGTGCACTGTTTTAATCAGTTTTAAAGCCGGTGTGCCCACAAAGCTCTGGATGGACAAGAGGGAACTTTATAAAATGAGACACTAAGGCAGGGTTTTGAAATGCATGCAGGAGTTTGCCTGGAGGACGGGCTTTTCCTGGGCATCTCAAGGAGGAGAAATAGTGTTTTTGAAGGCAAGTGGCATGAAAGAAAGGTCTACAATCAAATCAGTTTGAAGTACTCTCGCTGAAAGCTGGGTCAGACACACTGAAAAATCCCCTCCGGCCCCACAGGGTTCTGAGACCCTTCCCAAGGCTGAAGTACACACAGAATCTCCAGGGTGGAGGCCGAGGAGGGCCACCTCTCCGGGGCCTATCTGCATGTGCGTTTGTACGGTCTGTCCTTCTACACAGACAGTATGAACCTCTAGCCGAGTCCTCGTACTCTGACACCCATCCTGGGAGCCCCTGGGCGAGAGAGCAGACGGATGCAGGACTGGGAGCGGAGGGTCTGGGGCGGGGAGCAGGCGTGCTAGGTCACCACCTCACAGCACTGAGGGCAGGCAGGACAGGTGTCCCACACTCCACATTACAGGGAACGGTCATGGACCCAGGGCATGTGTGTAAAATGAAAAAAATTTACCTGTTTGCTGGATCCTCAGAACTTAAAGAATTAAATGGGCTGTCTTCTGCTACTTCCTGTGTCTCTGTGAAGAAAGAAAAAAAAATCATATGGTTTCATGCTTAGGGTAAAATTGTAGGAAACGGATTTTTACATTTAAAATGGTTCCCTATTTTCCATTCTTATGAATGATAGGCTTATCTTAGCATAAAAATGATTAACTGATAGATTTAAGGTTTTTTAGGTTAGATTCAAAATAAGATGTTTTCAAAACAGGATTACAGTAGAAAGTGATATCCAAAGGCTCCTGAAACAGCTGGAATTAAACCCAAAGAAAGCAGGCTACAGTAAGAAACAAATTTTCTCCTGTGTCTTAACTTTTCATGAGAATTTACAATTGTGATTTATTGGAAAGTATGTCTAAATGGGAGCCTCCAAAGATTCTCAAGGGAGAGTTACGTTCATGATATCTGGCAACCAAGTTTTTATATACTCACACGCACGTGCACACACGCACACACGCACACACACACACACACAGTCTGTCACACATGTCCAGCTGACTGCTGTTCTCCCACCTCTGGGTTTGATTTACCAAGGGGTGATGAGCTCAGGCTTAGCCACGTGCTCAACCAACAACTGGTTAATTGCTACACTGGGAAACTGTCCATAAACACCGTTTTAGAAGGAATTTACTGTGTGCTAGGCAAACGTTCGTGACCACTTTCAAAGCGCTCAGCAGTTAACTCAAGGTCCAGGAAGGCTGGGCTTAATGCAATAAGCTTGGAGATCTCACTCATAAAACTGGTCCCCTGATCCCGCTAAACAGTAACAAATACCCCTCACCCGGCGGTGGGATTTGCCTGGCGGTGCACCAGGAATTGTAGAGGCATGAACTCAGCAAGTTCTCGAGGCCATGGAAAACCTCGCTGTCCGCCAAGGAGCACATGCCAGGTCAGAGGCAGGGCCACGATCTGAACTCAGACCTGCCCATTCCAAAGACTTCCCACCACACCACACTCCCCCCAAAAATGGCCCACATGACTTCCTAAAAGACAAAGATACTCGACAAAGTCAACAAAGAAAGGATGTGGACTGGCAGTGAGCACACTTCACACAGTGACTACATTCCCTGCGGCTGTGTCAGGGGCCCCTCTCACCACCCCTGAATGCACACCGCGCGTGCCTCAATGCACCCCCCCGACACCTTCCTTCCCGGCGCTCCCCCTTCTGAGAAAGCAGATGCACCCGGAGGTGATGTCTGCTAAAACGAGAACTCTGATGACGGTATGGTGAGCACACTCGAGAGGAAGTTCTCCCGCGGGCCACACACACTGCTCATCTCTCACTGTTCTGGAAGGATCTGGAAGCCCGTGCCACGAGGCAGAGCACCATGAGTCTCTGGCCACTGGAGGACCACTAATGAATGAAAGTGGAGGCTCACTGTTGGTGCTGGGCAGTGGGGAAGATGACGGGTTCCAGCTGTCCCCGACTCTGAGGCTCGTGTCCCAGGGGAGCCTCTATGCGAGTGAGGGAGCCTCAGCGAGGACGTGCATGCTGACCGAGCCCACAGAGCCAGGCCGCCCTGTGTCCACGAGGGAACCACACGGTGCAAATGGTTAGGAAGCCGGCCAGGGCACCACAGGACGTATGTGCACCTGCATGTGCTCATGCAAGAGTGGGGGAGGGGCAGAGAGAGAGAATCCCAGACAGGCTCTGCACTGTCAGCACCGAGCCTGACGTGGGGCTCGACCTCACAAGCCTCGAGAGCATGACCTAAGCCGACATCGAGAGTCGGATGCTCAACCGACTGAGCCCCCCGGGCGCCCCCCCTTCTCCTCTCAATTCCATAATCTACTTCCTTATTTTCACATTGTTCTTACTTGTCAGAGGCCACAAAACACGAATAGCATTGTTGACCACGGTTAATTTCCAAGATTCCAACCAATTACAAGAAAACATGTGAAAAACCTCAACCCTAAAAACCTGTGGTTTCCAAACAAATTCAAGAGCTTCTTTAACGAAGACTTTTTTTCTTTTTTCCCCTCAATGGTCACAACTGGGAAGGAGAGAACGCGTTTGCTGAAATCTCGCACAAGCTCTGATTCCGTGTCCGAGCGGCCTCGCGTCCCTGAGAGCCTCTACACCTGGGACAGCGCCCATGCTGCGTCCTCGGATAGGGAGCACACGCAGATCTCGGCTGCGTCCTCGGATAGGGAGCACACGCAGATCTCGGCGAGAGAACAAACGCTTGGCTGGGCTGCCTCACTGGCCGCACTCGGAACGGAACAGGCCGCCCTCTGCTCAGGGAGGGCCGCACTCGAACGTCCCGCTGCCCTCATGCACGCGGACCCACCGGCACCTGCCGGGGGAAGGTGACCCGGGTCGGCTCCGGCGGCTCTACCAGAACACGGAGGACTGCGGGACTCACGGACGACAGGCGGTCACGGCCCGCAGCGCGCGGCGAGGAGGAGGACACTACCTTCCTCTTCCAGGGACGCGGCGCGGATGACGACGGGGCTGGAGTAGGCCGGCACGAGCAGCGGGAGGTTGCAGGGCACAGCGTAGCCGCAGGGCACGGGCACCGAGTACCCGCTGGACACCGGCGGGCTGGCGCTCTCCTCCTCGGCATCCGGGTCGGCGGGCGGGGGCTGCTCCTCCTGGAAGGGCGTGATGTCGATGACGGAGTAGGGGTTCACCCGTGTCGGGACCTCAAGCGTCGGGCCTTCCACCGGGGCCTCCGCGTCCGTTCCCCTCCCGATTTCACCTCCTGGAGGCAAACACACAGTGTGGAGGAGGTGAGGACAAGTGGAGCCACGCCCCCCCAAAGGGCACGCAACACCAGGGCACCCAGGAGACGCCCAGATCTGGGAGTACAGGGCGGAGCATTGCTGGGGTCAGCGTGGGACACCCCAGGGCCTGGCAGCTCCCGGGGCGGCTTCTCTGCTGACAGGCATCAGGTAGAAGCTGCCGGACCAGGGGAGCCACTGACTGTGCGGGGAGCCCTCGCTGTGGACAAGAAACCAGCCCTTGTGGTCGGGACAAAAGCAGCCACCTCCAGGATCCAACACGGACTCCATGCATCTCAAAGAGCGTTAGTTTCAGAAACGTTTCCCACCACGCAGCGGCACGGTGCTGAGATGTGGCCGATACCCACCCCCTCCGGGAGGCCGCCAGGGGCCGCCGAGCAGCCTGACGCCCGTGGGAAATGCCAGGGACCAAAGGGGCGCGGCCAAACTCCAATGAGCCATCACAGCTCACGTCCCGCTCCAGGACACCGACTTCCCCCCACGTCACTCACCCGCGGTCGGGACGAGCGGGCTGCTGGGCCACGGGCGCTGGGGGCGGCCCGGGGACTCACCTGAGCCAGACGCGGCATCCGCGCCCCCCCCACCGGCCGGGGCGCCCGCGGCTGGCCGATCCGCTTCTGGAATCTCGTCTCCGCTGTCGAAATCGAACTGCTCCCCCTCGTCCTCTTCGTTGTTGTTCCTGTCGTATTTCACCTCGTTTTCTAATGGTGAAAAGAACACAGACTCAGCCGCCGCAGGAGCAGAGACGCGCTAGCATTCAGTGCCAGGGGCTGCGCGGGTGGCGGAAGCGACGGGCAGAGGATGAGGGAAGGGAAGCGCCAGGAAACGAGGGAGGCCGCAGACTTCAACACTAGTGGATTCCGCTCAAGCCCCACGGGGCCCCAGGCCCCTTCGGTTCTGTCCACGCCAATCACCCACAACGTACATGCCACCCTAGGAAGGGGACCTCGCAACCCCTGCCCAGGCCAGGCCCACCCTGCGGTCCCCGTCCTGCACGCGTCCCCGCGTGTGGATGTGTACGGGGCAGGATGGAGGCCACTCAGACCCACGGATGCCGTCCACGATCCCGTGAGAGGCCACAGCACCCTGGTGACCACGCCCAGGCCAGGGGGCTGGGGCAGGGGACGGCCCAGTGGGGAGGGAGCTTCTGCTGCTCGACGGCACCCCAACACTGGGGCCGGAAGTCAGAACACAGAAAACTCCCAAACCTGACGGCCTTCTCCACTGGTGCACAACTCACTCCTCTGTACCCAGACGGTCTGCGGGCATCTGGTGCTCACACAGATCACGGGAAGTTGGTCATGGGGACCCGTCTCCCAGGACGAGGACCCTGCACACCCACACGGGGACCCTCTCCCAGGATGGGGACCCTGCACCCTTGGGGTGTCCAGGGCGGTTCCCTTGCGAAGGAACGAGTAGGTGGGCACTATGGAGAGGGAGAAATGACACCGAGATGGAACCCAAACTGCTCACTCTGCAAGCAAACCGGGGTGCTGCAGGGTGGGCCAGGGCATCAGGTGTCCCCACGGAGAGAGAGCTCCGGTCCCACTGGGCTGCAGAGGGATCTGCTGAGAGAGGCGCCCAGGGCCCGGAGCGGGTTCCCTCCTCCCTTCCAGAGGGTTCCACCCAGCGGTCACACAGGCCTGAGTGTGGGAATGTGGGATCTGAACCAGTCATCTTAGAGCCAAAGACGCGTGAACACGGGCTGGGAAGCCGGCCACGGGGCGGTGGGGTGACAGAGCCAGCACCCCTGAGCCAGAGCCAGGTGGGTTCTGGGGACGGTGGGGACGGGGGGTGCAGAGAGGCTGGGAAGGAGTCACCTCCCCTGGGTCGGGGTGGGGGTGGGGTGAGTCGGGGCACGGACTGTCCCAGCATGATGGGGGGCGGGGAGAGGGCCTCGTCCCCTCCAGTTCCACTCCCAGCGCCTCTCGCTCCTGGTGCAGGGCCCCGGTCAGCATCGCCCCAGCAGACGCAGATGCTGTGCAGGGGGCGACGTGTGCTCTCCAGGAAGGAAATGTTCCACAGCCACCTGGCAGCTGGGGGGCGGGGCCGGGGTGGGGGGGGAGTGGAGCCGGGGGAGAGGGGAGGGGGGGCTGGGGGGTAGGACGTGAGACTCAGGCTTTCAGAGGTGGCTGGTTTCTAGGGAGAGAAGGTGACAGAGCTGGGGCTACCTGAGCCAGTCTAGGACGGTCTTTCCAGCTGTGGCCTTGTGGGTCCAGATGAACCTTCGATGGTCCAGAAACAACGGTCTTAAATACCAGGTGCTCATTTTTCCCTTCGGTCTTTGGAACCGGCAACACGTCCTAACAGGTGTTTTGAAGGAAACACCTTACCACAGAGGTCAGGTGGACAGGCTCTGTCGGGGCAGGAGGGAGGGGCCCCTCAGCGGGGACCTAGGGGGAACGAGACTGCCGGGTCCACAAGCAGCATTCTAGGGCAATTTCTCCCCAGTTGACACGTGCTAAAAGCATGATGGGGCAGATACCGAAATGGAATCCAGAAAAGGCTTCAGAAAACTGTTCTGGTGAGAGTTTGCACTGGGGACTCTGTGGAAGAGAACTCGCCAACACGTACCAATGCCGGACAATTCTGTACATCCCTTGTCGCAGAAATCCCACTGCGAAACACTTATCTTAAGGAAATAATCAGAGACCGTCACGATACTCACCTGAGTGTCCTTTAGTAGGAAAGAGACTTTACATATTACGCGTTTATACAGCCAGACACTCAAGAAGCCATCAAAGTTATCTGGTCGAAGCTTATTCGAGAATTTGGGAAGAGGTCTCGACGTATTAAGCTGACAGTCTTTCTAATCGGTCTTTCCACACCCATTTAACAGAAAATTGCACACACTGATGAGGGTCTGGAGAAACTGGAACCCCCTACAGCGTTGGCAGGACCAGAAAACAGAGCGGCCGCCGTGGCAACCGTAAGGAGGCCCCTCACGAAGGAAGCACAGAACCAGAACCACCGAACGACCCCAGGATTCTGCTTCCGAGCCTCACCTGGAGGAACTAAAGCAGGCACACAGATCCCAGCGCGCCCATACAGGTGTGCAGCCACACGAACGAGTGTGCCACTGTGTGAGCGCGCAACCATTCAAGCAGGATAACTCACGGCAGCCAAGAGACGGAAACAAGGCAAGAGTCCACGGCCAGACGAACGGCCAGATGGACTGTGGTCGGCGCACACAACGGGAGCATTCGGTCCTAGAAAGGACAAATTCTGACACCTGTCACCACACGGACGGACCCTGGGGACATTCTGCGGAGCGAAGGGAGCCAGTCACCACGGGACAGACACAGTGTGACAGCACCCACGGAAGACAGGACGGCAGGTGCCGGGGGCCGGGCAGGGGATGGGGGTCAGTATCTCGTGGGGACAGGGCTTCAGTCTGGGAAGATGGAAAGTTCTGGAGGCGGAGGGCACTGCTGGTGGTTTTCGTGCTCCCGAGGAGCACTGAAGAATGGTAAATATTATGTATATTTCACCACAATAAAGGGAATCATCTAAAGACCATTGGTTTTACTAATTTCATCCCGTTCACACACAGACCCAAGTATTAACCGTGGCCTCTGCAAACGACTGGTACTTTCTCCACAGTGATTCCCTGCATTCGGCAAACTCCCTACAACACATACGTTTCCTGCCTGCCGTGAGGCTGTGTTCGGGTTCAGACCACATTTCCACTTGGGCTAAACTCCAGGAGCAGGCTAATCCCCTGAGGTTCGTACTTAATAAACACAGATGCACAGCTCACCGCCGCCACCGAGTGAGGACAGCATCACAAGAAAAAGCAGCAGACACGGACCGGACCTGGGGGTGAACGCAGCCTGTGTCCGCGGATCAGTCACGTGACGTGCGCTCTCCCGCCAAGTCGGGTCTCGGGCCCAACGACAGGGAGGTCGGCGTGTGGGTTCTCGGCGTTACCGTTAGGGAGTCAGTCAGCTTATTCACAGGAGTAACCTGGGGAACCCAGGGCAATAAATCTCTTCAACAGAGAAAAAGCAAAACGCACAGGATGCTTTCCAAATACAACTGTTCCCACGACTGGATTTGTGTCTGCCGGGTCAACGTGACAGGGAAACAATACGAGTTAAACACCCAGCCGAAGGTGATGACGGGAGAGCTCGCGCTGTGACCCGGCGACGTGACACATGGAGATCCCGCCACCCACACGTTCCACTGGGCGCAGCAGGGACTCAGAACCACCTGCCTGCTCTCCCTCCATCAACCCTCCTCTCGGAAGTCACAGTTCATCACTGCCGGACTTTAAGAAGTAGATAAAATATACCTGAAACTGATTTTATGAACACTGCCTCAAACAACAAAGCCTAGGGCGCCTGGGTGGTTCAGTCGGTTAAGCATCTGACTCTGGCTCAGGTCGTGATCTGGTGGTGTGTGGGTTCGAGCCCCACGTCCGGCTCTGTGCTGACAGCTCGGAGCCTGAAGCCTGCTTTGGATTCTGTGTCTTCCTCTGTCTCTGCCCCTCTCCTGTTCACGCTCTGTCTCTCTCTCTCAAAACTAAATGAATATTTTTAAAAATTTAAATAACAAAGCCTGACAGGGTCTTCCCCTTAAAGGAAGAAGTTAATTCTTGTTCAGTGCCTTCAGCAAGTAAGATGGGCAGCACAGGGCCAGGCCCTCACGGACAGGCCGCCGTCACCCAGAGTCCACGGTTTCCATCCAGTGATGCGCACCGCACGGGTGTGGACAAAGGCACCGTGATGTGTGGCCACCATCACAGCGTCACACACAGCAGCCCAGAAACGTCCCCTGCACTCGGCCAGGTCACCTCCCCTGCCACCCCCGGAACGCCTGATGCCTCCCCACCAGCTAGTGACCTGGCTTCACGCGCTATTGGGTGCCTTGTCCCCAGAGCCAATGCCCGTGGTCCTTCCCCGCTGTCCCCTACGGTGACCTCACCGCCCCGTTTAACATGACCATCCTTTGGCATCAATGACACTACAGTCTCCCGGCTCCCTCCCACACACCCAGCTGCTTGTTTCAGTCCCTCTCGAGGACAGAACCGTGTCCCCCTACACCCTAGGCTGAAGGTCTAACCCCAGGACCTCAGAACACAGCTATGTGTGGAGACGGGGCCTCAAAGGTGATTAAGGTAGAATGAGGTCGCTAGGGCGGCCCCACTCCAGTACGACGAGTGTCCTCATCAGAAGAGGTCAGGACACACACGCACCGAGGCACGACCACGTGGGGACACGGGGAGGGACGGTGTCTGCACGCCAAGGAGAGAGGCCTCTGAAGGAGGCTGGGATCCCGGACGTCTGCCTCCAGGCTGTGACAGGTGCAGGCCTGTGGCACCGCCCACCGCACTCGCACTCAGAACAGCTCCCCAAGCTGACTCTGCTTCCCTCCACGGACCCCCTTGCCTCTGCCCCAACAGAGAGTTCCAGCGCACCTGACCCTCTCCCTACGGGGAGGCCGGGCCTGCTGGAGGCCCCGGTGTCCGTCTGCACAAAACCCCAAGTCCACACCCAGACCCCCTGCTAGAGCCCCAGACCCCCATCCAAGGAGCTCTGCTGGGGTTTCCATGAGGCCCTCCGACCCAGCCCTGCCCCCACCCCCCTGTGTCCCCGCCCACTCCCAACCTGCCCTGCCCCCCACCCCCTGCGTCAGTCCCCACCCACTCCCAGCTTGCCCTGCCTCCCATCCCTCTCTGTCCCCGCCCACAAAGCCCTGTGGGTGCCCATCGCTAAGGGTCACAAGAGTCAACTGCCCACAAGGCTGTGCGGATCAGGATCTCGGTTCTTGAACTATGATGTTCTCTGTTGTCAAATAGCGGCCTTCAGTCCACACCAAAGCCAGAAGGCACACCCACAGGCTACCAGCCAGGAAGAAGCCATCCACCCACAGAAATGGGGACACTCTCCCCCCACCCTGTAAGGACGCTGGCCACACGCCCAGAGCTGCCCAGAGGAAATCTTCCAGGGGAACCGAGAACAGGGGTCCGTGGGGGGATCCTTTCCACCTCCCGGCTGCCTGCCGCCCAGGGTCAGTTCCCAGCTCACAGGGCCTGGGGCCTGGCCCACAGATGGCTTGACCGAACCGGCTGGGCCCCACAGTGACGGGCCTTGCGGTCAGCCTGCTTGTCACTCTGAACGTGGAGAACAGGGTGGGTGTGGGCTTGCAGGGAACGCGGGGTGGTTCTGCCCGACGCCCTAGGCAGCCCCCCACTGTCCCGGCTCCTGCCTGGCCCTCTTTCCCTCCTCCACAGAAGTCACAAATGAAAACGTGCACGTTTCAGAAGCACACGGGAGGACTCCGAAATAACCACCCAGATGGGGCTGGTTACCGTGCACCCCACGTTCAAGCACCACTTCTCTCCCGGAGAGCACACGTCTGAGCTGCCCCCTCAGCACACTCCCAGAAGACAGCCTTGCTGCCCCCCCCACCCCCCAGCCCTGGTCACATCACTGCTCTCCAGGTATCGGATGTGCTCCCGCCCACCGAAGCCTCGCAGAGCCTGCCCGCGGCCCCCCCCCCCCCCCCCCCCCGATGCCCTGGGCTTCACAGGCCGTGACTCCTCTTCCCAGGTCCCCGGCCCGGCCCACTAGCACAGCCACCCACACCCCGGCCGTGTGGTCAGGGCCCCCCTCCCGTCCCAGACCAAGTGCAGAGGTGCATCTGGGGGCGAAGCCCGTGGGTGGACGGGCGTTCCTGCAGATCCACTCAGTGTCACTGCCAAGGCTCCGTCACGCACGGGACCAGCCCCAGCCGGCTGCTGCCAGATGTTGGGACACACGGAACGAGAGAAGGGCGGCTTCCGGTTCCTTCGAAAACAGCGGACAAAGCGTGGTGGGAAAAGGCACGCACCGCCATCAGATTTTCAACAGTCGCAAGTCCCACACACTCTTAACAACTGGTGCGGAAAGGGCTTCTGGGCCTTTTATTTTCTAGTTTTTCCCCAACAAGTGCGGCGAGCCCACCCTGGGAGCGCCACTCTGCTCTGCCGTGACCGCGCTCCAGGCGCGGCCCGGCCCAGCTGCCCGGTGTGCACACCACGGGTATCCCGGGGAGAGCGGTCAGCACGGCCCACGCAGGCCACGGAAACCGCTGACACAGGATACAGGGACCGTCCCACAGAAGGCAGCCCACAGGCTCCCTGAAGCTGGGTGTGCCAGCCCCGGGGACACGCCCGGCCACGTGTGTGTAGGCTACACCCAGCCGGAAGGGGAGGAAGCAGTGAGCGGTTCTGGGACCTTCCCAATTATGACAATCGAGTACGATCCAGCCTGGAGGAGCCTCGGTGCCACCCCGACACACGGCGGACACCTGCACGGGGGCCATCCGGGACCCCCCCCCCCAACCAAAGCCCGCCGGCCGCAGCCCGAGGAGGGAGCCAGCCCCCCCGGAAGGCGCCCCGCAGAAGGAGCAGGTGCACGGCCTGGGCCACGGGATTCCTGGGGTGCCCTCCAGCGAGCCACCCTCACCCCGGGGCTCAGGCAACTCTCCAAGGTCGACAGCTGGCTCCTAGGTCCCACCCGAGAGCAGACTCTGGCTGAAGGTGTGCAGGGGCCCCTCTGGCCACATAGCCCAGCATCACTGGCTCCTTCTGGACCAGCCCTCCCCACAGGGCTCCCCAGTCGAGCTGAGCCTTCCTGGGGGGCCCAGCGCCCAGCAGCCCAGGCACCGCTCGGCCCGAGCCCTGCTTCCCCACAAGAGCGGCTCCACCTGCGGGCTGCCTTCCTTCTGTTCCGACTGGGAGCCCGAGGCCCAGAGCCACCTGCAGCGCAGAGCCGGGCCAGGGCACTTCCCAAGGGCCCACGCCTGCCGGGAGCGGGAGGGCACGGAAGAGCCACGGGCCCTGCGTGGGTTCCTCCCACACTCTCGCAGCTTCACATGCTGAGGGTTCTGCCTTTCAGGCCCTACAGCCTCCAGGTGTGCAAAGGACATGTGAGTCTGTCCACGGGGGCACGTCTGGGGAAGCCTCGGGAACGGGGAGCCCGGAAGGAGGCCCTGCCCCATGAGCGGGGAGTGACACCGAGCCCCCGACGCCCCACCGTGGCGAGGGGACAGGACGAGGAAACGTTCACTTGCACCCCTCCCTCACGGTCCTCACGGTGGTGGTGGAGGGAGGCAGACAAGGAACGTGCCCCAGGGCTGGATGGGACGTCTCCCTCCCTCCTCATCCTCCAGACCGCCCTCCATGCCGGAGGGCACTGATGGGTCCCCGCAGGTAGGGCTCACAGCAGGCCGTGCTGGCCCGTGCCCCGCGGGGGGGGGGCCGGGGCCGGGGGGGCGCTCGGCCAGGTTGCCCCAAAGTGAGGATGGGCCCTGGTGGCCAGGGGATGGGGGGGGACGGCGGCTGAGCTCCACCTCGTCGGTAGCTGTGGTCACCCCTCCCCATCCCCGAGGGGGAAAGGGCCCCCGAAGGACGCCCCGTTACCTTCGGGCGCGGGGGCGGGCGGCTCTGGCTGGTCCATTGTGCAGCTGGGACGCTCACTCCCGGGAGCCCTGGGGAAGGAAAGACACCACGGTCACCACAGGCAGAGGCCGCCCTGGGCTGCAGGGGGCTCTCCAGGCCAGGCCAGCGGTCATCCACGGCGGCAGCTACAGGACCAGCCCCTCCCCGACAAGGCCTGCCAAGTGTCCTCTGAGACCACGCCCAGAGCACGGAGCACACGGTCCTGGTGGCCTCACTCCCCCCCCCCACCCCGGTCCTCGCCGGGAGCTGCGTCTGCGCCCACACTTCGGGGACGGCCCCTCCCGCCCTGCACACGTCTCCCCGTCCCGTTCCCTCTGCTGCAGCCTCGAGCGAAGCCCTCGCTGCCCGGGACCGTGGGCCACGCTCACGATCTCCTCGGCCTTCAGTCTCTGAACCCTGGGTCTAGGCCACATCTCCGCACACGTTTTCCTCTCTTTTTTGCAGATCCCGTTCCCGTACATGCGATCAGAGGAAACCCAAGTCTGAGAATGAGCGTGAAACCAGCCAGACTGTGAGGAGGTCAGTCCCCGGGCCGCGAGGCGGCCGTCCCGTAAGCCCCCGCCCTGTTTACGAGGGTTTAGGGTATCAAACACCTGCCCGGCTTCCACCAGAACGAGCCGGTGAAAATGTCCAGGCTCCGGTGCAGCAAGGACAGCAGCAAGGGACAGTGACGACGGTGACAGTGCCCCGGCCACCATCCGCCCACAGTGCGGAACATGCTGGAGGAACCAGGATGCAGCCCGCTGTCAACCCACGTGGGAGAAGGGACTGCTCGCGTGGGCTCTGGCAGGGCACCACTGGCACTGCCTGCCCAGCCACGCACTGAGCACACACAGGCCACACACCGGCCCCCACACCAGCCACGACCTGGCCCCCGCACAGGTCCCACCTGGGCCACGCCCTAGCCACGCACAGGCCCCACACTGGTCATGCACGGGCCACACACCGGCCCCCACACCAGCCACGAACCGGCCCCCTCACAGGTCCCACCTGGGCCATGCCCTAGCCACGCACAGGGCCCCACACTGGTCATGCACGGGCCACACACCGGCCCCCACACCAGCCACGAACCGGCCCCTGCACAGGTCCCACCTGGGCCACGCCCTAGCCACGCACAGGCCCCACACCAGCCCCACACGGGCTACACACCGGCCCCCACACCAGCCACGAACCAGCCCCCGCACAGGTCCCACCTGGGCCACGCCCTAGCCACGCACAGGGCCCCACACCGGTCATGCAAGGGCCACACACCGGCCCCCACACCAGCCACGAACTGGCCCCTGCACAGGTCCCACCTGGGCCACGCCCTAGCCACGCACAGGGCCCCAACCAGCCCCACATGGGCCACACACCGGCCCCCACACCAGCCATGAACCGGCCCCCACACAGGTCCCACCGGGCCACGTCCTAGCCACGCACAGGGCCCCACACCGGGCCCCACACCGGTCATGCACGGGCCCCACACCGGCCCCCACAGCAGCCACGACCTGGCCCCTGCACAGGTCCCACCTGGGCCACGCCCTAGCCACGCACAGGGCCCCACACTGGTCATGCACGGGCCACACACCGGCCCCCACAGCAGCCACGAACCGGCCCCCGCACAGGTCCCACCTGGGCCACGCCCTAGCCATGCACAGGGCCCCACACCGGTCATGCAAGGGCCACACACTGGCCCCCACACCAGCCACGAACCGGCCCCCTCACAGGTCCCACCTGGGCCATGCCCTAGCCACGCACAGGGCCCCACACTGGTCATGCACGGGCCACACACCGGCCCCCACACCAGCCACGAACCGGCCCCTGCACAGGTCCCACCTGGGCCACGCCCTAGCCACGCACAGGGCCCCAACCAGCCCCACACGGGCCACACACCGGCCCCCACACCAGCCACGAACCAGCCCCCACACAGGTCCCACCTGGGCCACGCCCTAGCCACGCACAGGGCCCCACACTGGTCATGCACGGGCCACACACCGGCCCCCACACCAGCCACGAACTGGCCCCTGCACAGGTCCCACCTGGGCCACGCCCTAGCCACGCACAGGGCCCCAACCAGCCCCACACGGGCCACACACCGGCCCCCACACCAGCCACGAACCGGCCCCCACACAGGTCCCACCTGGGCCACGCCCTAGCCACGCACAGGGCCCCACAACGGGCCCCACACCGGTCATGCACGGGCCCCACACCGGCCTCCACACCAGCCACGAACTGGCCCCCGCACAGGTCCCACCTGGGCCACATGCTAGCCACGCACAGGGCCCCACACCAGCCCCACACAGGCCACACACCGGCCCCCACACCGGCCACGAACTGGCCCCCACACAGGTCCCACCTGGGCCACGCCCTAGCCACGCACAGGGCCCACACCAGCCCCACACGGGCCCCACACCGGCCCCCACACCAGCCACGACCTGGCCCCCGCACAGGTCCCACCTGGGCCACACCCTAGCCACGCACAGGCCCCACACAGGCTACACACCGGCCCCCACACCAGCCACGAACCGGCCCCCGCACAGGTCCCACCTGGGCCACGCCCTAGCCACGCACAGGGCCCCACACTGGTCATGCACGGGCCACACACCGGCCCCCACACCAGCCACGAACCGGCCCCCGCACAGGTCCCACCTGGGCCACGCCCTAGCCACGCACAGGCCCCACACCAGCCCCACACGGGCCACACACCGGCCCCCACACCAGCCACGAACCGGCCCCCGCACAGGTCCCACCTGGGCCACGCCCTAGCCACGCACAGGGCCTCAACCAGCCCCACACGGGCCCCACACCGGCCCCCACACCAGCCACGACCTGGCCCCCACACGGTCCCACCTGGGCCATGCCCTAGCCACGCACAGGGCCCCATGCTGGTCATGCACGGGCCATGCACCGGTCACACACCAGCCACACATCAGCCCTACACAGGCCACACCCCAGCCCCCGAAGTGGCCCCCACACCGGCCCAAGTGGGCCACGCACCTGCCATGTGCCGGCCTCTCTCGCTTAGCATCTCCTTGCTGTGCACTTGGAAACACCACACCTCCGGAAAACAGGTTCCCTTTATTTTCAAAATGAGAAAACCAAGGCTTGGGGGTCCTGGAGAAACCCACCCACAGGGAGACCCAGGACAGACATGGACGCACACGCTGGGGCTGTGATCTCTGCTCCCTGCTCTCCTGTGGGCCACCAGGAGCCCTAGAGTGTCCGTATCTCTGAGCCCAAGCCTCCACCTGGAACGGAGGGACGGTACGGGCCTCGGCGGCCGTGGGGATCAGAACAGGGCCCAGCACGCAGGGGACACTCGGTGAATGGCAGCAGGTGGTGGTCCAGCTACACTGCCATCTGTGCTCTGTGAGACCATGTCCACCCCAGGCCCTCTCCAGAGATCTGATACGACACACACTCAGTGGTGTCAACGAGGCCACAGCAAAATTTGGCCAGAAACCGGAGTTAGGTCTCCAAACAATTCAGACAGACGTGCACGGACCACAGCGAACCCTCGGGAAAATAACGCGGGAGGAAGCACGCCTGGCCAAGAAGCTGCGGCGACCTCAGGTGACCTGCTCCCCAGGGACGGGGACACAGGAACCCAGACGCTAACATGAACACCACGCCTGCCACGTCAGCAAATGTCCCTGCAATGTCCACCGTGGTCAAGGCACCGAAGTTGAGTCTGCAGGAGGTCACAGCCCGCAGCCTGCGGGTCTGCAGTCCTGCAGGAGGTCACACACGCTCTGCTGGCCCAGCTGGCACGGACACCAGAGGGTCCACCTGCTCTGGGGCAGCGGTGCCAGGAGGGGCAGGGTACGTGACAGGCTGCAGGAATCACGCAGGCCTCCGCAGCACGAGGGGGGGAGGGCCTTCACCCTCAAATGCAGACACATTCCAGAGGTGAGCCTGCAAATCTCCCTGGAGTGCGCCAGCCGCGACCTGTCGTGACGTACATGAGGGCGCGGGGGGCTCTCACCGGTGCTGCTCACACAGGGAAACGCCAGGCTGGTCCCAACACTGGACCCGGCCCCTCCCGGCGCACCAAGACCCCGCAGGCACCGGGGGGAACAGGAAAGAAGAGACATCCGCGGGAAGAGGGGCCAACGGATGCCACAGTCATGGGAGGAAGCAAGGAAAAGAAGGGAAACTGGTATTTTTAGCCATCTGAGAGGTGAGTGGACCAGGGCTTCCGGCTCCTAGGCATTCTGTCCACAGACCAGGGACACACATCCTGCACTCTTAGCTGCAGAGGACGACATTCCCACGTGGCAGAGCCCACGGGAGCCAGAGGGGCTCTTGGGCTTTAGAGCAAAGCACAGCTTTCTACGCGGTATGATCTCTGCACACGCTCTCCTCCCGCGTGAGACGTGCTGGAGGCCGGCCATAAAAAGGTATCCTTCCCGGTGGGGACAGAGTGGTGGCGTGGCTGCTGGGGTCCCTCCTGGGGGAGCTCAGCCACATCGACCAGCCACACCCTCTTCATCTTAACTCGATTCTCTTCTCTCCATCACACGCCCTACTCGGCTTCCAAACTCTTTAAACCTCAGTGCACAAATCTCATTAATGCGAATCGTTTGTCCTTAAAATACATCAGAACAGAGTCCAGTTGGGCTTTTCCCCACGGGTAACCGCAGCACAACACGAGAACTGCCCCGACGCCCGGCCCACTGACCAGCACGGCTCACGCCCACAGGGTACCTGCTGCACACAGGACCCGTTCCAAGCAAGCCCGGGGCTCGCTCACCGTGCGCCCGAGCTGGGGCTGGAGCCCGGGGCCCCCCGTGCCATGATCTGTGCTCTGGTAGCCAGTGAGCGCCAGCCAGATCGCAGAGTGCCCGGTGACGGTTTGCCTCCAAGATCAGCGTCCGCAGGAAGCCGTGCTCCTGAGAAGGAAACGTTCTAGGCAGCAAACGCACAAGTCGGCTTCCGGAAGTCACAGAGGCACCGACCGTGCCTGCAGCCTGCCCGGGCACTGTGTCTGCACCCCCAGGCCCTCCAGGCCCCCCGCAGCCAAGCAGGTTCTGAAGCCACTTCTCTGCACCATCGGGTGCCTGGCAGTGGACACCCTCCCCGGGTGCCCTCTGGGCTGGCAGACGGCGTTCTGGGGACTGGGCCGGGCTGCAGCCCACTCTGCCCGAGACCGACCTGGGGACACGGGACAAGCGTCGCTTACACGATGCCATTCTCCGACGGACAGAGCATGAGATAATTCCAGTCCGGGCTGTGTTACTGCTGTCACTCTCCAATTTCGGCATCCTAATGAGAGATTGCGTCGTGCACCCAGATTGCGGTTTTCGACCAAACGATGACGCATCCAGTCACGGCGGCGGCCAGAGGTCAAGCGCTGCAGGAGGATTTTGTGCCACGGGTCCGGAGGCCACGTGGCTCCACGTCACAAGATGGTTTCCCAGGCCAGGGAACACCCCAGATCGCTTCCCTTGCCTTCTGCGACATCATGGAAATAGACTTGAGCCTTTACTCCCGTGGCATTTTTGTGTGTGTGCCCTGCACGATCCGCGGAGACGCGCAAGGTAACATCTGGGGCCGGTGGGCAGCAGGATGCTGAGGCACAGGGGGCCGGTGCTTCCTGCGGCTCGTACCCCGTGACCGCAGCGACGCTGAGGTCTGGAATCTGAGGACTGCGGCACTCTCGCAACCTAGGCCCCTTCCCCCGAGAAGCAGGTGAATCAGCAGCAGAGGGCCGGGGGCCGGACTCTGCCGACACCCTGCCGTCCTGACCCCTCCCGGCTGGACCAGGCTCTGCTGTTTGCGCCTCGGTGTCCTCAGCTGCGCCGCCCGCCCGAGGGCCACTGGGGGTGAGACGACCCCGCGTCCGCGAGGCTGGGGCAGCACCCCGGAGGGGACAGGCTCTCGGCGCATCGGGCTCAGCTCTGCTAGCGCACGGCACCCCACGCACAGCGCGCTCCGGGCTCGGCTCCCCGACATCCACCCCAACGGTCTCCCCACTCTCTGGGCGGGCCTCCACCCGAGCCCGCCGCCACCAATCGTGCCGGGATCAGAGCACCTGCCAGCGTCCCAGACTAAGGGGCTGGCTCGGAACATCGGCGCAGAGCCCGGGTGGGGCAGGAGCCTCGGGGCCCCGTCCCTCAGGCCTAGGGGCAGGCGGCCCCGAGGACAGAGCCTGGGGCTGAGGGGCCAGGGGGCTGGACGCTGAGCCATCGGCGTGAGCCAGGAAATCCCGGGGGCTCACAGCAGGTGCGCGCAGTTTGGTACTGGAACCAGGAGCCTCTGGGTCGGCGTCGCGTCCGTAAGGCTGTCCCTCAACAGAGACCACGAGGGGAGAAGGGAGAGCACCCGAGAGCTCAGCGAGCACGTCCTGCTGGAACGGCAGGGTCTACATTTAACCAGACTCCACAGGAGACCAAACATGTCAGCCCCCCGTCCTCACGTTTCCAGACTTTGAGGTAGAGGTGATGCTCACAAAAAAGGGGAGGGGTGGGGAGGAAAGAGGGTCTTCTCTCACACCTGCAGGGAACATCGCTGTCCACCTGGCACTTCCGTCCCGTGATCGCCTGGATTTTACCGCCGGGGAGACAGCGAGGCATCATCTCATCAAGGCCACGCGGGGGGCGGGTGTCTGCGCATTTCCGACGGTAAGAAATGTGCCTGTGTCACACTGTCGCCAGCCCTGAGATCTCTTCCCTCCCGCACCCACTGGCCCAAATAGAAGTAAAAGAGAAGCAAATGTACCGGGATCAACGGCTATCAGAGAACCTGAGGCACCAGCCGCTCACCGGCTCTTTCCCACTCGCCCCTGCTCCAGGGAAGGGATGTGAGGTCTCCCCAGAGGGCGTGCTCCCCTAGCCAGAGGCCGGGACCCTGCATCCCATCTGCTGTCCCCAGCTCACGCCAGCCTTCTCCACGCGAGCCGCCTCCATATGCAGCCTCTCCCGGCACTCCCCCTGCAAACTCTGATCCCTCTCTCTGCCCTCCCTCCCACGGCTGCGCCCCTCCTGCGTGGCCTCAGCTCCCAGCCACAAGGAGAGGACACATCTCCTCCCGTGGAAAAGGACAACGCCCAGCCTCAGCACAACGAAGCATCACCACAAGGAAATCCTAATAGGAGCAGCCCACTTGGGGGCCCAAGGACACAGAATCCGGGGTGTCCTGGGAGGGAACGAAAGACAGGGTGGGGACCAGAGGTTGGAGAAGCAGGGCAGACAGCCCAGCCAGGACTGCACTTTGACTGAAAGTGACCAGGAACGGAGTGCAGCCCACACCCGCGCTGCCCCTCTGCCTGCCCTCCAGGCCCTCCTGCCCTTCCCCCTGGCCCCTGCAGCTCACCAGCTTTGTTCGCCTCCCAGGACCTCTGCACCCCTGCCTCCTTCCCCCTCCCAGGACCTCTGCACCCCTGCCTCCTTCCCCTTCCCAGGACCTCTGCAGCCCTGCCTCCTTCCCTCCTCCTAGGACCTCTGCACCCCTGCCTCCTTCCACCCACCCAGAACCTCTGCACCCCTGCCTCCTTCCCCCTCCCAGGACCTCTGCACCCCTGCCTCCTTCCACCCACCCAGGACTTCTGCACCCCTGCCTCCTTGCACCCACCCAGAAACTCTGTACCCCGCCTCTTTCCCCCTCCCAGGACCTCTGCACCCCTGCCTCCTTCCCTCTCCCAGGACCTCTGCACCCCTGCCTCCTTCCTCCTCCCAGGATCTCTGCACCCCTGCCTCCTTCCCTCCCCCAGGACCTCTGCACCCCTGCCTCCTTCCCTCCTCCTAGGACCTCTGCACCCCTGCCTCCTTCCACCCACCCAGAACCTCTGCACCCCTGCCTCCTTCCCCCTCCCAGGACCCCTGCACCCCTGCCTCCTTCCACCCACCCAGGACCTCTGCACCCCTGCCTCCTTCCCCCTCCCAGGACCTCTGCACCCCTGCCTCCTTCCACCCACCCAGGACTTCTGCACCCCTGCCTCCTTGTACCCACCCAGAAACTCTGTACCCCGCCTCTTTCCCCCTCCCAGGATCTCTGCACCCCTGCCTCCTTCCTCCTCCCAGGATCTCTGCACCCCTGCCTCCTTCCCTCCCCCAGGACCTCTGCACCCCTGCCTCCTTCCCTCCTCCTAGGACCTCTGCACCCCTGCCTCCTTCCACCCACCCAGAACCTCTGCACCCTTGCCTCCTTCCCCCTCCCAGGACCTCTGCACCCCTGCCTCCTTCCACCCACCCAGGACCTCTGCACCCCTGCCTCCTTCCCCCTCCCAGGACCTCTGCACCCCTGCCTCCTTCCACCCACCCAGGACTTCTGCACCCCTGCCTCCTTGTACCCACCCAGAAACTCTGTACCCCGCCTCTTTCCCCCTCCCAGGATCTCTGCACCCCTGCCTCCTTCCCCCTCCCAGGATCTCTGCACCCCTGCCTGCTTCCCCCACCCAGGACTTCTGCACCCCTGCCTCCCCCCACCCAAGGCCTCTGCCACGGCTGAGATGAATTCATGTGCATGTCAACCTTCTTGTTTGTTGTTCTCTGAGCCCAGCCCAGGCCCCCAATCTGGAGTCCAGGAGGAAACACCATACCCCTCCCCTAGAGAGAGAAAGGGGAGGGAAGGAGCCTTGTCCAGCCCCAACCCGCAGGGAGTGCGTGTGGCTCGGGGTGGGACACATCCAGGAGCCTGTCCAGGCAGGCTCCCTCTGCAAGGGCGCAGGCTGCTGAACGCTGGCTCAGAACAAGGAACACACGTAACCTTGGCTGATGCCCAGGCCGTAAGTGCACGTTTGTAGAGCTGGGAAAATACTTCCTTATTTAGGACCTGCTAGTAAGGAACAAACTCCAGAAAGGGGTTTTGTGAGGAGGGAGGAAGAGGAGGGGAAGGGAC
Organism: Lynx canadensis; assembly: GCF_007474595.2. Taxonomy (NCBI): domain Eukaryota; kingdom Metazoa; phylum Chordata; class Mammalia; order Carnivora; family Felidae; genus Lynx; species Lynx canadensis. The sequence goes on along the minus strand of NC_044306.2, from coordinate 1,405,999 downwards.
ACAGGAGCTCCTGGTGGGTCACACTGTGGGCAGCTGGAGGCCCAGGTCGAGGGGAACCCCCTCCCCTGGGGGTGGGGTCCACACGGGCTCTGACCATGTCAGTGACATGGCTGTGCCCTCCTGTCCTCTGACGGTCAATTTACCAAGAGGAGACTCACCACCCAACCGCATGTCCCCCGGAAAGCTCCGGAAGGCCCGTCTGCACTGAATGCACAGACTCGAGTCATCTGAGTCAGAGCAGTCCAGACTTTTCTCTAAACCTCAACTTCACCTGCACAAAATCACAACTGCTTCACACGATCAAGACTTACCGAGGAGTAAGTGAGATCTGTCTTTATCAGGCCAAGTCCTTGAGAAGTGCTTTCTTTAAATATCAAGCTCGGAAAACAAAATAGCAGAAAGTTGCTCATGGAAGCGAACGGTCTCTAGAGCTGCCTCTGCTCCCGGAGCCCACACCCTGTGCTCCCACCAGCCCTCCTCCTGGAGCCCACACCCTGTGCCCCATCAGCCCACCAGCGGGGGCGCCGCTCTCTCTGATTAATTCTGGGGCCGGGCGCCCTCCACAGCCTCTCCGGGCCTCCCTGTTCTTTCCCACGCCACACTGTGCCCGACCCAAGGACAGGGCAGAGCATCCCAGGAAAGGGTCAGCTCACAACGTGACCCAGAGTAAAACCACAAGCCCCTCCACTAAGACCCACGTGCCCAGAAGTCTCATGCATAAAGTGAACTCCAACTGTAAGAATCATCCTCAGAGACCAGGACAGGCGGCCTCAGAACGGGGGTCACCTGGGACCCGGGCCAGAGTCTGAGCCCTGCACCCCCAGCAGGACAACCTCCGTGCCCAGGGTGCAGGGCCTCCAAGGGGTGGGGGCCGCCCAGGAAGGGAGTTACTTACGGGAAGCGTAATCGGATGCTCCCACAGAGAAATGTTATCACATCGGTCAGACCCAGGATAAGAGCCATCCCCCCCAGGGCACAGCAAGCCTCCTTGCTCACACACGTGGGGAGGGGAGTCCGTGAACCTGCTCCGTCCCCCGGGACACGGCCCCCAGGGTGCTGGGGTGCCCACACGCCCAACACCAGCGGAGCCACACCTGGGAAGAGGAAGGAGAGGGTGTCCAGAGGGCGCAATCACTGTGCCCACACAGCAGTCCTGGGCAGGGAGGCAGGAGAGTGGGCTGGGACTCTGCCAGCACGGCTGAGGCAGGGCTGCGAAGAGAGTGCTTCCCGGAGGAAGACAGAGGAGGGCAGCACGAGGGGAGGGAGGCCCCCCACCCGCAGGGGGACCCCCCCCCCATCCAGGGCAGGGCCTCGTGCTTGGCTCCGAGGGGATCCACAGACGTGTTTGAGCAGGGAACTGATGTGGCCACAGAGGCCTTTTTAGAAGGTTACTCAGGTATCGGGGTCCACAGGGCACCGGGGAGGAGGGCCAGGTGGATGGAGGGTATCGCCGAGACCACGGGGCAGGAGCAGAGGCTCATGACCGTGAGACGATGCTAATTAGGCAAGTGAAGACTCCTTAGCCTGCAGCCCTCCAAAATGGTGGGCATTTCTTTTTTCAAATTTTTTTTTAATGTTTATTTATTTTTGAGAGAGAGAGAAAGATTCAGAGCACAAGCAGGGGAGGGACAGAGAGAGAGAGAGAGAGAGGGAGACACACAGGGAGGGAGACAGCACAGAGCCCGACGTGGGGCTCGAACTCATGAACCGCGAGATCATGATCTGAACCGAAGTCGGACACCTAACCACTGAGCCAACAAGGCGCCCCCAAAGTGGTGGGCATTTCTCCTTGAACCCCACCAAGTCTTAAAGTACGTGTGACAGGTGACCCAGACAAAATCAAACAGGAAACCCCAGCCTCAAACGGCACATCAGACAAGACGGATTTCACATACAGAGCATTCGTTTCCAAAGCAGAATACACTCTCTTTTCAAGTGCGTACGGCACATTCTCCAGGACAGATCGCGTGTTAGGTGACAGATCAAATCTCGACAAACTTAACAAGACTGAAACCATATCAAACATCTCTTGTGATCACACTGCAATGAAACTAGAAACCAATCACAGGAAAATGGGGAAAAACACAAATATGTGGAGACTGAACGACATCCTAGTGAACAACCAGTGAGTCAAACAAGAAACCCAAAGGAAATAAAAAAAAAAAATACCTTGTTTCGTTTGAGACAAACGAAAATGGAAACACAACACTCCAAAATCTATGGAATGCGGCAAAGCTACTCTGAGAGAGAAATCTGTAGCCATAAATGTCTATGTTAAGAAACAAGAGGCTCCTGGGAGCTTGGTCGGTTGGGCGTCCAACCTTGGCTCAGGTCATGATCTCACGGTTCTTGAGTTCGAGCCCTGCATCAGACTCTGTGCTGACAGCTTGGAGCCTGGAGCCTGCTTCGGATTCTGTGTCTCCCTCTCTCTCTCTGCCTCTCCCCTCCTTCTCTCTCTCTTTCTCTCTCTCTCTCTCAAAAATAAATAAACATTAAAAAAAAAGATAACAAAGAAACAAGAATGGGGTGCCTGGGTGGTTCTGTCAGTTAAGCACCAAACTCTTGATTTCAGATCAGGTTGTGAGATTGAGTCCCCTGTCGGGCTCCATGCTGGGCATGAAGCTCGAGTAAGACTCTCTTTTTTTCATTTTTTTTTTTTCTTAATTTGGGAGAGAGAGGGAGCACACAGACGAGTCGGGGAGAGGGGCAGATGGGGAAGGAGGGAGGGGGACAGAGAGAGAATCATAACCAGGCTGTCCGCTCAGTGTGGAGCCTGATGAGGGGCTCAACCCCACTCTCCCTCTCTTTCCGCCCCTCTCCCACTCATATATGCTGTCTCTCTGTACATAAAAAATAAAAAAGAAACAAGAAAAATCTCAAAGGAACCACCCCACTCTACATCTCAAGGAAGAAAACAAAGATCAGAATGGAAATAAATCGGACAAAAAGCAATAGAAAAAAATCAGTGAAACTACGAGGTTCTGAAAAGATACAACTGGCAAACCTCTCACCAGACCTACTGGGGAAAAAAACCAGAGAGGACTCAAATAAAACCACACGTAGCAGACGAGCCATTTCATCAGACACCAAAGAAATACAAAGGATCATAAGAAACATAGTACAAACAATTTTAAGCCAACAAACTGTACAACCTACAAGGAATGGAAAATTCCTACAAACAACTTACAAAGACTGAATCAGGAAGAAATAGAAAATCTGAACAGACCCGTTGCTAGTAAGGAGATAGAATCAGTCACCAAAAACCTCCCAACAAACAAATATCCAGGGCCAGACAGCTTCACGGACCAGACCTACCAAACATTAAAGTTAGAATTAATACCAATCCTTCCCCATACTCTTCAAGAAAAACAGAGGAATGGGAAACACTTCCAACTGCATTTTAGGAGGCCAGCATTACCCTGATGCTAAAACAAGACAAAGACAATATAATTACGGAAAATTACAGTCCCGATGAACAAAGACATAAAAATCCTCAGTGACATAGTGGTGAACCATAATGAACGCCGCACTGAAAGGATCGAACGCCGTGACCAAGTGCAGCTCACCCCAGGAATGCCAGGCTCAACATCGACAAGTCAACGAGAATCACCTACCGACAAAAAGAAAGACAGAGATCACAGGGTTATCACCATCAGTGCGGAAAAACCATTTGACAAAATTCGACATCTGTGTATGACTTAAAAAAAAAAAAAAACCCTCAACAAGTGGGTATAGAGACAACGTACTTCGACCTAATAAAGGCCCCATGTGGCAAGCCCACAGCTGACATCACACTCAGTGAGGAAAGCAGAAAGCGTCTCCTCTAAGATCAGGAACAAGACAGGGATGTCCTCTATCACCACCTTTCTTCATCATGGTGCTGCAAGTCCCAGCCTCAGCAATTAGGCAAGGAAAGAGACAAAAGGCATCCACACTGGGAAGGCAGAGGTAAAACTGATACTCTGTGCAGACATGACACTGTCCATAGAAAACCCCAGAGACTGCACCAAAAGACTGTTAGAAACAAATTCAGCAAAGCCGAAGGACACAAAATCCAAGTACGTACAAATCGGCTGTACTTCTACACAAAGTAACAAGTTACCAGAAAAATTAAGAAAACGGGCGCCCGGGTGGCTCGGTCAGTTAAGTGTCTGACTTCGGCTCGGGTCAGGATCTCACGGTTCGTCAGTTCGAGCCCCACATCGGGCTCTGTGCCTGGAGCCTGGAACCTGCTTCGGATTCTGTGTCTCCCTCTCTCTCTGCCCCTCCCTCACTTGCACTTGGTGTCTCTCTCTCTCTCTCTCTCTCTCTCTCTCTCTCTCAAAAATAAATAAACATTTAAAAAAAGCGAGGGAGAGGGGTGCCTGGGTGGCTCAGTTGGTCGAGCATCCAGTTTCAGCTCAGGTCATATCTCCTGGTTCGTGGGTTCGAGCCCCGCATCGGGCTCTGTGCCTACAGCTCGGAGCCTGGAGCCTGCTTCGGAGTCTGTGTCTCCCTCTCTCTCTGCCCCTCCCCCACTTGTACCTTCTTTCTTAAAAATAAATAAATATACATTTTTTAAAAACCGGGCAGAGGATCTGAAACGATATCTTTCCAAAGAAAACATACAGGTGGCGCAAAGGCACATGGAAAGGTGCTCTCACCATCAGGGACCATCAGGGAAATGCAAATCAAAAGCACAATGAGAGATCGCCTCCCGCCTGTCAGAATGGCTAAAATCGAAAAGACGAAAGGTAAGGAGCGCTGACAAGGATGCGGAGAAAGGGGCCCTGCAGAAGCACGCAGGTTCCTCGAAACATTAACCCTAGAACTCGCCCACGGTTCGGCAATCCCACTTCTGGACAATCATCCTAAGACATGTGTAAGCCACCGAAGTGTCCACGGAAGGAAGAATGGGAAGAAACTACGTGTGATACACACACCACACGGACTACTACCCTGCCGTGGGGACGGAGGTTCTGCTCTCCGCAGCGACACGCACCGGCTGGCCGCGTCACAGTGGCTGAAGCAAACGGAGAGAGACAAGTATCAAGTGACCTCGCCTTACGAGGAGTGAAAACGAGCTCATAAGTACAAAGAACGGATTGGTGGTTGCCGGACGCAGGGGTGGGGGTGGGAGAAGCGAGGGGAGGGTGTGAGAGATCCAAGATCCCACCAACAAGATCAGTCGGTCCTGGAACGTTCCATAGGCAGGGACACTAGCGCTAAGAACACACTATGGCACGCGGGTCCCCCGTTGTCCGAAAGTACAGCGTTCCGACGAAATCCCTCAGAGCAGAGATAGAAGGAATTATCATTCATTTCTATGGGAAAATCTGTGACCGTGAACAGACCCCAAAAATTATTCTCTCAGGCTTTTCTTGGGCCACAGGGACACATGCCGCTAACAGACGCCCGAAATAAATGGAGAAGGCACAGACGGGGACAGGCGGCTGCACGCGGAGCGTCCCTCGGACGGAGCCGGGCCGTGCCCCTGTGGCTGGAGGACACACGTCTATTTTCACGGATCGACTGTTTTCACAGAAGCGAAATCCTCCTCGGGCTCTTTGGGCGAGGGAAACCAGGTCCTAACGTGGGTCTTTCCAAGAAGCCAAGTGCCTTAGCGTGACCCTTCGGAAAGCGGGAGACGCTCGCATCTGAAAGTTGCTAAGGGGCTATGCAAAATGTTCTCCCAGAGACATCGCCGGCCCCAGCGGGAGGCACCTTGCTCAGCATATCGAATTGTGAGCACTCCCACCCCCAGAAACCTCCTTCTTGCCCTCGCTCAGGACAGAACTTCAACCTCTGGGAGTTACCCCGATCCCCCTTTCTCCTGTTCCCAGCATATAACCCGTTGGGAATCGGGGCACTTGCGTCTTGAAATCATTACCGGAATACGACCAACCACTCCCTCCAAGGCCACCTGTCTGGCCCACACTGACTCCTGTCTCTTGCCTGAGTTACTGGAAAAGCCTCACAAGTGATCTCCCTTCCCCATCCTCAGCCCTCTGTAAACTGTTTTCAAGACTGCAGCCAGGATGGCCCAGTTAAACAGGGGTCACGTGTGGTCGCAGCCCTGCCATGGCTTTCTGTCACCCTCTGTCACTTCCCTGAGGCCAAGTCCTACCCCTGTCTTCCGCAGCCACGGGCCGTCTTGCTGTTCCTGGACATGCCTGGTACGCTCCTGCCTCAGGACCTTTGCACGTGCGATTCCTTCTGCTTGGAAAGGTCTTGTTGCCTTATCACTCACCTTCTTTAGATCTTTACTCAAGTATCGCCCTCCTAGCGGTCCTACCTGCTCCCGTGTGAACAGCATCACCCTCTCCTCACCTTCACACCCCAGCCCTGCCTCCACCTTTACTCTTCCAGAGCATTTATCGTAGTCTCTAGTCCATTTCAGCAGGCCTATCATGTCAGCTTAGTAGTTGAACCCATTTGATTCCTGGTGCAAAGCCCGGGGGAAAAGGTGCCCGGGGCCCTTCCGCAGCCCAGAGCCAGAGGGCAGGCTCCCCGGCCAACTGCGCCCCCGAGCACCATCAGGAGAATGGGCCTTACTACGAACACACCTGCGTGTGAAGCCACAGCCGCCTCGGTTACAGGTGAGCACGTGCACGTCCTGTCCCAGCCCGAACGCTGAGCGGGGACCCGTCCCGGGGTGCGCATCTCCCTCTGGCCGGGTCCTGCCTAACAGGGCCATCTCCTCGCTGCCGCGAACGCCTGTGCCCAGTTCCCGCACACCCCTGTGGCCGGGCGGAATGGGACACCTGTCACTCCCTCCTGGTAAGTCGCACAGTGCGCAGGAGGGACAGCAGACCGCCCGGGCTCTGCCTCACTCTCACACGTCGGGCCCGGACAGAGGCCCTCACGGAGGCCGCTGGCCCCTGCGGTCCTGGGAACCTGGCAGTGGGAGCGGGATCTCAGCTGCAAACGACAAGTGACCCCCTCCCTGCAGCACAGCAGTGGTGGACAGGACGCCCCGGTGTGGCCCCGTCAGAAGCGCTTGTGCCGCCAGACTCCCCGACACGCCCACGACATTCCCGCAGCTCCCGGGAGGCAGGTGGCACGCGGGGCACGAGTAAGCCCCCCACCTCCCCCCGCGGCTGGGCTGCTGCCCCCCGCCCCGCCGAGTCCCGGCTCCAGAGCGGTCTCTGTCCTTGGGACGAGCCGAGCGAAGGCCCGCGACCTCCCAGCCGCCCGATCCACCCGGCCCGCAGGCCCAGACCCGCTGGCACGAGTGCCGAAAAGACACACGGGATTCTTTCCGCTGGAGCTCAGCGCCAGCCTCGGGAGCGCGACCCTCTTGCTCTCCGGGACTCCCCGGGCTGTGTCTACACTGGCCCGCGCAGGCCTCCCATCCAGCCGGCTCAGCAAATGCCCTCGGGGTTCAAGTCACTTCCCAGCCGCTGTTAAAAAGGCAGAGCAGCCAACAACCACGGCTGTGCTGGAAACTCGGACGACAGCCCTCCTGAACACAGCCCTTCCGAGCCCTGGCTTCAAACTTCGCCCGCTGGCCACGGAGGACCACGTCAGCATCAACACCTCTTCCAACGCACTCGCCTCCCGGTCCTTAAAGCCAGGAACCAAGCGCAAGTCACTGCTCTCTTCTCCGCTCAGAGAAATGAGAATACCAGAATGAAACCCTCAGTGTGCCCAGCACGCTTGTCTCAAGATGTAATGCCCGGGCCTTTCTCACACGGGCAGCATTTCTTACTTCAACGTTTGTTTTTGAGAGAGAGACAGACAGAGCACAAGAGGGGGAGGGACAGAGAGAGACAGGGAGACCCAGAATCGGAAGCAGGCTCCAGGCTCTGAGCTGTCAGCACGGAGCCCGACGAGGGGCTCGAACCCACAAACCGTGAGATCATGACCTGAGCCGAAGTCAGATGCTTAACCGACTGAGCCACCCAGGCACCCTAATGTTTTTGTTTTTATTTATTTTTGAGACAGAGACAGAGAGTGGGTGGGTAGGGGGCAGAGAAAGAGGGAGACCCAGAATCCGAAGCAGGCTCCAGGCTCCGAGCTGTCAGCACAGAGCCCGACGCGGGGCTCGAACTCATGAACCGTGAAATCACATCCTGAGCCGAAGTTGGGGGCTTAACAGACTGAGTCACCCAGGCGCCCCGTCCCATGGGCAGCTCTTAATGACCCACACTAACAAGAGAAGCCAGAAGTTCAGAGGTCATGTATATATCTGACATCGTGGTTTTCCTTGCAACATCCGTAGCTCAGAGTAAACGTCTACGTTGCCTTCTCAAAATAGTAACGATGATCATGGCACTGTCACGTAAGGGTCTGGAGCTCCACAGCCAAACCATGTGGCCGTGGCCCGGATAAGAATGAAGACACACCCTCAGCCCACAAAGCGAAGCCCACATCCTCAGGGACCCCGACACGCCTCACGCTGGAAGATCCCTTGCTTCGTGAGGTTGTCCGTGTACAGAATACCCAGGCACCCTCCCCCATTCCTTCTGCTTTCTTCATGAATTCTCCAGTTTGGGACTTGTGAGTGGTCACTGGGTCAAGCTTCCGGAGTCTAGGATGGGCCAGCAGGTAAGCAGACCCCTCGGAGGGCCCGCAGAGAGCTAAGAGCCGCTCGATTCCCTCCGGACGTGCAATGCGCCACCGCCCCCCGGCTCCTACACAACGTACCCCCCTTCTCCGTGTCTCCCTGTCACAGAGGCCACCCCACACAGTTTTAGCTGAGGCTGTGTTTTACTGTAACCAATTTCTGATACTGGAAGGCGGTTCATGGGAGAGAAAAACATGAACACTACAAAAGATTCAATATTTCAAAAAATCTTTTTCACGTGAAAATATGAAATAAAAACACACACAGCCCCTCCCACCAGCAGGCATAGATCACTTCAGTGACTCAAAGAAAAGCAGGGGGGAAAGAGTACCAGTTGTTCTGACAACCATTCCTTTTCACGATTGGAGCTTTGAAGATTCACGAACAAGCAGTGAGAAGAGTGAGCTGTGTGTGTCAGGGAGGCTGGGGGCGGAGAAGGTCCCGGGTCTGTCACCTGCTGTCAGCCAGGGCCGTCCCTGTCACAGGCGAGGCCCCGCCACAGCCTCCCACAGATGCACTCAGCTCTCATCTGGGACCCCGGGTCAGACTCACCCAGACCTGGAGCTCCCATGCCTACCGCACAGGTCCAGGATCTCCCCTGTCCTTCCAAAATTACTTGCAGGAGGCTTGGGTGAGAAAGGTATGATACCACCTAATCGAAGTTTCACACCCACTCTCCCCTTCCGTCTTCTTTCTCTCCACTCCCCTTCTACCCGTGCAGACTAGGAGTAACGTATCAGCTGAACACCAACACGCTCTGAGACCTTTCTACCACACCCTGTGCAATACAGCAACATCCTACAACTCGGGTTTTTAAACTATTATTTACGGAACAATACAGCCAAAATCCCCCCAGCAGACCATTTTCTGTGTAAAAAGCCTTTCCATAGAATCTGTGTTCCTGCAACTTCGTAAGTGAGTAGACTTGAAACTCTGTGGCATGACCTGACTCACCCCGGGTCAGGTGAGCGCTTCCAGACCTCAACCCAGGGCTCCTGACATCAAGCCCCTTGCTGCAACCGGCCTGCCTCTATCCAGAATTCCCAAAGACTTTCCTCTTACCTTCACTGCAAAGAAACTACATAGAAAACACAGCAGATCAAAATATTGAGATGATAAATTTAGTAAAAGTAGAAAGGTCAAAGGTAAAAAGTGGGGCGCCTGGGTGGCTCAGTCACTTAAGCGTCCAACTTTAGCTCAGGTCATGATCTCACAGTTTGTGACTTTGAGCCCTGCATTGGGCTCTGTGCTGACAGCTCAGAGCCTGGAGCCTGCTTCAGATTCTGTCTCCTTCTCTCTCTGCCCTTTCCCTGCTCGTGCTCTCTCTCTCTCTCTCTCTCAAGAATAAACATTAAAAAAAACAAAAAAAAACATTTTTAAAGGTAAAAAGCTATTTTAAATAACTCTCAATTTCCCTCTTCCCTGATTGTAACTCCTGGTGGAAGGTTAATCAGTTATGACACAGCACCTTAGACAAATGACAAGGAACCAGGAAATTCTGTATCTGACTACAAACAGACCCCCGTCCCTAACCATAGACGTTAGCCACTCAGTCATATGCTAGGGCCAATCAAATAAACACTGTTAGTTGTGGAGCAAATTATATTTCAAAAGTACAAACACCAAATCTTATCTTTCCTTTCTAATAAAAGTTATTTCCTACGAAACAGATATGCGAAATAGATTTAGTAAACAGTAAGTGAACAGTGAAAACCTCACCCCTGCAATGTTCCACCTGGCGGGGCACTCAGGCACGCCTGCACCGAATTCGCACACTGACAGCTTCTCAGGTTGTACTCTGCGGCTCAACCAGAGAGGAGAGAACAGCCCGCGAGGTCTGGAGTTAATGAGAAGTTTCACCTCTAGCAAAAGTGAGTCACTGACATGAATACTGCATTGCGCCAATCTGCTGCTTTCTCTGAACACGGATGCATCGTTTACCCAGATGTTGATGCTCAAAACTGAGGGTCTCACAGAGGCGAAGTGTCGCCAGCTGGGGGTGAGTAGGTGCCTCCTGAGTATGGCCCGCACCCCTGCTTCAGTTTCTGGAGCCGTGATACTCTGAGAGAACGGGGACACATACTTGCTTCCAAGATGTAATTACGTTCATCCTAAAGCCGACCAATGACTTTGTCTTTACAGGAAAAGGGAAATTACTGTTCCAGATAAACAAACACCTCAGTTCCTCCTGTGACTTGAGTGGGGTCTGGTTGACTCCGGCCTCCAGGCCCCTGCCTGGAGGACCCTCCCACACAATCCTGACAGCCCATTACCACTATCCCGTGGGGAAGGACCCCAGGCACCCTGCCGAAGTTGGGGGGGGGGGCTGCTCGTGGGCTTGCTCCCTCCACATCTGTGCGCGGGGTAACAGGAGAAATTCCACCCGACTTGGCGGCCACTCGTGGTCTGTTACCTGTACCCAGGAGTGTCTGTACCCAGACTGTCTGTACCCAGGAGTGACAGGGAGCTGGGGGCTGCTCATGGACCCCCTTACACATGAGCTGTATTGTCTGTGCCAGGGGACAGGGGACACCCCACTGGGTGGGGCGCTGCTCGCGGTCCATCACCTGCACTGTGAGTGCTCAAGGGTGCAGGGGACACCCCTCTGAAGTTGGGTGGGTTGCATATGAACCACTCCTTGATGTCTGTGCTCAGAGGAGACAGGACACTCGTCTGAAGTTGGGTGGCTGCTCATGGGCCTGTTACCTGCACTGTGTGCTGGGCTGAGGGCACAGGGGCACCCCACTAAAGTTGGGAGGCTGCGTTCAGTCCTTTACGTCCACCGTCTGTGCCCAGGGGGGAAGGGCACACCCCGAAGTTGTTCAGGGCGGGGGGGGAGGGGGGGGGGAAGGGGTGCTCATGGGCTGGTTAGCTCCACAGTGGTGCTCGGGGTGCCAGGAACCATCCCGCAGAAGCTGGGTGCTGCCCGCGGTCCATTACTTGCACTGTGTGCTGGGGTGAGGGCACAGCGCGCACCCCACTGAAGCTGGGGGCTGAGCGCGGTCCGTTACCTGCACTGTTCCTGGGGAACAAGGCCCCCACCACCAGGGGTCTGCGCCTCCCGTAAGACTCCGGGTGGGCGGGCAGCCCAGAGTTCACGGATCTGTGGGATTTAGCGAGTTTAGGGGGCACTGGACGGAAGAGAGACTTTCAAAGGAAAAAGCAAACTCGTCCGAGACCCGCGATTAACTCGCTGGACGCGCCCTTCTAGGACCCCCGCCTCCCATTCCTGGGCCTGCGCCCTCCCCACCGGAACCCCCGCCTCTCCCCGCAGGACCCCCAGACTCCTTGCGACCGTCAGTCATCACTGCCCCCCCCCCACAGACCCCCGGACCCTGCCCCTGGGCCTGCACCGTCCCCCAGGGATCCTCACGTCCCGGCCCGAACTCACCCCCCAAGGACTCTGGCCCTCTAGCTTGCACTCACCCAAGCGGGACCACCGCCAGCCGGCCCTCCGAGCGCCCCTCACCCTGCCCCGCTGCTGCCGCCCTGGGATGCGCCCCGGCCCCGCCCACAGGGAGGCAGCTCCACCCCCACAGTCTGATTGGGCGGCTTCGACGGTGCCGGGAGCCCATTGGATTCTACGCCTGCCCGTCCTCGGCCACGCTCCGCCCACACGCCCGCGCATTCCTGCGGGGCCACGTGGCCGCCCGCGGCCCCTCCTAGGCCCAACGCCCCGCCTGGCTGCGCACGCGTGGGCGGGGGGCGGGGGCACGGTCCCCCAGACTCCCGGCCCTTCCTGAGGACGCTTAGACTGTGCACATGTGGGTGGGGGGCATGGGGACGCCAGCCCCCACCCAAACGCCAGCCCTTCCCGAGGACCCTTAGACTGTGCACGCGTGGGCGGGGGGAGACATGGGGACGCCCCATCCAAACGTCAGCTCTTCCCGAGGACCCTTAGACTGTGCACGCGTGGGTGGGGGCAGGACCACCCCCCACTCCCACCCTGCCCCAGATACAGGCCTTTCCCCAAGCACCCATAGACTGTGCACGCGTGGGCGGGGTCGTGGGTAGGACCCCCTCCCCCCACCCCCCGACGCCCGATGCTTCCCGAGGACTCTTGGGCTGTGTGCGCGGGGGAAGGAATCCCCCTTCCGCCCACTCCCACCCCGCCCCAGACACCTGTCCTCCCCCAAGCACCCATAGACAGTGCACGCGTGGGTCGGGACGTGGGCAGGACCCCTCAAATCACCTGGCCCTTCACGAGGACCCTTGGGCTGTGCACGCGGGTGCGGGGTCAGGACCCCCCCTCCCCCATACAGACACCTGTCCTTCTTGAGGACCCTTGGGCTGTGCCTGGGCAGGGCCCCTGGGCCACAGACCACCCCCCAGAGCACCGCCCCTTCCTTCCAGTACTGGTCCAGCCTGCAGGGCGGTCCTGGCCCCTCGGGAGGTCAGCTGCTCTCAGACCCGCCAGGGCTTGGGCCTTAGGAAATGCAGCGAGTTCACACGTCTCCCAGCCAATTTTCAGAGGCAAGGAGTAGTGCTCTGAGAGACACAAGTGCGCCTTCTGCTTCCGCCCCCCCCCCCCCCCCCCATGCACAGCGCGTTCTAGGCTTTCCAGCCCTCGCAGACCTTGAGTCCATCTGTGGTGGAAAACACGCTGGGTTCCGCAGGCAAGCGTCCAGCCTGGACAGGAAGGTCGCCCCCGTGCTGTTGGGCTTGTTAACCAGCGGCGCCTGTTTCATCATTTACAAAGAAACGCACTATTGTTACCATGACCACTGAAGGGAGGAACCGGGGACCCAGGTGTCTTTAACCAGACTAGGGAGAAACCGAACTCACGGCTGGAGGATGTTTCCTGGTACACGGGCCTCACAGGTAGCACGGGTGTTCTTGTTGTTCCAAGACGTGGGCCCCTCCCCTCTCCTGCCCAAATCTCTGAACCCCAGCAGCGATTTAAGGTCGGGATTTTACAGCTGCCAGACATCTCAGAGATCTCTGGCCCCACTCGCTTGGCTTAGAGAATAAAACCAAGCAGCTAATTGTCATAATTAATTGAAACATTAAGTGCCCCTACAGCTTGGCTGCTCTGTGTAAGTTCATTCGCTGACAGTTTTGACTAATGTAAATCACGGTCCTAACACACAGAGACTGTGGTGGTTAGGAAGTAAACAATAGTAGGTCAGGCAATATTTTAGCAATATTTACTTTTTTAATGTTTCTTTATATTTGAGAGAGAGACAGGCTAGGGTGTGAGCGGGAGAGGGGCAGGGAGAGAGGGAGACACAGAATCCCAAGCAGGCTCCAGGCTCCGAGCTGTCAGCACAGAGCCTGACGTGGGGCTCGAACCCACGAACTGTGAGATCATGACCTGAGCTGAAGTCGGAAGCTTAACCGACTGAGCCACCCAGGCGCCCCTAGCAATATTTATTATTAGCATTTGCTGGTTTTGTAGAATAGGCTGAGCTATTTTTAAATCCTATTTCAGACCTGTCTTACTGCACGCTCTGAAGATACTGGCGCCTGAATCAATGAAAAAACATATTTCCTGTCAGTGAATTAATAACAGAAAAATATTATAATGTCTGTATTCCTAGGGTTCTTTCAGGACCTTACTCAAAGGTCTTCTACCCAATTACCTTATTGGTCATGGTGAACAGACGTTAAAAGATGAACTAAATTAGTTCAAGTTTGCCACACAGCAAGAAAATCCTGATGCTTGTTACGTTTCCGGATCAAGAAGGCCAGCAGTAAGAGGGAAATAGTAGCATGTATAGAATAAACAAAGGATTTGGAGTCCATTTGGGGGATGCTGTTCTGGTTTCTGACACTGAGAAAACCCTGTGACTTACACAGTCTTTAGCCATATAAAAATGTGACTAATAATATCTACGTCACAGCTCAGAAGCTTAAAGGGAGACCTTGGGGTGCCAGCCTGGCTCAGTCGGTGAAGTGTCTCTTGATTTCGGCTCGGGTCATGATCCCAGGTGGTGGATGGAGCCCCGCGTCGGGCTCTGTGCTGAGCATGGGGCCAACTTGGGATTCTCTCTCTCTCTCCCTCTGCTCCCCCCCCCCTTTCCTTCTCAAAATAAATAAACATTTAAAAGGGGGAACTCTACAAAAAGGCACTGGGATGTCTGGCAAGAGCAGGTGCTCAGTAAGTCATAAAAATTATTTGGGTCTATTTTTTTCCCCAGAAGAATGAAAACATATTGAATCAACATTTCTAATAGATGGCTCACAAGCTTACTTTCAAAAACTTAAGGACAATCACAAAGCTACTATTGTGTCATATTTTGCTCAGAAATTGTGTTCGGGGACCTATGAGGACAATGTAGTAGTCCCGTCGTAACTAGCAGTACGGATTGGAGTTTCCCATTTCCAAATGGTGGCGTTGACACTGTAGCTCGGGGCCGCCAGAAAGGGCATGTGGGGGGGACCACAGGGCAATGTGCCCGGCGGAGCTGGGTCAGGCGGAACTCTGATTTAAGGCTCCAATCCTTCTAGCTAGCTCATTCCAGTGTTCCTCACAGATGTATTGCCATTTTCTGTGAGCCCTGATATGGAAAAGGTTGCGAATTTCCACTGAGATTCCTTCTTTGACCTTTAGTATATTTAGAAAACTTCGGTTTAATTTTTAAACATTGAGAGACTTTTTGGTTTTCTTTTCATTATGACTAAGGCTTAACTCCCCTGTGGTCTAAGCATATAATCTATATAATTTCAGTGTTTTCAAGCTTGTAGACTTGCTTCATGGCTCAGCGTATATAGCCTATTTTGGTAAATGCTCTATGAGCACTTGAAAAGAATGTATTCTGCGTGTATTATGTAATGTTCTGTACGTGCCAGTTAGGTCATATTTGTTACCAATTTCCGGTCTGCTTTTTCTATCAGATATTAAGAAAGGTGTATTGAAATCTTCAAACATGCTATTCTATTCAACATTGTATTGGAGAATCTACCCAGTGTTATAAGGTAAGAAAAACAAAAAGTACGAAGAGAGGAAAAACTTGATTATTGACAGATAATATGATTGTTTCCATAGAAAATCCAAAGTAATGTGCAAATAAACTGTTAGAATTAAAAGGGGAATGTAGACATTTGAGATGGATCATAGCCTTAAACTATAAAGTTTCTGGGGAAAAATGTAGAAAATATCCATCTTAGGGTAGAACACAAAATGCACTTACCATTTAAAAGGATTCAATGGGACTTCATACAAATGTGACATTTATCTCATGATCATTAAGAAAATGGAAAAGCGATGGGGCGCCTGGGTGGCTCAGTCGGTTGGGCGTCCAGCTTCGTTTCAGGTCATGATGTCACGGTCTGTGAGTTCTAGCCCCGCGTCGGGCTCTGTGCTGACAGCTCAGAGCCTGGAGCCGGCTTCAGAATGTGTGTCACCCTCTCTCTCTGCCCCTCCCCCACTTGTACTGTGTCTCTCCAAAAAATAAGTAAACAAATAAATATTAGGATCAATTTTAATAAAAAAGAAAATGGAAAGCCGCAGCCTGGAAGTTAAGATGTGCAATATACATACTGAATTCCTACACATCAGCAATAAAAAGACAGTCTATTCAAAAATGAATATTTCACAGAAGATTTACTGACGGCCAAGAAGAACCACAAAGGGTGCTCAACATGTGTAACTTTCAGGAAAATCCAAATTAAAACCACAATGAGATACCATCACACCCATGCAAGGACAGCGAAAATCAGACTGACCATAGCAAGTGTCAGTGAGGACAGTGAGCAGCGGGGACAATCGTGTCTGCCGATTTCTCCAGGGACAGAATAGACGGGAGACACATCTGCAGAGTCAGAGGCTGTCCTCAGGCCAGGGGGCCCTGACAGCTGCCTCACAGCCTGCCCTCGGGACTGCTGACTCCCGGCCATCCTGACACCCCGCCAGCCAAGTGCCTACAGCCAGTCTCTTCATGTGTCCCCTAGTGCCTGTCCCTGCCCCTCCCTGTGGACGGGGTTCTTGGGCATGTTCCTCAACTCAAGTTGGCGGCCACTGCTCTGGGCGGGAGGACAGCGCGGCCACTGCTCCGGACAGCAAGTCGGCAGTCACTGCTCTGGGCGGGAGGACAGAGCAGGCTTTGGAACCAGACCGCCCAGGCTCAATCTCTGCTACCTCCCAGCTGGGTGACCTTGACATGTTCTGGACTTCACTAAGCCTCAGTGTTCTCCGCGTACGCAGGCTTATTCTCGGTCCCCAGCGTGGGAGGCCCTTGGGAGTGAAGATTAACTGTGGCCGTGGGCACAGACCTGCCCACACTGCCCAGAGCTAGGAGTTCTAGTGTTTGTTAACGGTTATGTCAGTGGTCAGGGGACAACGTGGTGTGATGGGAGAGTAGTCAACCAGGGGGATCAGAGCCGGTGCCACCGGCAAGGACCGGGAGAAGCCTGGGGGTGGCCGACGTCGCTGCAGGGAGCTTGCTAGGGCAACGCCAGGGTCTGATGTGGAACAGACGCAGAGGACACACTGCTGGTTTAAGGACAGCTCCTTCCGGCGCCCGGGCTGTGCTCGGCTAACTGAAGTCTTGGGCCACCAGTGCTCCTGTGTGTCTGCTTCTTCCCCTGCAGGCTCTGAGCCACGGGGGTGCTCCCGCTTCTTCTGGGCCTCCCGACACCAAATACAGGGCCAGACAGACGCCACTTGTTCAGTCAGCGTGCGTGCGACAGTATACGGATACCCTATGTGTCTCACGTTCTGTCCACAGCCCCACCTCCTTCCACCCTCCTCCCAGGCCGGCCCCTCCCAAGCTGTGTCCCAGGGACACTGCTCCCCACTGTGTTTGTGCCCAGTCCCCCACATGCACTCCGACCCTTGCTAGCCGTGCCTGGCACGCGATGGGTACGCAGGACCCACTGGGGGACAGTCTGGCCCGTGTGGGCCACCAGAGGATGCACCGGGCTGATAAGAAGGGGCTGTAGATGAACTTGGGGCAGCCACTCCTGGTGAAGCACATCCCGATCCCTGAGGACAGAGTCAAAGACACATAGTGAGGCGGACCGCTTTGCAAACCATGCACGGTTCCTTTCCAGTCAACTGATCGCTGTGTCTTTATAAAGTTCTGAAAGTAAAACGAAAACAAGCAACTAGGTTAACACACACACCGTTCAAGAATCGGCCAGGATTGGCTTCTAGGCGGTCCTAGTGGGGGAGGGAGGCTATGCTCACTTTCCTGACCGTGGTGACGGTTTCACAAGTGCGCACAGACGTCCAAACTCACTAACTTGTAACTTTGATTACACACAGTTTATCGGACGTCAGCTATCCCTCGACAAAGCTGTTAGACACAGATCGGCGAGAGCCGGGAGCAGCCTGGCCTGAGACCCCTTGGCTTAGGTCTCACACACAGCAGGTGTGCCCTCTCTTGATTTTCCTGGCTGTACTCATGGGGACTCCAGTTCCTGTGCCCACATGTTGGGCGGAGTTGGGTTTTAGGGTCAGATGGTCATAAACGTTTTCCCGCTGACGTGGCGGCCCAGCAGAACCCCGGGGGGCCGGCGGCGTGGGGTGTCGACAAGCCCTGCCTCGGGACTACACCACGATCGGACAGATGGCAGGATGGCAGGCGTCCCTGGCCTCCACCTGCCGAACGCCCCACACTCACAACAGGACATTGCCCGCCTAGCTCCAAGGTTCTCTCTAGCGGCCGTTCTCTCCTTGAGTTGGTGTTGGGGAACTTTCTGCTGTTTTTGCTCCGGGAAGCTGCCTCAAGGGCATTTGGAGGTCACTGGTCTTTGCAAATGGGCACTGCATATGTCCATGGCCCACGGAACATGTTTGCAAAACTTAATTGGAGGAGACAGTGAGGAGACAGAGCCAGATGCAAAAGATGGGCCAATGGCTAGGTGGCAGGTCTCCCGACGAGGTCCCCAGTGAGGCTGGTGGGGAAATGCCCGGCACCTGTTTCCCACAGGACGGGGTCTGCCTCCTAGCTGCAGACCTAGAAGACCCAGAACAAATTCTTTTGCTCAAAACCGTCTGTCCTCCCGTGCACAGATGACCAATGGGGCGCGTGTGTGGACGGGCTAACCGGGCCCGGATCCCGTCAGCTGCGCCACCCATGCACGTTGGCCAGTGGAAGACGGCCGTCAGGAGAGCAGGAGAAGGGAGATGGTCACGTGGACCCCCCAGCAGGGACATGGCCTTCTCTCCACATGCCCTTCGCAGTGCTGGCCTGACACAGCGGCACTTCCCACCCCGCCCACCGGTGCCCCCTTGGATGGATGGCGAGCCAAGTGGATGACCTGTGGGGGGAGGGGAGGAGAAAAGGGACAAGAAGCCCAGCGGAGGGTGGAGGGGCCTGGCGAAGCTGGGGGTAACACTGCCCCTCTGTTTCAGATGGGTCGCTAGAATCTCGTGGGGAGAAGGAAGCATTGTTCCAGGCGGGGAACAGGAACGTTTTTGTTCCCAGAGAACTTGCAACAACGACTAAGCTGTTTTCTTGCTTTGCGCTACGTCCAGTGGAGGAGAGGCCGGGGGTGGGGGGTGGGGGGGCTCTCAGGACAGCAGGCGGCTCCATGTCCAGACCCCTGCAGCACCGGGGAGGGGCCGGTCACATGCCACGCGTCCATCTAAACGCTCCAGGTGGCTCCTGGCTCCTGCGGGGCTGACGCTCGCAGTCCTGAAACCCATCCGCAGGGCCGTGCCCCTCCTCACGCGGTGCGCACGGACCGCACAAGCTCTTTTCCTCCCCCACGCCCTTCCTCGGCCTCCCTCCCCCACCTCCAGACCAAGCCTCTGGCAGAACAGTTCCAAGCTGGAGGGGCTGGAGCTGGGAAGGAATGTTGAAGAAGGGAAAGAAGAAGAAGACTCCTGTGGATGATCTAGAAGGTTCTTTTCTGTTCCGGGAGCCATGGTTCTGCCCACAGCAAGCTGCGGTTCTCAGTGCTCCCGAGCGTAGGAGTCATCCGTGCCTAGCGAGACACACAGCCGGGACGGGCCTGCGCCCCAAAGCTGTCCCCTTGGCCTGAGGCCCTCCATTAGTGGGAAGCAGGGCATCTTGTGCCCCAACCATGCGCACTCATACTGATTCTGTGGTCACCCCGGTCCCCGCTGCCGTCTGAGGGCCGTCCGGAGAAGCACAGGGAGAGCGTGGTGCTGTGTGAGCCGGGGCAGAGGAGGCCAGGCCGTGGTGCCCGCCATGGGCTCTGGGAATTCGGTGCCAGGAGGCCGCTGAGCGCAGAGGAGAGACAGCTGTACCCACGGCAGAGGCTACGGGAAGCGTGGCTGGAGCAATCCCACGCTTCGCGAGAGTGTGCTCCCCGGGTCCCTCGGGTGCAAGCTGCACCGCCCATGGATATGCAGAGTTTCCTTCCACCAGGTTCACGGACGCTCCCTCCACGGTGACTCCTTCTTCCAGCAACCCCATGGGGCTGACCGGCACCTTCCCTCTCCTCCCATCTTACCCAGGAGTCCTGAGGCTGGGGGGTGACCTCGCTCTGCCCCTTCCTATCCACACGCAGGACATGTAGTCCTTGGCTCTGACCCGGGACAAGGTGCCCCTGCTCCTGCCCAACCCCATCTTGGCGACTCTGTTCCCCAGAGTTCAGCCTTGTAGTCTGGCTTTATTTCAACACACCAAACAGGCCAATCCTCCTGACCCCACTTACCCTCACTCAGACTTGCAGACGCACAGTGAGGGCGGGCGGGGCTGCAGCCCGGCTCCCCAGGGCCCTTCTGGAAGGCAGAACCCAACCTAGGATGTGTTCTCATTCCCAGCCGCCCTGTCTGCTCCCCCACCTTTTCCAATGTGGTTTTTGTTACACTTCTGCGATGTAATTTTTAAAAAGCGTTCATGTATCTGCTCCCAATTCCTGACACAGAGCTCCAAAATTCCTTGCACTCTCCTGGGTGGTAGGAACACATTTGTTCCAACGAGGTGACCCGGCATACCATCAGGGCAGGGGCTGGTCAGCGGCAACACGGGGCCACGATCGGGGCCCTCCAGCCCCACCCCCACATCCCGAGGAGGGGACAGGGGCCCGACACTGGGCTAACGACCATCATGTCTATGTGAGGAAGCCCCCATAAAATAGTGTCTCCCACTAGTGGGGGGCTCAGGGAGTTTCCGGGCGGGTGTACGTGTTACGTGCTGAGAGGGTGATGCCCTCCCCACCCCCACCCCGGCCACGAGGACAGGAGCTCCCAGGGGCCCTCCCAGACCTCAGCCCACGTGCCTCTTCATCTGGCCATTGGTCAGCACCCTTTGCCATCCAGGTAAGTAGTATCTTTATGACAGAACAAACCAGTGCACACAAGGGGTTCCCTGAGTTCTCGAGCCACTGGGGCAAGTCACTGAAAGCTGAGGCGGGGGGTGTGAGAACCACGCGGGTCAGAAGCACAGGACAGGATGGAGCCCTTTAGCCTGGGGATGTGACACTGAACGCTAACAGGCTGTAGGACCCGGGCTGATGCCGGGAGAACTGGCTGGTGCGGGGACTCCACGCACGTGTGGTGTCCAAGTGCTGGGAGTAGAACGTTGTCCTTTGACATCCCTCTGCCGAAGCATCCCCCAGGGACACCTCGGGGTCCCACGCTCCCCCTCACGGCTTGTCTTCCTCTCTCTACTACAAAGCAATCCTCCCTCTGCCACGGCCACGGCCCTGCGCCCTCCTGAGTCGGGCTTCCGCAGACCTGCCCTCCCCTGCCGCGCGTCCCCCGACCTGGGCGGAGCCTCCGAGATCGCCAGCCCGGGGGTTCCAGGAGCGCCTTCCTTCTGAGCGCGCTCCAGTCCATCCGCACGCGGCCAGCCTTCATGCAGAGCATGCGTGATCTGACCCGACTCCCAGCTACCCGCGGGCTCCCCCTGCTTCCAGCACATTCAAGCCGGGGTTCTGCCTCGTAGAGATGCGAGGTTACGGGATTAACAGAGGCTGAGGCAGGAGGGAGGCGGTCTGTTGCTGTTCCCGTCTCCGGTTTTTATCCGCAGGCTGGAGACCAAGGGAGACTTGGCTGGGGTAGCGCCTCACACTGCGTTCTAGGTATCGCCATTATTCAAAAGCTTGTCCCTAAAAGAGGTATTTCTCGCAGATTTCTGGGATGCGGGTCATTACAGGGCAGCAAGGCGGCGGTTGATGAGACTTTGATCAAACCGACCCAAGGGAGGTTGTGTTCGAGCTGGCCGAACAGTCTCACCTGGGCCGATGGCTGCCCCTCATGCCACCTGCTCCAGAAGGTTCAGCTCCTGGGCCAACCCTCCAGCCGGCAGGTGGACAACCCCAACCCACCACCTTCCCAGGACGGCTTCCGCTCCCCCAGAGGGACCCTTGTGGCTGAGGAGTCATTTCCCCAATGACCTGAGGACTCCCTCATTCCCGTGCGCCTCTCTTCACTCTGCTTGTGACCCTCCGGCCCTATTCTAACTTAATTAAAACGAGGTGGGGGCTCCCGGCTGGCTCAGTCCATAGAGCATGCGACTCTTGACTTGTGAGTTCAAGCCCCACATTGGATGTAGAGATTACTTAAATAAATCTTTAAAAAAAAAAGAAATACAACGAGGTGTTCACGCTCCAGATTGAGAATGCGGTGAAGTCTCCAATACCAAGTGCCGACAAGTCCGTGGAGAAGGTAGGATGGTCACACGTGATTACAGGAGCCCAAACAGTCCGTTTAACCCGCAGCACTGGGTGCGGTCTGTCACACATCACGCCTACACTCACCGCCGACCCAGGATTGCCACTCTTGGTGCTTACCCCAGCTAAATAAAAATGTGTGTGCACAAAAGTCTTATAGAAGAATTAGCCTGGAAGCTTTCTTCCAGAGAGCCCCCGGGTAGAGACAACCCATCCATAGGTGAGCAGATAAACAGATCTATCTGGTTATATTCAGACAACGGCACGATACTCAGTAATAAAAAAGAACAGTATTGATAAATCTCCAAACATTATGCCAGACGAAAGAGGTCAGACATGCGGGAATGTGTCTTCCCACTGACACGAAGCTCTAAACGGCTGACGTGGCCCGGGGGAGCCGGTGAGTTGTCTGGGGAGACATAAGAAAATCTGGGGTGAAGGCGGTGTTGTCTGTCGTGGTTGGGAGGGCGCATACATGGCATATGCGTTTTTCTCAACTCATCTGGCTGTTAAGTGAAAACGGGTACGTTAATTTTATAGCAGGTAAATTGTACCTCAAGATGGTTCATTTTTTTAAAATTTTTTTAATGTTTATTTATTTTTGAGACAGAGAGAGACAGAGCATGAACGGGGCAGGGTCAGAGAGAGGGAGACACAGAATCCGAAACAGGCTCCAGGCTCTGAGCTGTCAGCACAGAGACTGACGCGGGGCTCGAACTCACGGACCGCGAGATCGTGACCTGAGCCGAAGTCGGCCGCTTAACCGACTGAGCCACCCGGGCACCCCAAGATGGTTCATTTTTAAGTTGAGTGGATGACACGGAAAAGAGGTACAGTTGGAAGAGTTTTACATAAACACTGAGTTTTAAATTGTCTTTCTTTTTCCTGCTTTCAGATTCTCAAAGCATGATCCTTTGTTCCTCTCTAGTTAAACCTACATCTTTTGGGGCATCAACATTTAATGTAAATTTTAAATAATTTTACAGTCAGTTCTATTATTTTCTATCACTTTTTAAAGTATTTTTTTAAATGTTTATTTATTTTGAGAGAGAGAGAGAGAGGCAGAGAGGGAGAGGGAGAGAATCCCAAGCAGGCTCCTCCCTGTCAGCAAGGAGCCCAACTGGGGGCTCGAACTCACAAACTGCGAGATCATGACCTAAGCCGAAATCAAGAGGCGGGCGCTTAACCGACTGAGCCACCAACGTAAAAAGTGAGCCGATGCGTCACAAGCCACCTCCACAACAGGGCAGCCAGCGCCCTGGTGACTGCCCGCGATCGCCGTGCTGCCACCGGGACCATCAGCTTCCCTGCCTTGACCCCGAGTCAGACCTTTCAGTTAACTCTGATCACTTTGGGTTTTTTTTTCAGTTTTCATCTAATTGTCCCCCAGATTATTTCTGGCTGTGTTGTTTAACAAGCGGACTACCGGGAAGCTTCTCTGAGACACAAACAGCCCCGCCCTTCCTGGCGCTGAGAGCTGGGCCCTGCAGGGTTAGGTCCGGCCAACATGTGGAGCATTTGTAGATATGACTCAGCGTATGGTCACGACATTGTTGTTTTAATCCCTTTTCTTCCTTCCTTCCCAAGTGATACTTAGACAAGACGGCTATGTTGGGGAAGATAAGCAACAATGACGTCTGAGGGGAAAATGGTACCGTTTTCTAAAATCTCCTAAGCAGTTCTTCTTCTGAAGACAGACATTATTAATTGAAATAACAGGCCAATTAAACAGCATTCGTAAGAAGCAACATCCCGCGGTAATAAAACATGCATTTGGCTGCAAAGGTGTTCGCCTTTGTCTTAGCCATGCTTCGACTCGCTGGATGACTGTGTAAAACGTTTAACTCCCGGGGTCTGTGGGCTGGGTTACGTTACCTCCAAGTCCCCACCCGTCTACAGTAATGGGCAGATCACAGGTTTGATTACACAGAATTCTGCTGTTTTGACCGTCTGCCATTCGTTCCACATTAGGCACCACGTAGGTTTATTTCTACTAAGAAACAGAACAGATCAGTACCTCCTTTGGGACCCCTTCCCTCCCAGTGGTAACTGAAGCAACCCAATTTTGTATTTGTCATTCCTTTGCTTTAGTTTATTGTTTTTTTAAACTTTTTAAAATGTTTATTTACTTTTGAAGGATGGGGGGAGAGGCAGAGAGAGACACAGAATCTGAAACAGGATTCAGGCTCCTAGCAGTCAGCACAGAGCCCGACACGGGGCTCAAACTCAGGAGCCGTGAGATCATGACCCAAGCTGAAGTCAGACGCTTAACCCACTGAGCCACCCAGGTGCCCCTGAACTCTGTCATACGGTTTAAACACACTGAGATGTTTTCATCACATGGCCGGGCTCAGGATTGCGCAGTATCGTGCTTTTCACATCATTTAATATTGGAAAGAAAGGATAAAATGGTATCTTTCCCATCACAAAGTTGACCGACGCGTTGGTGCTGAGATTTCACAGGGATCAGAGCTGATCCCCAGTCTGGCCTCCCTCACCCCCCACGACTGGGTTTTCCTCGAAGCGCCATCAAGTTCTGATGAGAGGCAAATCACTTAGCCGACATCCTCCATGCGTCCACAACCACAGTATCTGTTATCTTATGAATTATCTGTCAGAAAACAGGGCCTGAGGAACCGAAATACTGGAGGAGAAAGGGAGACTGCCTTGAGCAGAACAGCTCAGTCCTCCAGGCGCTAAGAAGGCCCGCTTTCGGTATAAGGCCGGCAAGAAAGCAGTACGAAGGAAGCAGGCATTTTTTTTAATGTTTCTTTATTTTTGAGAGAGACAGAGACAGAGAGAGAGGGAGACCCAGAATCCGAAGCAGGCTCCAGGCTCTGAGCTGTCAGCACAGAGCCTGACGTGGGGCCCGAACCCACGAACCGTGAGATCATGACCCGAGCGGAAGTGGGCCGCTTAACCAACTGAGCCCCCCAGGCGCCCCGTCTTTATTGTTTTAATTACCAGTCCTTCGGGCCCTCTCTCAATCTCTCATATACTGCTTAGATTTGCGTGTTCTAGGTATTGTACACAAACATGTATTTTCCTGAGACTTTCTTTGTTATCCTACACGCAGTTCACTCATTTTCACTACTTTGAAAAAATTGAGTTCTGAATACATCTTACGTGACCCCCAGGGGGCGGGCGTTCTGGACACGCTTCCGCGGACGTTCACGTGCGTGTCTGCCTTCCCTCCGAGGATGGACGCCCAGGACCGGAGATGCTGGCTCACAGGGCACACACGTCTTCAGTGTCACTAGGTGACCCAGTCCCTTCGCAAACAGATGCACCAACAGAAACTCCCGCCAGCTGTGCTTAGCCTCCTGGGGTAATTTTTTTTTTTTTCCTATTTCATACAAGTGTAAATGCCTTTTAGCAGATTAAGGAAGTTCACTTTCACCCCCACATGCTGGGCGTTTTTACTATTAATGGGGTTTGAATTTTACGAAGTGTCTTCCCTATAGTTATTGAACGAGCATGCGGTTTTTCTAGTGGGGATTCAAAAGTAATAGATTTTCGGGGTGCCTGGGTGGCTCAGTCGGTTAAGCGTCTGACTCTTGATTTGGGGTCAGGTCGTGATCTCATGGTTCATGAGTTCCAGCCCCGCGTGGGGCTCCCTGCTGATGGCACAGAGCCTGATTGGGATTCTCTCCCTCCCTTTCTCTGCCCCTCCCTTGCTCATGCACTCTCTCTCAAAAATAAATAAATAAACTTTAAAAAAAGTAATAGATTTTCTAAATTTTAACAATCTTGGCTTCCTAGGATAAAGGATTGCTAGATTCATTTGCCTGATTGTCTCAGGGATTTTTTTAAATCTAAGTTCATGAGATTGGAATTTCGTTTCTCACACGGTTCTTATCAAGTCTAACCTCATAAAATACATGGATTCTGTCCACTCTCTGGGGCAGTTTAAAATTCGAATTCTCCCCAGGGCACCTGGGTGGCTCAGTGGGTTAAGCATCTGACTTCAGCTCAGGTCATGTGAGTTCGAGCCCTGCGTGGGGCTCTGTGCTGACAGCTCAGAGCCTGGAGCTTGCTTTGGATTCTGTGTCTCCCTCTCTCTCTGCTCCTCCTCTGCTTGTGCTCTGTCTCTCAAAAATAAATACATGTAAAAAAAAATTGAATTCTCTCTTCCTTGAATATTTGGTAGAACCAGTCCACGAAACTGACTGGAGCTTCTATTTTCTTGCCGGAAATTTTTGCTTACTCAACTTTTTAAATGTCATTTGGACTTTCAGATCTTGTCAATTTCCTTCAGTTGGTATTGGCAAGTTAGATTTTTTTTTTTTTTTTTTTTTTGAGGAATGTATCCACTGATTCTAGGACTGTAGAGCTACTTATGATGTGGTCCTGTTATGGTTTTAATCTCTGCCACCTGCACAGGCTTAGCCCCGCTTGTCATGCCCGTGTTGGTCTTCTACTGCTCCTGTGATACAGGATCACACAGTGAGTCTGAAAACAACCCAAATTTAGTGCCTTATACCTCTGTGGGTCAGAGTGCAATACGGCTCTCACAGAGACACGATCAAGATGGTGGAGGGCTGTGTCCCTTCCCGGGGACCCCGGGGACAAGATCTGCCCCTCGCTGTGTGCAGCTTTAGAGGTCATCCGCATTCCCCAGCCCGATGCCCTCCCTCCAGCCTCAGAGCCAACAGCAGTGAGCAGGCTCCCCATCACACCGCCTAACTCCAAACACTTCTCCTCCCTCAGCCAAGACTAAGGACACTGGAGAATACTTTGGGCCAGGATAACATCTCCATCTCAAGGTCCTTGCCTTAATCACATCTGCAAAGTCCCTATTGCCGTGTGACGTCACGGAGTCCCTAGCTCTGGGGATTAGGACATGGACACTTTGGGAGACCCTAATTGTGCTACCACAATGTCTGAGATTATTTATTTATGCCTTCTCCCTGGCTCCCTGGCCCACCTCTCTCTCACTTTTCCTTTGATCAGTTTTGCCGGGGACTTTCATTTTTTTAGTCTCTTTGTGTTCCGTCTCTGTGGTGTTATTATTTTTCACTTTATTAATTTCCACCCTCTCATTTTTCTTTTCTCCCTTCTCTTTACTTTTGGGATGTTCTGTCATTCTATTTCTAATTAGCTGATGTTGTGGAGCCAATAATCTTGCCCCCCCCTTTCTTTCTAGTTAAAGCATATAAAGGTACACATATCCCTGGAATTACTGCTTTAACTGCATTTCACGCTTTTTAAAACAATTTTTTTTCAATGTTTATTTTTGAGAGACAGAGACAGAGTGTGAATGGAAAAAGGGCACAGGGAGAGGGAGACACAAAATTCGAAGCAGGCTCCAGGCTGTCAGCAGAGCCCAACACCAGGCTCAAACTCACAAACCACAAAATCATGACCTGAGCTGAAGTCAGACGCTGAGCCCACTGACCCACCGAGGAGGCCTTGTTTTGGTTTGTTTTTTAAGAGAGAGAGAGCGCTCAAGAAGGGGAGGGGCAGGGGCGCCTGGGTGGCTCAGTCGGTTAGGCGTCCAACTTCAGCTCAGGTCATGATCTCACAGTTCGTGAGTTCGAGCCCCACGTCGGGCTCTGTGCTGACAGCTCAGAGCCTGGAGCTTGTTTCAGATTCTGTGTTTCCCTCTCTCTCTGACCCTCCCCCGTTCATGCTCTGTCTCTGTCTCAAAAATAAACGTTAAAAAAATTTTTTTTTTTTTTTAAAGAAGGGGAGGGGCAGAGGGAGAGAGACAGAATCCCAAGCAGGCCCCAAGCTGTCCGTGCAGAGCCCGACTCAGGGCTCGATCCCAGCAGCGGTGAGATCCTGACCTGCTGACATCAAGAGTCAGATGCTCAACCAACGAGCCCGCCAGGCCGCATGCAGGCAGGTGCATGTTCTCACACCATCTCCTCACCCTGCACATTGTTCTCTTGCACACACAGACCTCATGCCCGGTAGACAACACTCAAAAACAGCTCCTGCTCAAGTTGGGGGGCGGGGGCAGCCCCACCCGCAAACACACCCACAGAAGTCACAGCTCAGCCACATGTGGCTGGTGGTGAAGCCAGCATAGAGCGCACCCCTGCAGTACCTGGTCCTGAGGGCCAGGGGGCAGCACACTCCGCCTGCGCAGGAGCTCTGCACAAGACTTCAGGCTTCCAGGTCAGAAGACAGCTAACTCCCTGCGGTACACAAAGAGTAGGACAAAATCTCAGAAACTCAGAACTAATCTACACGATAAAGAGTTCAGTTTCTGGAGCAGTGATACTCCGGGAGAAGGGGAAACGTACGTTTTTAGGTAGTAATTATCTTCATCCTAAAGCAGATCAATTACTTCGTCTTTATAAGAAAGGAGAAATTATTGTTCCAAACACTTCAACGCATCAATGGCACGTGGCTTGAGCGGGGTCTGGGTGACTCAGGCCTCCAGGCCCTCACCTGGAGGCCCCTCCTGCACAATCCTGACAACACTTACAACTGTCCCCGGGCACCCTGCTCAATTGGAGGGGGGGGGGGGTTGCTGCTCACGGTCCTATACCTGCACTGTCTGTAGCCAGGGGACAGGGGCGGGATGGGGTGCTGGTCACGGTGCATCACCTGCACTGTGGGTGCCCAAGAGCGCAGGGGACACCCCTCTAAAGTTGGGGGGCTGCCTGTGGTCCTTTTCCTGGGTTGTCTGTGCCAGGGGACACCAGCACTTCGCTCCAATGGGGGCCTGCGTGCGGTCCTCTAACTGCGCCGTTCCTGGGGAACAAGCGACACCTGGAGCTCTACACGCCCCGTCCCGCAAATCTTCCGGGGGGCGGGCCGCCCGGAGTTCACGGATCGGTGGGAGTTCTGGGGGCCCGCCCTTCAAGGACCCCGGCCTCCCACCCTGGCCCGCAGTCAGCACGCCGCCTCTCCCCTGGAGCCACAGAATCCCTCTCCCCAGGTACCCCGCCCGCGCCCCCAGCCCGCACTGGCCACCAAACTCGGACCCCGCCCCCTCCGCCTGGGGACCCCAGCCTCCCCACCCCGGGCCCGCATTCATGTCCCCGCCCCAGGACCCCCGCCCCAGTATCCCCCCTTTCCTGGCCCGGAGCCGCACTCACCTGGCAGGTGCCAGAACTTGCCTTCGGTCTGAGAGCCTCTCCCACCGCCCAGCCTCAGCGAGCTAATTGCGCGCCCCGGCCCCGCCCCCAGGGCGGGACCACCTCCACGCCGCGATTGGCCGGCCCAGCCGGGGCCGGGTGCCCATTGGCTGACCGCTCTCGCCGCGCCCCGCCCCCGCTTCGGCACCGCCCAGTGGCGGCCGGCTCTGCCCGCGACTACCAGCCCAACGACCTGCCGGCTGCGCACGCGTGAGCGGGGGGACGCGCCGAGGCTCCCCCGAAACCACACCTGTCCTTCCTGAGGGTCCTTGTGCTGCGCAAGCCCAGGCGGGGGCCATGGACGGGACGCCACCCCCCAGGGACACTGGCCCTTCCTGAGGACACTTGGGCTGTGCACGCGGGGGCAGGACCCCCCCCTCCTCACTCACCCTCACCCCGCCCCACACACCTGTCCTTCCCCAAGCACCCAAAGACAGTGCACGCGTGGGCCGGGTCGTGGGCAGGACCCCTCAAATCACCTGGCCCTTCACGAGGACCCTTGGGCTGTGCACGCGGGTGCGGGGTCAGGACCCCCCCTCCCCCATACAGACACCTGTCCTTCTTGAGGACCCTTGGGCTGTGCCTGGGCAGGGCCCCTGGGCCACAGACCACCCCCCAGAGCACCGCCCCTTCCTTCCAGTACTGGTCCAGCCTGCAGGGCGGTCCTGGCCCCTCGGGAGGTCAGCTGCTCTCAGACCCGCCAGGGCTTGGGCCTTAGGAAATGCAGCGAGTTCACACGTCTCCCAGCCAATTTTCAGAGGCAAGGAGTAGTGCTCTGAGAGACACAAGTGCGCCTTCTGCTTCCGCCCCCCCCCCCCCCCCCATGCACAGCGCGTTCTAGGCTTTCCAGCCCTCGCAGACCTTGAGTCCATCTGTGGTGGAAAACACGCTGGGTTCCGCAGGCAAGCGTCCAGCCTGGACAGGAAGGTCGCCCCCGTGCTGTTGGGCTTGTTAACCAGCGGCGCCTGTTTCATCATTTACAAAGAAACGCACTATTGTTACCATGACCACTGAAGGGAGGAACCGGGGACCCAGGTGTCTTTAACCAGACTAGGGAGAAACCGAACTCACGGCTGGAGGATGTTTCCTGGTACACGGGCCTCACAGGTAGCACGGGTGTTCTTGTTGTTCCAAGACGTGGGCCCCTCCCCTCTCCTGCCCAAATCTCTGAACCCCAGCAGCGATTTAAGGTCGGGATTTTACAGCTGCCAGACATCTCAGAGATCTCTGGCCCCACTCGCTTGGCTTAGAGAATAAAACCAAGCAGCTAATTGTCATAATTAATTGAAACATTAAGTGCCCCTACAGCTTGGCTGCTCTGTGTAAGTTCATTCGCTGACAGTTTTGGCTAATGTAAATCACGGTCCTAACACACAGAGACTGTGATGTAAATAATAGTTTGAGGTTATCTTTTAGCAAAGTTTGCTGTTAGCATTTGCTGGTGGAATTGGCTGATCTATTTTTAAATACTATTTCAGACCTTACAGCACACTGAAGATACTAGAGTCTGAATCAAAAAAGACAGTTCCTTCTAGTGGTTTTAATACAGAAAAATATTGTGGGTGTATTCCTAGGGTTCTTTCAGGACCCTACTCAAAGGACTTCCACTGAGATAATTACCTTAATGGCCACGGTTTAACAACAACAACAAAAAAAGCTGGCTGAATTAGTTCCAGTTTGCCACACCAGAAAATTCTGATCTTTGCCATGCTTCCGGATCAAGAAGACCAGAAATAAGAAGGAAATAGTACCAAAGGATAGACTAAACAAGGGATTTGGAATCCATTTGGGGACGCTACTTTGGTTTCTGAGACTTTGAAATCCTGCGTGACTTACACAGTCTGAGCTCCGGTCTAAACGTCTGGAAAACGGGACTGCTAATATGCACATCACAGCTTAGGAGTTTACAAGGGAGAACTCTACAAAGAGCCTGCGTGATGTCTGGCAAGAGCATGGGGAGCTTGGGCCCGGAGCAGCCAGGCGGGAATATTCTAATATTGTCTGCAGTGGCGTGATGGAAGCCTGCGGTGAATGCTCCGCCCTCCCAGCGGATACCCCGGGGAGCAAAGTGCAGGTGGCCGGCTCTCCCACACCTGTGGGCATCTGCCTCCAGTCCTAACGCTGTTTTGCGGGAACTGCCCCAGGACTTGCAAGTCGCTGGAAACACGTCTTAGTCCTGTGGAGTCCCCTACATGCTGCTAAAAGGACTAGTCTGCGCGGAACAGGACCCAGCAGGGCTGCTGGAGGTGAGTGCTCGAACCCCGTTCCTCCCTGGGCTGTGCAGCACGACGGAGCGGGGAGTGGGTGGGGCAGCCCGATGAAGAAGGAGATTCAACAGTGAATTGTCTTTCAGGCCTGGAATCAAATTTGTCTTTTAAGACTGTGATTTTTGTGGTTTTAAACTTGCCTGTTTCAGACACGTAAACATCATCAGTGCATAGAAACACTGGTCTCTGGGTACAACGGCCCGCTCAGGGGAAGGGAGGGGATCCACCTCATGAAAGGAAGCTAAATAACCAGAAACCCCTGTCTAGACACGTCCAGGTACTGCATGATCCGGCACATGGTACTTTTATGCTGCTCAGAAACAGTAATCATAACAGCTTTTCCTACTGGCCCCAAGATCTCTTGAAAAAATTTCCAAGGAAATCACACTGTACCTTTCCTGCCTCTTCTAGTTTTAAAACCTGACATAGTGTTGTGAAATAAAATATATAGAAAATTCATGAATCGTAAATCGAATGCAAATGTAACCAGATAAGAAATTGGAACGTTGGTGGCAGGCAGCACAGACGCATCGGCTCCCACTCTGATCCCAACCTTCTCCCGACTGGGGCATTACTTTCATTTGCAAGCTAACCACAGCCTTGCCTCATGTTCTGACAAAGTCCCAGAGCCAGAGAACACAGATCCGCTCAACTGATTTTATTTATTTATTTTTTTAAGTTTATTTTGAGAGAGGGAGAGAGTGTGGGGGAAGGGCAGAAAGAGAGAATCCCAAGCAGGCTCCACACTGTCAGCACGGAGCCCGACAGGGGGCTCCATCCCATGAACCGTGAGATCACGTGACCTCAGTCCAAATCAAGAGTTGGACTCTCAACCGACTGAGCCGCCCAGGAGCCCCCCAGAGGTGACTTTTAAAGCTCATTTGTGTGGTGTTTGGAAAGAAATGTACAATTAAGTAAAAAGAAAGTGTCAGTTGCCCGACACTAAAAAATATAAAACAGGCAACAGTAAAGGTGAATTCAAGGTATTTCAGAAAAGTTTCCCAATGAATTCAAAGTCATCTTGCCAAGGCCAACCCACAGATGGGTACACCTGTTATATATATAGTATTTCATATAATACATAAATAATATATCCATTCGGATTTGCATATGCAATAATGAAATGCGTTTTCTCTTTTTGCTCTATACGGACCTCCTCCGCAAGAGATGATGAAAGGTTAGAGCTGCACTTTTAGAATATAGTAAGAATGTCATGTTCTCTTTTTAAGTTTTTAAAAAATTTTCTTTATTTTGAGTCAGACAGAAAGCATGAGTGGTGGAGGGGCAGAGACAGAGGGAGACACGGAACCTGAAGCAGGCTCCAGGCTCTGAGCGGTCAGTGCACAGCCCGACATGGGGCTTGAGCCCACGAACCGAGAGATCATGACCTGAGCCAAAGTTGGATGCTTAACCGACTGAGCCACCTGGGCGTCCTGTCTTATTATCTCATTAGAGTCAAAAGACAATCTCCATTTTAAAAGTGAATGCAAACAGCAAAGCCAGAAAGTTAGATGGAGGGGGTTGCCATTGTTTTCCGGCCTCCGGGGGGAATGTCTCACGTAAGATTACTTTCTCCTGTGACTTTCTAATAGAATTCCATTAAACCCTCTGAAAACACGTTCGTGACTTTGGTTGTGTGGATTTTCAGGCCACTTCATTCCTGACATTCTGATTCTCTGAAGTGCTGGCTGTCACCTTAAACTAAGAGCTAATTTGGGGGAGGGGAGGGGAAGTAAAACACTGTCCTCGAGGGCCACACTCCGACCTCGCACACTCATGGCGGGCAATCAGCGTGTCTGGGCTGATGTATTCCTGTAGCCAGTCTCATTTCTAGAACCTAGTTCTGAGTCAAAGGGTGGCAGCACCTTCCTCTTGAATTCTGAACTGCCAGAAACTCTCCACGGGATGGGACGCATCACCGCACGACGGGCCCCCGGAGGCTCCGTCCTCAGAAAGCCGCTGGCAGGAAGGCCAGTCCAGCAGTGCGACCTGCGTCCTGACGCGCTGGGGCTTCCCAGGTGGTCCTCGAGCGCCGCCCAGAACTCAGAGGCAGCTCGGGCTGGCCATCCTCCTTCCTCCCCCTTCCTTCTGGTCCACGGCCCTTCCCGAGTGGGAGGAGGCCATGGGCGCCCGGGGCACCAGACTAGGCCACTGGCACCGCATGTGGGGCTCCAGACCCCTCCTTGGACGGCGAGGAGACGGTGACCCAGACGGGGACCGCGCAGATACGGGTCCAGTGAGGAGCAGGGTGAAGCCCGCTGGTGCAGCAGAGCATACCGAGGGCAGTCCCAGGGGGCACAGTGAAGCCACGACCTGCGCCTGACATCACCCGGCCTGAGGGCCCCTCCCTGACACCTGCCACCCGCCCTTCGCTGAGCTTCCTCCTTTGTCTGTCTGTCCCTGCTGGACCACGCAGGTGTCCTACGGGGCGTGCTCTCTGCTGGGTGCGGAGGGCAGAGGCCACAGAGTTTCTACACCACAGCCACAACGCTAGGGCCGCCGTTCCCTTTCCTGATTCAGATGCTGCTTACAAGGGAGCATTTGCTTTGTAAAAATTCACTATTAGGTCACAATTATTGTCCTTATCGTCCCTCCCTGTTTAATGGGAAAGGAAACCAGGGCTTGGGGAGGTTGAATAATTTGCCTGAGGGGGGAAAGAGAAAAAACGCTGCCACTATTAGAATCATCGCTGTTTACACATGAAGAGGAGAAGCCTCAGTAAGTCCACAGCCCGGGGCCATGCAGCCAGCGGGGGGGGCCTGAGACCCACACCCAGGCCTCTGCCGAGGTCTGTGCACAACGCCTGACAGGCTCGTAATCTAGGAACAGAGGGTCACGTTCATCCCGGGCTTTCCAAATTAAAGAAAGCGTTCGTGGGCTTGACTGGATGGTGAGCATCTGAGACACGGGACTCCCTTTCCCTAATTGTACACTTTTGAAGAAAGCTGTGGATTTCATATTGAAATACGTATGCCTGTGGTTTCTATTGTTTTCCAAGCTCTGAGAAAACGGGGCAGCCCTAACATTGGCATAATTGAGTCACCTGTGATGCCTGGCGATTGGGAAGGATGTGCAGACATCACAGAGGTGAGGCCCGATACTGAACGAGGACCCCGCGCTCCCCAGTACTCGAGTGTGATGACATCTAAAGCTCACGGGACGCTATCCAGCACCTGTTGTTTTCACATCCTGGGTAGTTCTGGGCACGGGCTGCCCCCGTGATTGGCAGGACGGGAAAGTAGAGCTCACACTGCAGTCTGGGCCACCACAGCACGGGGCCACACTGTTCTGAAAGGAGGAACAGCGGACAGCACCTGTGAGCACCAGCGCCAGGGTCCCTCGAGGTCGGAGCAGCTGGCCCCTGATTCATCTGCGGGCGGGCTGACGGCCTTACATGGGCCCCTGGCGTCCCCGGGGCCCTGGGAAGTCGGCAGGCCGGGCAAGCAGCCGTCAGGCCAGAGGGCAGACTGCAAACCTGAACGGGAAGGGCCGGCTCCCGGAGCTACCTGGCCCAGGGGAAGGCGATGTTGACAGGGCCTCTGCGAAGGAGCCCCCAGGGTGCAGAGGGCGACCTGGCCTGTGGCACAGGAGGACCCTCCACCAGGGCAGAGGTTTGTGGGGGGAGCAGGGCACGGGATACTGATGCCCAGGGCCGAGGAGGGTGCTGGCTGCGGCGTGCACTTGCTTTTTTTCTTTTCTTTTTTTTTTTTTTTTTAAGGTTTATGTATTTATTTTGAGAGAGGAAGAGCGGGGGAGGGGCAGAGAGAGAGGGAGAGAGCTAATCCCAGGCAGGTTCCACACTCAGCACAGAGCCCGATGTGTGGCTTGAATTCACGAACCGTGAGATCATGACCGGAGCCGAAACCAGGAGTTGGGCGCTTAATGGACCACGCCACCCAGGCACCCCTACATTTTACATTTTAAGCATGATTTCATTTATCAGAACTCCTTGGCACACGGGGACCAGGGGAGACAAGAAGGAAGATGGTCACCATGGGGTTATATGCACAGCCACAGTTACCCCCAAAGCCCTCTTACAATTTGAACTCGAGTTTTCTCCTTTGAGTCACTTAAGAAACTTGCCGAGACCTCTATGCAAATGAAGTTGGAAGCTTAGATGAAATGAATACTTTTCTGGAAAAAAAATTTACCAAAATCAACCCCGAAAGAGCTACAAGGGTTAAAGGGACCAATTCCATAGAAGAAACTCAGATATTCATCAGGGAGCTACCCCCCAAAAAAGCACCAAGATGGCTTCATGAGAGAGCTCTACCGAACGGTCAGAGGCCAGCTCACCTAACACCTCTCACGATACAACAACATACATGCCCGTGGTTCTTCATTAACACGTCATCTATCATTGCCAGCACACCGGAAACTATCTAAGGCCCGAGCATGGGTGATGACAGAACGAAGGATAATTAACATGTAGGTCGTGTGGAGAAGTGATGCAGGGCTTTCTGGATGTGACGCATCCAGGAAAAGAGTAAGTGTCTGTGCAGTAGGAAAGAAGGGACAATAAGAAAACATATGCATGTGCCTACCTCTGAAAAACACCTAAGTGGAGACATTCCTAAGTCATATGTAGAAACATTTCCAATTGTACAACATACTGAAAAGCTACAGTAACGAAGACACTGTGATATTGGTGCATGGGTAGATGTACAGATAAACAACATCCCGGGGACACAGGGTGCCTACTGATGAGTGCGGTCTCTTCTGGGTGATGACAGTGTTGTAAAGTGGACTGTGGTGATGGCTTCACAGCCCTGTGAATACCAAAACCCACCAAACTGTACGCTTTAAGATTTTATTTGCTTACGTATTTATTTTGAGAGACAGTGTGTGCGTATGTGCAAATGGGGGAGGGGTAGAGAATCCCAAACAGGCTCTGAGCTGTCACCACAGAGCCTGACGCAGGGCTCAAACCCATGAACCGCGAGATCATGACCTGAGCTAAAGTCGGACGCTTAACTGACCGAGCCCCCGAGGCGCCCCATCACATCTTGATTTCTAAGTACCAACCCCAGTGAAGAAAACCAGGGTCCTTGGAGAGATGGCTGAATCCAATACAGGGACAATACGGAGAAGGGACATCCTGTTGCAACAGAAAATAAGGACGCGCTCAAAAGCAATGATGGGGCAAAGGAAAGGACCCTGGGACCAGTGCGAGGGGCTCCCCCTCACAATCTGGGGCGATCTGAGCATCAGAATGTACACGGAGAACAGTGCATTGTAAATTACTGTGAATAAACTCATAGCACAAAGAAGCCATGAGCCCATGTTGATCATGAACACAAGATGGGAAGAGGGTTAGTCTCTTCTTTGAGACGGATTTCTGGCAAACGACTACAGAAGGAACAATGGTGTCAGGAGATTAACAGTCTGCAACCATCACGGTAAAAGTGGACTCGGGAGAGCAAGCATCGCATTGGCATCAGTGGACGGTAAAGCCAGAGCGAGAGGCGGTGCCATGGAGATACAGGACACACACGGTCCCGACCCATCCCCGCACGTCACCTGAGACAAGGAGGGCAAGATCACAACACCGTGATCGGGTGACCAAAGTTAACGCTACCAACAAGGGGCCGACCGGTGCCTCCGGACCCGATACGCCAGAAGGACAGCAACATGTATGTGTTTTCCAGCCAGAAAGGTCTGGTCCAATCCTGACATCAGACCAACCCGCACGGAGGCGTGTCCTCTAACATAAATGCCTGCCGGTCCTCACAAATACCAATGTCGTTAAGGACGGGAGCAGGCCGAGCGGCCAGCAGAGCCGTGTCCCCGGCCGTGTCCCCAGCCAGGAGGGGTGGCGGGAGAGGGCGTGTGGGGGCAGCTGGCAAGGCCAGGATGCGAACGGCAGATCCCTAAAAGGCGTTCACTGTGCTGAGCGTCCTGGGGCCTCTACGGCGGTCACTTCAGACCAGACCCCTATTCTGAGGAATATCGCACCCTGCAGCGTGGGGCCGAGGGGTGTGTGGTGAGGCAGGGAGGAGGGACAGCACCCAGCGTTTCCCCAACTTTTCTGCAAGTCTGAAATTCGTTCGAATTAGAAAGTTAAAAATAAACACGAACTGAGTAACACACGTGAAACAAAAAAGCTTCTTTCTGGGGCCGTGGCGTCGGCACGAGGGGCTCAGGCCCAGGGCGCCTGCCGTCTCTCCTCCTGTCAACAGGGATGATTTTGAGAAAGGTCTACGGTCTCACACTGGAAATGTCTTCCCGCGAAGGCTGATTACACCTGTTCGCTTGAGCCCCAGATGAAGTCCAGACACACGCGTATGGACACTCTGAAGGTTAACGCGTGAGCAGTGTCCCCTGGCTGACCCGCTCTATCGGGACGGCAGCTCTGGGGCTGACACAGCGTGTCTGTCTCACCTGACATGTGATCCGGACGCAGGTGGCCCGGGGCCGTACAGCAGCGAGAGGCCACAGGGCTGTCTGTCCCGCCGTCCCTGGTCCGCGTGCCTGTCCCCTCTGTGACAAGGGCAGGTGCACCTGTGGGATCATGACTGCACTTGAGGCCAGCAGGAGGCAGGAAAGGGGCGAAGGGCCTCTGCTCTTGGGGCTCGTGTTCACCTGGGAAGGAAATGCCCAGACTGAGGTTCACGGGGACGGGGACAACCCACAGTCTCCATGACGGACTCTGAAATCAGAATGTAGAAAATCGCTTTTGATGAGTGAGGTATGTTTCTGAGCTTTATTTTTTTTAAGTGACTCCATGTTTTAGATCTGACATACTCAAGCAATCACCAGAAGACGTAAAATGGGGGTCCTAGCGTGGTGGGCCTCCAACTTTCTAACCTTGGCTATCTACACACAAAGCGCCCCTGGCCCCAACGTTGTGCACTCTGGGTTTGCTCGGCATGGAAATAAAATCTCTGGGGTGGACCAAACGGGCTCAGGAATTTCTTGTACAAGAACCGAGGGTTATCTTAATATAAACAAGTGAAACTGTGGCTGAAACGTGCCATCTGACGATGCTGGTTTTGCTTTTTATAGATTTTTGCAAGTGAGCGAGGTAAATACTGAGAAAGTTACAAGGTGCTGTAAACGTTTTCCACGTTATGGGTCGGCAGGCAATTCTGAGACTGAAGGCGTTGACATGGAATAACTGAGGACTCTAACTCTGGCTTAATTTTTTACGTCTCTCGGCTGCTTCGGGGCTGCGGACACGAACCACTAATGTTGACGGGAGGCCCAAGCGTCTAGGTCAGGTCTGGCTGCTGTGACCGATCATTGGGGACCAGGAGGCTGCAGTCCCAGGTCATGGTGCTGGCAGACTCCGTGCCTGCTGGGACCACTGCCTGTCTTCCCCTGTACCCTCACCAGAGGAGAGCGGGGGAGGGTGTCGGAAGGTCTACGGAAAGACGTGACCACTGCCGGGTGACCTGTGAGCTGGGTGCTCGGAGGCTCCTCGCCCCCACCCTTGCCCTTGGATGTGGGTTCTGCTTCCCTCCTGCTCCAGGGACACAGCCTGAGAGAACGACGCGGTGTGGTAACAGCTGCACGGTAGGCATACGTGACCGGACCCACTCAAGGCCCCTCTCGATAGAAACTTAAGACCTGGCTGGAGGGAGCCCGAGTGGCCTGCCTCTGTCCTTGGTCTCTCTTGCGCTCCTCGTACGGGTGGCGGACTTGGGTGGCACCCGGGAGGGTCCCAAGGGAGGCTGGTCTCTTGACTCTTCAATAAGCGTCCTACTCCCATCACGGAGGCTCTGCCCCAGTCACCTCCAAATGCCATCGCATTGGGGGTTCGGGCTTCACGCAGACACGCTCCACAACACGAAGGCTTCCATGGCACAGAGTGAACACCACCCGGTACAAAACAGCACAGCGCTAACGCGAAGAGCTACACAGTGAGCAGAGGCCTGCGCTCCCCTGGCGGGGCTCCCAGGGCGGAGGTGAGGCTCCCATCTCGTCCGACGGTGTCTCCGCGAGGCCAGGCGCCTGTGCTTGGGGCTCCGCGCTGTCCTCAGAAGGAATGGAGCGGCGTCTTTCACCTCCACGCCGACACTCGGGCAACGCGAAAGGAAGGCTACCAGACCCTGGATACCTGGGAGTCGGTTCCAGAACATTCTGTGTTCTGAGTCAGTAGGAGGAAGAAAACAGAGATTCCCCAATTCCTCCCATCGCTGTATTCTAGTCAAGCTGAAAAGACAGCACGTATCACCGTGTGTTTTAGTTCCTGACAAAAGGGAGACTTATTTAAAAGGAGAAATACTGAACCAGCAAGCTTTCCCATTAGAGCAAAACAGATTGAGCAAAGACAGAGGTGAGGTGATTCACCAGAGTCTGGGGACCCTTAACGTGTACTCACTCTCAGGTGGGGGGCACCCTCACTGTTAGAAACCAGTCTGCGGGCGGCAGGCATCGGCCCGCATGTGCCCCCTCCGTGTGCACAGCCGCACCCCTCCTGCCAGCACAGGAGCTCCAGGAGTTCGGTGTGGCAGGGACAGAGTAGGGTGAGCGCGCAGCGGGCACCGGGTTCAGGAGCCCTGAGGACGGAGGTGTTCGGATCCCCGACACCAGGGGTGGCCCTCCGACTGGGGGCCGGCCCCACTCACCCCTGCAACCTCCTCCTGGGAGGCTGGGGGGTCACGTGCATCTGAAAGCAGT
Source organism: Lynx canadensis (assembly GCF_007474595.2). Taxonomy (NCBI): domain Eukaryota; kingdom Metazoa; phylum Chordata; class Mammalia; order Carnivora; family Felidae; genus Lynx; species Lynx canadensis. The sequence goes on along the minus strand of NC_044306.2, from coordinate 1,365,938 downwards.
TCTAACAGGTGCCGCGTCCCCACCTCACTGGGAACGGGAGGCTACGGGGTCAGGAAGGGACCGAGAAGTCCCCAGGACACGTGACGGTGACCTGTAGGTCAGGGCCATCCTGACATCTGACCGCATGAAGGGAGGATGACGCAGCTTTCTCCGTTTTGCTGTTGTCTGTTCGAGGGCTCAATGGAATAGGGAAGGTTTTTATCTGCTCGAGGGCTCACACGATGGAATAAGGGAAAGTTTTTCGCCTTGCAAAACGCTTAGATTTAACGCGATTTCCGTGTGCCGTGAAGCAAGCTGACACAGACGCACTGAAGCCAACACCCACGGGCAGAGAGGAGGCTCGGGGACCCTGACGGGTGCCGCCCCGGGGCCTCCACGGGCTCCGGGAAGCAGGAGACCCTCTCGCAGCTGAGCCAGCTTTCATGACGGGTTCCCCGCCAAGAATGTCCCCTACGGCCACCGGCCTTGCCAGGTACCTCCGAGCTACCTCCCAACCCTGCCTTTCCCACAAAGATCCGCCACGACCCGTCCCGCAAGCTGGTGAGCCCTTCTCATCCACATCGGGCTTTGTCCCCTCCCTGGCTCCCTGTGGCCGAGCGGCTGGCCCACGCCAGGCACCGCGGGGACGTGCAGTCAGCCGTGGACGGACACACACAAGGACAGCGTGAACACGGGACGGGGCTCCATCAGGGGCCGTCCTACGCTCTGAGCGGACCGCAGGTCGACGAGCCTCGGCTCTGACACCAGAGGAGTGAGCCCCAGTACGGGGAAGGCTGCGTCCCAGCCCGTCACCTACCAGCAAGAAGGCAGCCTCCGGGACTCAGGTGCCTGGCGTAAATAGGACCGCCGGCACGGGGTCGTTCGCGCAGGGACGGTGAGAAGCTGCAGGGGACTCGGCACAGCACCCAGCACAGGGCAGTGGTTGCCGGCTGCGGGGAGACCCCGGGGTCTGAGGAGAGAGGAAGGGGGCGGGGGCTCGGCCTCCCGGCCTGCGGGGTCCTGGGAACACACACGAGCAGGGCCGGGGCCGTCTTCCTTCCACAGAGAAGACGCTCGCTGGCCCACTGTCCTTCCCTCCCGCCACCCCTCGGCCAAGGCCGTTCTGAAGAACACGGCCTGTGCACAGAGAAGTGTGTCTATGCCAAAGCACGGAGTGCGGTGACAGGCGATAATCGATGGTACTTAACCTCCCCACGGGCCACGCTGGAGGGCACGGCTGGCTCCTGCCTCCGACACCTGCGGCAGGTGAGTCCAGGCTGCTGCGGCCAGATCTTCCCATTTCTCGAGGTTCCAGGATTTCTTTTTTAAGGTTGTTATTTTTTTTATAAAAAAAATTTTTTTTAACGTTTATTCATTTTTCGAGAGAGAGAGAGAGAGAGAGAGAGAGAGAGACACAGAGCGTGAGCAGGGGAGGGGAAGAGAGAGAGGGAGACACAGAATCCGAAGCAGGCTCCGGGCTCTGAGATGTCAACACGGAGCCCGATGCGGGGCCTAAACTCACGAACTGTGAATCGTGACCTGGGCTGAAGTCGGACGCTTAACTGATGGAACCACCCAGGCGCCCCAGTTTTTTATTATTTTTAAAGAATCTTTTATTTTCGAGACACAGGGAGAGAGGGGACAAGAGGGGGGCACAGAGGGGGGGAGGACAGAGGGTCTGAAGCAGGCTCTGTGCTGACAGCAGAGAGCCCGACGTGGGGCTCGAGCTCACCGACCGTGAGATCGTGACCGGAGCTGAAGTCAGACGGTCAATCGACAGAGCCACCCAGGCGCCCTGAGATTCCAGGATTTCTGGCTGCCGCGTGCACTCCCCCTGTCCAGCGCCCACCCGCCCTCTCTGCAGGCAGCGCGGGAGTCACACGGGGCTCCCCCACTGCACGTCCAGCTGCAGATGCCTGTGTCCTGGCAGCCTTGAGCCGCGCCACAGCCGGTGCCGGGTGGCCCGGCCTGGCGCGGAGCCCGGAAAGCTCCCTACAACCCGGAAGGCCCTACCAGCCCCTGGGCAATAAAGGTGTGCGGGTCCTGGATCAACAGGGTTCAAAGAGCCTCTTCTACGCACACGCCTGCCTTGCCGCTCCTTGTGGGAAGTCCCTGGTCAGAGGGAGCACGAAAGTGTGCACGGGCCAAGCTCTCGTGCTATCTGGTCCTTCCCTCTCCACACACGACTACTGCGTCATTATAAAGACGTGGGGTGTAAGGGGGGAGCCCTGGGAAGGTCAAATCCTGATGTGGGTCACTTTTAACCTGAAGTGTGAACAGACAAGGGTCATCACCCGGTGTCTCCAAGACAAGCGACTCACACCGACCAAACAGTATGGAGAGACAAGAACGGACATCCTTTTGGGTCCATAAACATAAGTTACTTTATTAAGCTTCTGTGCCATCGGAAGACACCAGCTACGTCTGTTCCACAAGAAGGGCGGGGGCCGCAGGATCGTGAGTTAGTCGTCTTTGCGGGGACGCGGTGTGCGGGGTACCTTCAATCACTCCTTACGAGGAGATAAACGGGTGTTACGGATCTCGACCGAAGCATAAAGCCGAAGCAGCAGTAACCAAGATGGCCGCCGTGAGCGCCCTGTCACTTAAACACGAGTCGGACGTTTCCGTGACCAATAAACACATGTTTTTTGCAAAGACGTCAAAGAGGCTTTCAAAAAAAAAAAAATAAATAAACCTAATTTTAATTGCACACCCCAGGCCAGAATCAAATGTCTGTATGTGTGTCCCCCACTGCCCACAGTAGGGCGGTCCCCTGAAACCTCTCGTGAGCTGGAATGACCCCCTTTGCAGCACTTTGCTGTTACACAAGACCTACTGGGTGCCTGTTCTCGCGGACTAAAGGAAGTCGGGGCGGTGGGGACCCTCACTTTCACAGGAGAGGCCGTTACTCGGCGGACACATCTCTGCTAACAGTGGAGGCACGCACCTAAGCGAGCTTTGGAAGCGGGGGGCCCCGGACCTCCCCGCACACGTGCTAGGCTGGTGCCCGCCTTCCCGAGGAGGGGGCAAGTGAAGGCGGCATGCCTGCCCCCCGCAGCTCGCAGGGCAGAGCGCCCAGTGCCCGGCCCTGAAACCCTCAGGAACGCCAGCCGCGGAACGAGGGTCTGGTTGGGAAGCACACCGGCAACTCGGTCCGTTGAAAACGGCTCTAATAGCCAGACAGGTCTGATTACCGAACACCTACCTTATTTTACCAAGTGACCAAGAGAGTGTGAATACACGCTTCTGGTTTTACTGGAGATCCCCTGCTGCGCGACCCCACAGCCTGCACTGGAGCACACACACCCACCAGGCTGGCTCCGTCCCCCAAGGGGGGGGGGGAGGGTCACTCCTGCACGGGGCCCGCCCGCGGCTTCGCCACCAGATGGCGCGACCGCAGCCAGGCTGGCCTCTCCACCCACGGAGATTCTAACAAGGGGCCCAAACAGGACCCCTTCTGTCCGAGGACAGTGCCCTGCGGCTAAGAAGGTCACCACCACCAGACAGGACACGCAAACTGCTGACCGTGTGACCGGACAGACCGGATGCCGACGACCACGGGGGCAGGGGAGGGAGGGCGGGGGAGGGTTGCTGATGCCAAGTCACGCCCGGCACTGGGAGCACTCCCTCCTCCTGGACAGGTGGCCCGGCCGCCACCGTGACGCCCTCCCTGATGGTCGACAGGGCCGCACACGGTTAGGCGCGCAGGGGCAAACCACAGCAGGCGACGGGGTCGCGACAGCAAAAATGTGCCCCCAGAGGCAAAGCCGGGCTTTGCACACCCTTTGCGGCCACCGGGAAATCAGCACAGTTCGTGTGACTGGGAAAGAGCGCCGGGGGCAACACGGTCCCTGCCTCACTCCGCGGGAGTCTGCGGCGGGGACCTCGCGGAGCCCGTGGACAGCAGCCGCCGCGCCCCGGGGCCCCGGGCCCCGAGCGGCTACTGCCCCTTCTTCCGCGGCACCTGGCCATTGGCCCCCGCGGGCCGCCCGCCTCCGGGCTCCGGCTGCGCGAAGTTCCAGTCCGCCGGGGTCAGGAGCTGCTGCGTCTTCTTATGGGTCCAGTAGGGGTTGAGGACGAGCGTGAGCAGACCCAGCCCCGCGAGGAACAGCGCCAGGTGCGGAAGGTGCAGGCTGCCGCGCAGCCCGTCCCAGTGCCAGAAGCACACCCACCACATGTGGTAGGTGAGCACCATGCGGCAGTGGAACATGTGGATCATCAGCCACTGGTTCAGCTTCCAGAACAGGGAGTCGGAGCAGCCGGCCTGCGGGACAGAGCACACGGTCAGGACGCGGCCGCCCAGACGTCACGCCCACCACCAATTCACCACCTGGGTGCGCCCAGCCCCCGGGCCCCCGCTACAGCCGTGCCCCCCCTCCCCCGCTCCCCCTCCCGGGGGGCATCGCCCCGGAGCAAGGCCACCCGTCCGCGGCCCGTCCGCTCCCGGATTCGTGCTCCCAGGAGCCAAGGCCAGACCTGCTTCCAGCCTCACTTCAGTCTCCTTTCTAACCCTGAGTCACACACACTGGCCGCCAGCGAGCCCTGGGAGAAGGAAGGGCCTCTGGGGACAGGGAGGCTGAGGATGATATACACTTACCTCCTGGTCTGATCTTGGGTCCTTCACCCCCGGAGCCCACGGACGCAGGCACAGGTGGACTTTCCTTAAAATTACTCTAACTTTACACTGAAACCAGTCTCCAAGGCTTGTAGCCAAAACCGAACAGAGAACTTGAAGATGGCCCATCAGATCCTGGACGCGAAGGCGGGACCTGGCCAGCACCAGGCCACTCCGGTGCCAGGACGGTGGGCGCCCAGCCAGGTGACAGAGGACATCCAGCACCCCCGCATCCCCGCACCCCTCAGACCTTCCACACACCACCCCCTCCGACCTCGTCTCCGCTGACCCCAAGCTGCACGATCTCCCTCGGGAGCTCCGGGCCACAGGTGGCCCCTCCCCGGCTGGGGACACTGTGTTGCTTCTGCACAAGGAAAGTCAGCAGTTTGAGGCAGAGAGGCCCCGAGAGCAGGCAGCAGAAACGACCTCAGGAAAGGGATCAGGCTTCACTTGAGCCACGTCTGCCGAACCCTGAGGAGGATGCGAACCAATTTCCAAGAGTGAGTCTGTTTCTAAAAGACAGGAAAGGAATCCTAACTCTGAGGTCACCAAAGTGTCATCACGGCTCGGACAAAGGAAAAGGAGACTCCGTGGAAATGATGACTTAGGACAGAGAAAGTGAGAAAGACAAGAAATTTCCTTGCTGTCTGAAATACGGTGGGCTTGGCCCAAAACTAACGCCACAAGAAATGAGAATGCCCTCCTACTTTCAGATCGGACACACCCAGGCATGTTTTCTAGTACTGCTGAGAGTTAAGTTAGGCGTAAACAGCGCCCAGAGGAACATTCTGTTTATTCCGGCAGAGTTTAAATTTCCTCTAGGTGTAGAGGAGAAGAGAATCCGACAGACTGGGAGCCCCGTGGAGGCTCTAACAGACTGTCCGTCTGCAGGCACGCGGGTTCTTGAGGCCGGAGCCTCGGGCCTCCCGCAGACAGCCTCCCTGCCTCAGTCTCTAAGTGGTGAGTCTTCCCTCGCCGCTAAAGGCGGTCTTCTTAAATCATGAATACTCGTATCACAAACACGAACTCTTCCCCTTGGAATAATTAGCTTACGTTTGGAAAGCTCGAAGCTGGCGGACCGAGCGTCCTTTGGCATTCCTCAGTGTCACGAGGTGACGGAGCTCCGAGAAAAGCCGGGGACAGGAACGAGCTCTGTGACAACGCACACAGAGAGGGCTTTGTGCGGCCCCGGCTCCCGGCGGTGAGCACCGCACAGGACACACGCACGACAGCGACGGTTTCTACCTCACCCACTTCGCGTCGTGGGCCGGTGTGTCCTAGATGAACCGTATCACCCAGTGTGCGAGTCCCGTGTGAGTCCAAACCACGCTGCGGAATCCCAGCCGAGGGGGAGACGCTAAGAACGGGCCCCTGCTTTTGAGATAGAAACCCGTCTTACACGACGGTGACGTTTTCGGTCTTGATTCCCACCCTTCAGTGTGCCATCAAATCAGACCTGGATGGTGGGCAGATTTTTGAACAGGACGCCCAACCGCGCGTGAATTTGGCGACTTTATTAAAAGCTAAAAGGATTTCCACACGTCAGGCGGCACATACATACAGCAGCGTGTGAACTGCAAGGAAACAGCTAGAGTTTCTGACCTAAGCTACCGCGTTTCAGGGCACAGTTCTGTCGCTGGGACCTGCTTGCTCCGTAGAGTCGACACAGCGAATGGTGTTGAGAAGCGACCACACCAAGACCCCCTTCTCCATCCTGCGTACACAGCGCCTCGCAAACCGCAGAGACCGCAGAAAACGGCCCAAACCAGGCCCGTCGCCCGCGCCCCCCCACGGCTGGAGTCTGCCTTCTTCGTGGGGATGCTGGGGACCGGAGGCCGGGCCTCCCGGCACACCTGAGGAGGGAGACACCTGGAGACCCCCAGCAGCCCTGCTCCAGGCGGGGCACAAACAGGTCTGGAAAGACACCGTGAAGCCGTTCGACACCGACCGCCCGAGCACAGGAAAGAGAAAGATTTCATTTCTTCTTTTTAAGAGCATCCTCCAAAAAGTGACAAAAATTTGACATAACTAATAATCTATCTTCTCGGAACACGCGAATCACAGCCCAAACTCGCGCGTCTTGTGGGTTGTGGTGCCGGTCACCACGGGGCACGGTGTCCCAGCGCACGGACGGACGCGGCTCCTTTCGGGGATGTCCCTTCCCGCCGCAGCCACGTCTGCTGTGAAGCCTGGTGTTCTCACATGTGAGGGGGCAGAGAAGACAGGACGGCTGGGCCACCGCCTGTCTGACCCGCACACCCTCCGTCCACACCCGGCCACGACGCCACCGGTGCCGTGCTCACAGCCAGAGGGCACAGGGAAGCGTCCGCCCTGCCCTCCGTCCTCAGGAGGCCCCGCTCCGTGGGGAGGACACCCACGAGGGCAGCGCCGAAAAGCCACGTGGCGTGAGTGGGCGGGTCCCAAGTCACAGCACCTTACCTAAAATGACCCACACCCGGACCAGCGGCTTCCATGACCGTTCAGAGCTCGGCTGAGTTGAAACGCTCCTTCACTCCATTAACGTTTTCCAGCCTCCCCCCAGATCACTCCTGTCCAAGGACCTCACGCCATCCCCAAGCCCCCCATCCACGAGCAGCCGTGCAGGTGCTTAAACCGCCCGGCTGCTGTAGCGCCCCGCGCACCTGCCCCGGTTCACCTGCCAGCCCGGCCCCCTGTCCCCCTGCACGGCACCTGCCCCTCTATTGCCACGTCCTCCTGTGGCACCGGGTGGGGCGGCCCTGGGAGACGATGGGACTGCTGGGCACGTGGCCAGGTACGTATGAAAGTCTGCACACTTACACTGCTAATTCACTTCCGGTGTGCGTACAGCATCGACCCCCCAAGGACCCTGAAGGCAGTGTGGTGTTTCCTACTTCTCTGTTTTCTCCCAAAGCTTACCACAGTGTGCAGGAGTGACACAACCCATGTGTGCTGACTGCAGTAGACATTTACAAAACAAAAAGCTGTATTTCAAGTTTCACGTAAAACAGGCTGTGAACGTGTCATACGAGATGGCCAGAATCTGTGCTACGGTGTAATTCTAAGAGTTTAACGTGAACATCTTGATCTCAGAATAAGAATCAAGATGTAGACAGACGACACACATCTTTTAAAAACATGCTTTTAAAAACATAAAGGAAACAAATACACAGATAACAATTCCAGGTCCTAAACAACCTTATTCAGAAACAAAAACACGAGAAAACCATCCCGATGTGTGACAGCCGCCAGTGAGACGGCGGGCAGGAAGCCTGGATCCGCCCTCCCCACAGACACCGATTTAGCAACCGTTCACACACACACAGTCCCTCCGTGAGAAATGCGACACTGATGGAGAGGCCCCTGTGCAGGAGAGCCCACACTCGCCGCGGCCGGGAGGGGCACTCAGGGCACCCTCCCGCACCACAGGATCGGGAAGAGACCCCAGAGGAGGAAGGAGCTGCGGCATGCGCCCAGCACCCCAACTTTTTCGAGGGGCTCCCGGACGACTGGCCTCGAGCTCGCCAGTCCTGGAGTTCTGACAGTCCAGCAGAGCCCGGCTGCCCATGGGGAGCAGCGGCAATGGCTTGGCTGGTCGACCCCACAGCGGCCTGCTCTGCCCCAGAGCCTGGGGCCAGGCTGACCAGCGGGGTCGTGTCCCGTGTGAGAAGCGTGTGCAGACCTGGAGAGGTGCCCTCCTGGTCTCATGCACAGACAGCCACGGAGCCGGGAGCGGGACCAGGCAAGGGAGCTCTGAACCAAGGAACAAGGAGAACCCTCCAAAAGCACCCCCTGGTGAGACGGGACTGAAGGGTTTACGTGACAGAGAATTACACACAACCGTCACGAAGATGCTCACTGAAGTCACGAGAACAACATGCACGACCACAAGCGAGAATTTCAAGCCAGACAGAAGAATGTTTAAAAACAAGTACCAGACAGAAATCAAGGAGCTGAGAACACGGTGAAGAACAGAAAAGTTCACTAGAAAGTTGACCAAAGTGATCTACAGATGTAACGCCATCCCTACCAGAATCGCGATGCTTTTTGACAGAAACAGAAAAAACAATTCTCATATTCACAGGAAACCACAAAAGACCGCAAATAGTCATGTCACTCTTGAGAAAGAAGAACAACGATGAAGGCATCACACTTCCTGATTTCAAACTCTATCTCAAAGCTAATCAAAGTTGCCCGGCACTGACACGCGGTCCGATGGAACAGAACGCAGAGCCCAGAGAGAAATTCACCAGGTATGGTCAGTCCATTTCTGACAACGGGGCAGGGACAGTACCTTCGACAGGTGCTGCTGGGGAGACCGGACAGCCACGTGCAAAGGAACGAAATGGGACCACGTTCCCACACCAGACACAAAAGGCAAGTCAGAATGGACTCAAGTCTTAAAAATAAGACCCAAAGCTGAGACTCCTGGAAGAAAACATGGGGGAGAAACCTTCATGACGTTTGTCTTAGCAATGATTTCACGGACAGACAGCAAAGGACAGGCAACAGAAGTAAGAGCAAACAACTGGGGCTGCATGAAATGAATATCCTGCTTTAAGCAAAGGAAACGCTCACTGGGGCGAAAACACAACCTACAGAGTGGGAGAAAATATCCGTGAACCACGTAACTGAGAACAGATTAGTCTTCAACATACATAAAGAACCACAACTCGATAGTAAAAAACAAAAAAAATCAGATTCAAAAAATGGCCTAAGGACTTGAACCGTTTTCCAGAGAGGCCAACAGCTGTATGAAAAGACGCTCAGCATCACTCGGAACCTGGACCCACAGGGAGGAGCCGCCTCGCACCTGTCAGGACGGCTGTCGTCAAGCACAGGAGACGAGTGTTGGCGAGGGTGTGGAGAGACAGGAAGCCTGGCAGTGTGGGGAGAGTGAAGATGGGGCAGCCGCTGTGGAAAATGGTTCGGAGGTTTTACTTTCTAACACCGAGCTACCTAATGATCCAGCAAACCCACTTCTGAGTAGTTTTCCAAAATGACCGAAATCACGATCTCGAAGAGCTGTTAGCTCCTTCCCTGTGACGCACAACAGCTAAGACACGCAGACAACCGCACCCCCGCGGCAGGTGCACGGACATGGAAAGTGTGCTGTACACACAGAACAGAAAACTGTTCAGCCTGAAAAAAGGAGATTCTTTGATATGCAACGTGGATGAGCCTTGAGGACGTGATGCTCAGAGCGGCGAGCCCGTCACAGAAGGACAAACACCGCATGGTTCCACGATACGAGTTGCCTACAATGGTCAAACTCACAGATCAGTGTGGAATGCCGGGCGCCCGGGGCTGGAGGAGGGCGGCAGGGAGCTACTTATCACCAGACATGAAGTGTCGGCCACGCAACGGGAGACAAGCTCAAAAGAGCTGCAATAATACCGTTACCTAAAAACTGGTTAAAAGGGTAGATCTCAAGTGTTAACATAAGATGAGATAAACATTTCAGAAAGATGTGTGTATTCATATATACACTTTTGGACCTTGTTTCAAAAACATTTGAAAGAAAGAAAAACAAAATCACCTTCTCTAGGGCTTACAGAACACGATCAGCTCAGATCCACTGTTTTGTTACGGAGCCAGAAGCTTAAAACATTTGTTTAAAATTAGCAGGGGCACCTGGTGACTCAGTCGGTTAAGCATCCGACTTCGGCTTAGGTCATGTCAGAGTTCGTGGGTTCAAGCCCCATGTCGGGCTCTGTGCTGACAGCTCGGAGCCCGGAGCCTGCTTTGGATTCTGGATTCTGAGTCTCCCTCTCTCTCTGCCCCTCTCCCACTTGTGCTGTCTCTCTCTCCCTCTCTCAAAAATAAATGGCATTAAAAACATTTTTTTAATAAAATAAAATAAAATTAGTAACACGGAGGGGCGCCCGGTGGCTCGGTCGGTTAAGCGTCTGACTCCTGGTTTCTGCTCAGGTTGTGATCTCACGGTTCGTCAGGCTCTGCTCTGACAGCGCGGAGCCTGCTTGGGATTCTCTCTCCCTCTCTCTCAAACTAAATAAAGGTTAAAAAAATTAGTAACACGGAATTCAACAAAATGAGAGGTTACTGTGGACGCCATGACCCGGTCTGGCGGGGACCCCGAGCGTGGCGCACAGGGAAGCCGTGGCACGGACGCGAGACGGGAAGGGGGCCCTGCCCGGCTCCCCGGGTCGTGCTGACGAGGGCAGAGAGGACAGGTGAGCCCCACGCCCGCGGAAACACTCACCTTCAGGAGCATCCAGGAAACGCAGGTGAAGGGCGTGCTGACCTCCAGGAGCAGCGTGATCATGGCCAGGTAGTGGCCGGCTCTGAGGTTGACCACCGAGCCGAGAAAGCCCAGGAAGGCAAAGAGGTGGTGGACGACCAGAAACCAGTCAAACGTCCGGAAGAGCACGTTGGACACGTGAACCGCGACGTTTTCAAAGAGAAAGAATCCCGTTGCCGTCGCCACGTGAAACCAGCACCAGTTCTGCTGGCCGCGCGCCTTATCGGCCTGGAGCACGGGGTCCGCCAGCAAGGCCCACAGGCCCGCGGCCGTGCTCTGAACGCCAAAGACCGCGCGGGTGGCCGCCAGGTTCCAGAAGACCTTCTCTCTGGCCACCAGGGAGCGGTAGGTGGCATTCAGGGAGGATGACAGCTGGTGGCAGACGACGAAGACGCCCACGTAGAAGACGAAGCCGGCGACCACGAGCGTTGAGCGGATCTTCCAGGACGTGTAGTCCAGGTCGAAAATGCTCCCTGCTGTGCCGCCATCGCTCACATGAGTCATCGTCCTAGGTGCGGAGGATTAAAGGCGTCCCAGGACCAATGCAGGGCTCGGGCGCTCACGCCGCGTCTCGTCCCACGAGGCACCGTCCGTGCAGGTGCGTCTGGGCTCGTCATGTATTCGTCTCCGACCTGAAGAAGGAAGGCAGGCTCACACGTGTGGACGGGATGGGGGCCCCCCCACTTCTCTGCTCCTGCAGGACGCACACAGTGCTGGGAGAGGGAGTGTCACAAGCCCTCTGTCCTCAGGTGCTGGCAGACAGGCAGGCAGGCATGCGCACGCGCGCACACACACACACACACACACACACACACACACACACACAGCAGGGAAGCGCCACCGGCAGCACCTGAGGAGGAAAGGAGAGGGCATGGGAGCCGGGAGGTGGGACGGCAGCAGTGGTGAGGCTGATGGCACACACCATCCGGGACTCTGCCGCGGGGACGCCCCGCTCACAGGCTGGGTCACACTCCACAGGGTGAGACACTTAGGCAACCACACCGGGATATGCTTTGTGAAAGCTTCTCACACCCCTGAGGGAGAGCCCTGCCCTGCCCTCTACAGGCTGCACACAGTACTGTGCAGGGTACACGCCCTGGCCGGGCTGCGTGCAGACTTCACACTGTCTGCGCTCGCTCTCCGCACGCAGAAATCACTGTCAGGAGCACAGGAGCAGGGGCGGCTGTGTAGACGGGCTGCAGTAATGTCTGGCACACAGGAGGTGTTTGCAGGACTCAGCACAAGGATTATTATCACCCGTCACATCAGGGTCCTTATAAACCGGAGGAAAACCCAAGTCCCCAGTTCTAGTCTGTTAACCTGCCTACGGCGTGAAGCCCGTCCACGCTCCCATCTGAAGCCAGTGCAGGGCCTGGATGGGAAAGGGACGAGGCCATCCGTGTGTGCCTATCCCCGCCCTGGACACCGGGAAGGACAGCGTGTCCCGCCCAGGCAGGGGGCTATGCCGAATCCTTGCCGGAGGAAACCCACCTCCCACCCTGGACCACATCAGCTCTCAAATGCAAGGTGGGAATTCTGATTCCAACCATGAAAAACATCCCCTACGCTCAGTACATAAAGACAAATTAAGTGCTTAACCGGAGGGTGTGGGTATCGCTTACCACTGCCCCGTTTCCAAATCCTTTTCTCCTACACCAGCGGCTGCTACACGCAGAGAAGATATTACAAACATACTTACCCACTCAAACAGTAAGTGCAATTGAAATAACCCAATAATTTCTCTGTAACAATGTAAAAACAAAACTTCATTCTTTGCCCAGAAATAAAAAACAAAAAAATATTTCTTCTTTTCACAACCGGCCCATTTGCTGTTGCTGACCTCAAGTCCGGCAGAGTTTGGAGACTAAGAGGAACTTCTGGCTGGATTTCCAATACATTTAAGGACCTTCCCGCCTCCACGTTAGAAGGCGGCTGTCGTACGTTTTATACTAGTTAGCACAACAGACTGCACTGTGGTGACCGCTAGAGGAAGGTCACCAAAACCTGTGCTTCTGCCCTTCACACACGCGTCCCTGCAGAGTCTGAGCACCGTGCTCCCAGGACGGGGTCAGGTGGTGGCTCTTGACCTGCCCCCCGCCCCACCCGACGGCCCTCCTGCACAGGCAGCTGTTTGAAAGCCCAGCCTGTGTCCCTCACCTCTGGGCTCCTGCTGGCGCTGGGTCCTCTAAGAGGCCTTTCCCCACCCGGCCCCACCTGTCAGTCCTTATCCTTCCGATCTCGGCATCAATGCCTTTTCCTCCAGAAGCCCCCCCCCCCCCCGGAAGCCCGGCCTCCACGAGACAAGCAGCTCTCTGCGGGCGGGGCCGGGCCACCTGCCCGCCGCTGTGCCCCCACCGCCTGATACGGCGCCTGGCACAGAGGACGTGCCCAGGAAACACTTGTTGAATATACGCTCCCATGGTCACATTTACCTAAGTTTGGACGCGTTGTCTGTGAAGCTGCCAAGGCCAGATTCTCGAGTCCTCAGAACAGGAGGAAGGGACCTCTGAAGCGTTCTGTGTCAGCCTCGCAGCGCGGGACCCCAATGTGCAGGAGGGAACCCCAGGATCAGGTGCTAGCGAAGCGGCCAGAGTGCCCCCTGGGTCCCCTCCTGCCCACACCTTCCACATCCCACAGCCCTACCTCCTCAGGAGCGGAGGGCTCTCCCACCCACATCTGGGCAACAAGGAGCAGGACTGGGCAGGGGCCACGGTGCGTTCCAGCTGTCCATCCTTGCGGAGGTCACCATGTCTAGCTGAACTGCGGGCTGTGAGCCCAGAGCCACAGCTGTCCATTTGTGACTATTCGGCGAAAAGAGCTACTCTGCCCAAACAGTCACGGTGACCCCTGTCGGGACGTAGGAAGTACTAGCTCCTTTAACCCAAACCACAGAGGCACCTTTTCTAACTACTGAACTCGTGGATTTGATAATGGTCCTGTAATCAAAGGCAAAGATCATAGAAGCATTTGTCTTCCTACTTCTGAGTGAACCAAGCTCTATGGCAGGCTGGATCTTTGTGGGTATGAATCGATTCAGGGAGGAAAGACAAAAGCACACACGCACACACACGTCCCCCCGGGAGTCCCGAGTCTGCGCCATCGCCCGTGCCCGTGCCCAGGAGTGCTCTGTATCGGACAGGACTGAAGACGCCGAGGGGGCTGCGCTGGCCGCTTCACGGACTCGTTCTCTGCTCCTGTGATTCACACGCCCCCAAACACACGTACAAGTGCACATGCACACAGGTCAGTCTAACAGATGACAGGCTGGCGAGAGCGCCTGGGCGTCTGTGCGCTGGTGTGTCGCGTTTGTTCTCCCGCACACCCCGACATCGTAAAAACCTTCCTGGCTGGGCAGCCCGCCCCTCCCAGGCCGGCCCATTCTTGAGAGAGCAAAGCAGGGACCTAACCCATCAGAGCCCTACTGCTCTGCCTTGACCGTCCCAGGGTCCACCAAAGCCCACCGAAATCGTTCAAGCGAGCCAGTCCTCGCGTTCACGCTGACCTGCTTGCCTTTCCCATGGAAACCCCAACAAAGGCTGCAGCCTAAACCCTGTCCTGTCTCCCGACCGGTACTTCCCCATGGGGCCCAGGATGGGGCAGGCAGGGCCTGTCTCCAGGGCCCACGAGTGTGATAACCCTGGTTCTCCTGAGCCTCTGCTCTGTGTCCGCTGGTGCCCACACCTGTCTCATAAAAGCACACAGAACAATCTGGTTCTGGAGAGTCAGCTCCTGACCCCACAAGGGTGGGGGAGGCTGAAGTTTACAGGTTCAGGTCAACTTCCTGCAGAGATTTCCAGGGTTGGGTAGAAAGGAAGCCTCACCTCCAAGCACGTGATGGTAACCATTACAAGAGTCACCCTGCACAAAACTGTAAACTCTGCTAAACTATGGACTCCCCCGAAGACTTCTGGTACTCTTCCACGAGCCAGTCACGAGGTCCGGGTGACAGTTCCCATTTTGCCACGATTGCGTGAATATGCTCTTAGCCAAGGATCCCAGCTTCTGTGGCTCCTCTGCCCGGGCCTCTAAGCCTCAGGCTCGGCCCACTGGTGAGCCAGGACAAGTGCTGTATCAGGAAGTTTGGGCTCAGGATGGAGGGACCCCAGGGTGCCACGGCCAAAGGAATAAGAACGGTGGAATCCGACCGTGGTTCCACTATTTAGGGCCATGCTGGGCCCGTTTCTGACCGTGAGAATAAAAAATCTACATAAATGCGGGCGAGTGGGCATTGGGTACTAACAGGAGGCACCTACCACGTGCCAGGCATGTTCGACTAGGCCGTCTGCAGGAGAGCCCAGGCGTGGTCACCGATTCAGACTGCACTGGCATGTGACCAGACGGCCCTCAGAGCCCCGGCCCGTGGTGCACAATCGATCGCCTGCAGCGTCTCTTCCACGCGCGCGGAAGATGCCTGTGACTGGGCCCACCTCCAGATTCTGCCTTTACGGCCCCGGAGGGACGGCCACGCTTGGGCATCTCCTAAGCACGCGGGTGCCCCGAGGCAGGTGCGGAGCCACTGAACTGGCATGACCTCCGCTCCCCATCTGGTTGTGAAAATCCAGGAAATCTCAGGTGGGGTGGCCCAGTCTCTTCCTTCTTCCAAACAAGGTCAGCGGAACTCAAAGGCAGCACACGGCGGCAGTGGCTTTAAATGTGAGCCACACACAATCAAAGAAAAGCTGATTATCCTGCTGGAAAGAAACGCTCAAAGCAAGCCACTGTGAGTCTCTCTTTTCTACTGCCCCTCCCTTGGCGCTCCTGCCCCCCACCAAGCAGCATAGGGACCAGGGGGTCCTGAGGGCCTGGGAGGGGACGGCCTCGGTGTGCCTCCAGGGTGGAGACGTGCACGGTCCCGGGTAAAGGGAACGGAAAAGCGGAGGTTCTGAGGCAGGGATCCGCTCACCAAACTCACAGTCCTCTGGAGGATGCTGGAACACAGGCCCGTTCCTGGGTCCACATGTTTCAGAAGCACATGCTTGAGTCGCTGACAGTAAGACCACGTGAGGCAAGGAAGGAGGCACGGGGCTCCTGAGGAGGCCCAAGTAAGGCGGCCGGGGGCGGGCCAGCTCTTCACGTGGGTGAGGGGAAACTGGCTGCAAGGGCTCAGAAATCCGAGAAAAAACACTGTCCTTTAAGGTACACCACAGAGGGGTGCCTGGGGGGCTCAGTCGGCTAAGCATCGGACACTTGATTTCGGCTCAGGTCACGATCTCACGGTTCACAGGATCGAGCCCCGCGTCTGGCTCTGTGCTGACAGTGCAGAGCCTGCTTGGGATTCTCTCTCTTTGCCCCTCCTCCCCTCACTCTTTCTCTCAAAATAAATAAACTTAAAAATCATTTTAAAGTATACCATGGAAAACGTGAGGAGCCTTCTAGACCTTTTTGAGGACAGTATCATATATATACATATAAATATATATTAAAAAATAAAAACAGCTGAAGACAGTAGTTAAGAGTCAGACATTGAAACAAAACAGGAGAGCGGAGCTGAGTGAGACGGGTGGCAGCAAGGCAGTGCAGACAGGGTGGGGCCGACCTCCAGTTCTCCTGTCTTTCCCTGGCCTGTCACCCTGATCACATCCCTCTGAGATGGCATAGAGGACACTAGGGTCACCACTGTCCCACTGCCACGTGCCCGCCTCCCAGACTGGAGGGCTCCTTTCTGGGGCCTGAAGTCTAGCGGGTGGTCACAGCTGGAAGTCCCTGTTCCCTCTCGGGGACAGCGGAGGCCCAACAGCTCACCTCAGGCTTTGTTTCCATCTGGAAGGCGTCCAAGTCCAGGTGGCTGAGGAGCTGTGGGGGTCGGGGGGGAGGCACTGGTTCCTAGAGAGGGGCCCAGGGTCCCCCACCCAACTCTCTGCAGCTGTTTTCCTTTGGAAAAAAATCTATCTACAAACCTCATCTTTCTAAGATTCGCTGGTTTCAATGGATGCATTGCGCTGGACCAGCCATTTTTTAAAAATTTAACAAGCATTAGTTTCAGGGCCACAGTGTGACGTGTCAGCCCTGTCTCCAGGGATGGGACTCCGTGGCCACCAGGACGCTGAGAACTCCATCTGACGCCCACTGAAGAGTTCACCGGGGGCTAAATTGCTAAACTGCCAAATACTAGCAGTTCTGTATTTGGCTACGATAATTAATCCAAAACTTGGAAATGAGGAAGGGTGTATGCTTTCTACATCATGCCGGATGACTGCTTAACAAACCTCGTGAGGATCACTTGACTTGGGAGGTAACTGTCACCCTTTCCTGGGGACCGGCCATTTCAGTCAGAGAAGTTAGAGGTTAAACCATGACACTGATAAGGGGCTATCCTCCCCTTTAGGCCCCAGGAAGAGACAGTGCGCGGTTGTGGTTTCAGTGGGCCCAGACACTCACCACTGCCCTGCCTCACCCGGCATGCCTCTCCGACCCTTTCATTCACTCGTTTTTGAACCGGCTTTTCATCCTGCTGGGTCCATAGTCAAGGAGACCAAAGTCACCTGACACGTGTTCACTGTCTGTGTGAGACCTGTGTGTGTATCACTTTGCGAATAATGGTTTGGTCGTGTGTAAAAATATTTCTTCCAAAATCAAAAGAAATTCAGACTCCAAGAACAGAACAAAATTCAGAAAATCTGACCAAGCACGTAAATACAAAAATAAAACCCTGTAATCCTCCAAGCCAGCTCCAGGCCGCATTACTATTTTCGATTCAGTCGATTCACTAAATATAAGCTCTTACTAATTTTTCCCCTAAAAAAGTACCGGGGATACATACCGCCTGGCGCCCGCTCTTTTCCCGTCCACAATCCTGCCTGCAAAGTTACGTCTCCCCGGCACGGAGACCACCCCGCAGGGTGCACCGGCCCATCCAGCGCCCCATCAGGCTCCCCGTTTCTCACAGCTCCCCACTGCCAGGCAGTGCACGTGGTCCAGGCCACCCGGAGACCCCAGCACAGGCGCAGCTCCAGTGTTTAGGGACAGGAAGCGCTCGGCGAGAACGCACAGCGAGCGGGCCCTGGGAGCTGCCTGGGGAAGGCTCACAGCCGCGCCCTGCTGCTTCCCGAGCTCCGCGGCTCCCCGGCACAGGGCTCCCCTGCACAAGCACAGGGCTGCCCCGCACAGGGCTCCCCCGCACAAACACCGGGCTCCCCTGCACAGGGCTCCCCCGCACAAGCACAGGGCTCACCTGCAAGCGGGGCGGCCGGAGCCCTGTGCAGCGCATCCCCGCCCCCGTCCAAGCCGGGACCTCGCTCCCGGCCACGCCGTAGGGGAAGCGCAGGCCCCGCCCCGACGGAGAGGACGCCCACCCCGTCCACGCGGCCCCCGCCCCTGCCCGTGCGCCCACCCGCCCACCGTCCTCCCTCATCCCGGCACTCACCGCACGGCCGCCGTCACGACCTCGCCGCAAGCACGGCTGCGCATGCGCACGTCCGGTGGGCGGGGCCTATCGCGGGGCCGAACGGAACCACGGGCGCGGGGGCGGGGCCTAGCGCGGACCGGACGGAACCGCGGGGCGGGGGCGGGGCCTAGAGCGGGGCTGAACAGAACCAAGGGCGCGGGGGCGGGGCCTAGCGCGGGACCGAACGGAACCAGGGGCGCGGGACGGGGCCTAACTCGGACCTAACGGAACCTCGGAGGCGGGGCCACGGGGGCGCGGACCTGGCCCCGACTTGCGGCCCCTGCCCTGCCTGCCCTGTACTCTCGGTTGTGCGCAGACCCTCGCCGCCCTCGTCACGCCCCAGGCTGACCCCGGGAGAGCAGCGGCTGTCCGAGGAAAGGGGCCGTCTGACAGACCCCACCGTCGCGGGGGTGCTGGGTCCCCGCAACGTCTTTGTGCCCACCGCCCACGGTAGGGCCCGGGGATCGCGCACTGCAGAGACAAGCCCGCGGAGCCCCCCCCCCCACCGGGACCTCACGGAGACCCCACGGAGCCCCCCCTTGGGATTTCACGGAGACCCCACACAACCCCCACTGGGACTCCTCCCCCGGAGGCCCCCTCCCCTCACCCGGAAGCCCAGGGATGCAGCTCACAGCTGGGCCGCAGCTGGAGGCCCCAGCTCCACGCCAGCCACACCGGGGTGACTCAGCAATCAGAGGCTTGGAAATAGGGAACATTCAGATAGTTTCACTTCCCAACCGTGGCCTTTGGCGAACAGGGACTTCTTTCGACCATAGTTTCTGGTCTGCAAAGTCCGTAAGACTGCCCCACTGAGTGGCCTGTCCCGACTGTCACTCCTCCTCTGTGTGAGGTTTGGTGAACCCCTGGAGGCAAAGCTTGGGCACACGGTGTTAATGTCATCCCCTGGGAACTCCTTATCTTCCGGAGAAAGCAGTTGTTTTAGTCTCCCCAGGACCCTGGTTGCTTATGGTGGCTTGTGGTTTCCAGAGCCCCTCTGGGCATGTGATGGATATCCAGCAGGCCCCCTCTCCTGGCGGTGTGCCCCCCACATCACCTCATCACCTGGGCTCCTGGCCCTCAGAATCTGCTTCTGTGAAACGGAAACTAGGACAGCATCCACTCGGAATACTGCCCAGGGAATTAGATGTTATGATGGGAACAGTGGCTGGCATTATATTGGCATTCAGTGCCTGCTACTTAGTCATACAAAGTCATTAACTGTAGGAACTGCCAACTGGGTGTCAAACTTCCCTGTCCTTATCTTCACCGTCCAGGTGAGGCAGCCTCCAGAACGAAGACTTCCATGGGAAAGGCAAAGCTTGCCGGCCTTGCCTGTGCCCCTAGTTTCTCCCATAGTTCAAAAACCAGCCCACAGAAGCCCAGGGGCTTAGAATTGGGGGTTTGGTGTTTGAGTGAAGATGGCCAGGCAGCCTGGCCTTGCGTAAACCCCCTGGCTTTGGACCCAGACAGCCCTGGCCTCCGGGACCACCAGCTTCGAGAAGTTGGCGTGCACCCTCTCAACCCCTGAGCTCTGTTGGGAAATGTGGGAACAGCACCTGGTAGGGGGCTCTGAGGTCTCCAGGGGCGCTGACTCATCCGGGCACAGCTCCAGGTCAGCACGCAGTAGGGCCCTTGCCCCTGAATATTCCCCTGAAGCCTTTTCTTCCTTAACCACATCTACCACCGCCGGACACTTTGTGTTTTTATGTGTTTGTTTCAATAATTTTTTGTTTTCTGTGTCTTTCAACTAAAATGTGCCCTGCATGAAGAGGGACTTGGCCCTGCTCCCTCTTTTTTTTTTTTTTTAAACCATTTATTTTGAGAGAGTGAGAGTGGGGGAGGGACAGAGAGAGGGAGAGAGAATCCCAAGCAAGCTTTGTGCTGTCAGCAGGGAGCCGGACGTGGGGCTCAGTCTCATGAACCCTGAGATCATGACCTGAGCCCAAATCAAGAGTCAGACGCTTAACCCACTGAGCCAGGCGCCACCCCACCCCCCACTCCCTAGAACATCCTCAGTGACCAGTGACTGTCTGCTGACTTGTGAAAAGCCATTTAACCCGCACCCACATGCCTGCACCCATCCAGCCTCCTACATGAGAGGCCCTCAAAAACTTTATTGAACTAAGAATATGACAGATCCTGAGTCACACGCTTTTGTTTTGTTTATTTTCCCTTCCCTGAGATGTGTTGAAGGTAACCACTGCCCATGTACATCTGGGGCCAATGTGGGGATAAAGTAAGGCGTTTTAACTGTGAATGTTCTTTGAAAGTAAGGTATCAGAAAATCAGTCTATACCTTCAGCACATCAGGAAGAAGGTTTCCATTCCCATTCAGGTTTTCAAGTTCAGCGCTTTTTTTCTGGTGTGTGCCACCTTGCTTTAGGTGAAATCCTGGTCCTGAGTGTCACATAAAAATGTAGCTATAGGGGCACCTGGTGGCTCAGTGGGTTGAGCATCTGACTTCGGCTCAGGTCATGATCTCATGGTTCGTGTGGTCCAGCCCCGCATCAGGCCCTGTGCTGACAGCTCGGAGCCTGGAGCTGCTTCGCATTCTGTGTCTCCCTTGCTCTCTGCTCCTCCCCTGCCTGTGCTTTGTCTCTCTCTCCCTCAAAAATAAGTAAAGATTAAAAAACTTGTTTTAAATGTAGTTGTAGTGGTGACTGTGCGCTGGTGCGGTGTGCGGCCTCTCGGGGCGCCTCCCTTTCCTCGCCCTCAGTGCCACCTTATGAATACAGAGCTGAGGCTCATAGAAACCAAGCGACAACTTGCTCAGTCGGTCTCATAGGCAGAAACCGCCTCAGCTAGAATTTAAATGTTCAAGGACTGTGCCTTTCCACTCTGCCCTCTTTGATGCATCGTGGTAAGATCAGTCATTTGGAAAACAATCCAGGGACAACCAGTAATAACCTGGTGCGACTCAGAAGACAGACGGCACTGCAGCCTTATTTCTGCTCACAGGGGACCCGCGGGACTGTCCTCCCGGTGAGGCCACAGGGATCCACGGACTGTCTTCCTACTGAGGCCCCTGTGGGTTCAAGCGGGTCACCGGCCCCTCCCTCCAGCAGATGCCACAACATATCTGCTGTGTGTGACACAGCCTGGCAGGTGCTTTCCGGAAATGGTTCATTCACAACCATTTGGCTGGCCTGGCACGCCCTGGGATGCACGTAGGCATATTCTCGCACTTCCTAGGTGAGAAAGCCAGGGCTCCGGTGTGGTAAGGTCAAGGAACCTGTCCCCTCCCCTCAGCTGCTGAAAGATGAGGCTGACTTTTGAAATTCAAGGCCATGAGGTGTTTGGAGGCAATTGAAACTGATTTTTTAGAGGCGGTGGGTAGGACAGTTTTAATATTACCTTTCCTTTCTGATCGTGTAAACAATAAGGCTCATTGCTTGCTTAAGAACAAGACAAATTTTTTAAAGACATTAATTAGCGGGGGTGGGGTGGGTGCAGTGAGATATCTCCTCTTCTTTTTTCTTTCCTTTTTTTTTTTTTTTTTATGCTCACTTCTTTTTGCAACAGAGTGCAAGTGGGGGAGGGGCAGAGAGAGAGGGAGACCCAGAAGCTGAAGATGGCTCCAGGCTCTGAGCTGTCAGCACAGAGCCCGACGAGGGGCTCGAACCCACAAATCGTGAGATCATGACCTGAACAGAAGTCGGACGCTTAACCTACTGAGCCACCCAGGTGCCCCTCTGGTTATTTCTCGGTAAGAACCAAGAAATAAGTGGACGGGCTGTCATGGGGGGAGGGGGAGCTTTCCCCTTTTAAATCCCTGTATTTGTTACCAGAGAACACAGTTAGCTGAGGAGGAGAGATATTCCAAACATTTTAGGGGTGCCTGGGTGGCTCAGATGGTTGAGTGTCCCACTTCGGCTCAGGTCATGATCTCACGGTTTGTGGGTTCGAGCCCCTCGTCAGGCAGCTCGGAGCCTGCTTCAGATTCTGGGTCTCTGTCTTTCTCTGCCCCTCCCCTGCTCATGGTGTGTCTCTCTCTCTCTCTCAAAACTAAATAAATATTAAAAAGTTTTTTTAATACATTGGACCCCAGTTCACGATCTGCAGACCACAGATCAGAAACGAACACGGGATTCTCTGGACACCTGCACTGCCAATGAGGAGGTTCTTGGCCCCGCTGTGATGGAGACGCTCCCTGACCTGCTCTCCTGGGGCTCCTCTTACCCTCAAGGCCCCGACCTTGGGGCTCTGCCCTTGCACGCTCCGTCCAGTTGTGGCCAAATCCCTACCCTTGACACATCTCCTCAGCCTGCTTTGGCAAGAATGCTGTTGGGCTGGTCCGGCGGGAATGCCCCAGCATGAGGCTTCCCACCCACGGCACCCCAACACGCACCGCCTCGGCTATAACCCACTTTTCCTTGTGGTGGACTTGCCCACTACCCCGTCCCCTACTGCAAAGCCCACCGCGGGGACACTGCATCAATGGCGGTAGTTTCCTGAATAATGCCTGTGTCAGCACTCTTCAAGTGTCACGGGGAACATTTCTTCAACAATTATGGCAAAATGAAAGCTTCTTAGAAAGAAAAAAAAATGCCAGAGAAGAATGCATTCTCTTGGAATCATTCCTGCCTGTATGAGTATTCACTGCATCTGACTCTTTTCTGAAAAGTATGTGTTTGAACCACAAACCATGGTTTTGATGGCTCACGTCCAAGATTTTCAGAGGGCCCTGAACTGGGGTCCCTGTGCTTGGGCTGGTGTTGCGACCTGGGAAGGTGTGAGTGACCTCTCTGAACCACAAACCTACAAGGCTGGAATTCATCTCAAGTGTCTGGGAACATCAAGGCTTCTGCTCCGTGAGTGTCAGCTGAGCCAGGGCGGGGCTCTCTCTGCAGGACAGGATGATCTGGAAGCCGAGGGCTGTGATTATCTTGGCCCAGAAAGAACCATGAGTCTCGGTTGGCCAAACACACAACCAAAACAACCAGCGTTTAAAAAAGTGCCTCGATAAGAGTGTGTTTGTTCAAGGACCAGGAAGCCAGGCTGTTCCAGAGCGGCCCTGCCCAAGCCGAGCCCGGGCTAGCCGACCCCTCCTGGGGGGCACAGGGGGCGCGTGGGACACTTCGGTCTTCGCGGCCGGTGGGGGTGGGGCTGAGGCCCTTCCGGGGCGGAGGCTGCTGCACCCACAGACACAGAACAGCGCCCACAACGAAGGCAGGCAGTAATGCAGAGGCTCAGAAACCCTCACCAACTTCGAACTCACAGGAGCCCAGGCTGCGGTGTGCTAAGCGAGCCTTCCCCGCCCCCCCCCCCCCCCGCAGGTCTGCCCGGTTCCATCCCCTGGAAAGGGGGGCAGAAGGGGCTCATCCACTGAAGGAAGTGGCGCGGCCTTGAGGAATGTTTAAGTCAGAGCCGCAGAGACAGGATCCCTGCGATCCCTTGGGATTTTTTTGTTTTCCCTCAGGCACTAGTTTGGGAACAGACTTACAGGCTCAAAAGTCACCCTCTCCCCCGCCCTCCCCACCCCAGCACAAAGTATAATGCGACGCACAAATCAAATATCTAGGCACAGAAAAGGAAATGAGAGGCAGTGTGTTTCGACGGTCAGGCAGATCCCCACAGCAGGTGGGCCCTTCTCGAACCCGCCGCACAGTGAGAACTTACCTGAGTGTTCTTTCTGCTCTACCTCCCAGCAGGTGCACATTTACAGGGAGAGGCAGGTGCCGCCAGAAGCCACCGGCAGGAGTCAGGAAACACTCCCCCGGTTCTCGTCTCCCTGTAATAAGTCACAGCCCTCGTGAAGGAGCCGGCCCCGGGCCTCAGGCTCGCCCCTTCCCGTCTGTTTGCAGGCCCCCAGGAACCAGACGACCTTCCGTCTTCTCTGGTGCTGGCTGCTCAGTGGCCCGGCGCACGGCCTCCTCTGACGGTGACAATTACAGGTCTGAGTCACTGAGGGCGGAACACGATGTCTATAGGGCTCCCACTGGCTGGGGCTGTCCACCCTCACCCCTGAGGGAAGCTGGTGTGGGGACCTCGTGCTCACACCCGAGCCTTCGGGCAAACCTGGCCGTCAGGAGCCTACCGGCCAGACCGGCCGCACCAGGGTCTGACCTGAGCCAAAGCGGTGCTCGGCCATGACTCTGGAGTTGGGGGTCACATGTCTCCACCAGGAGTACGGCCGGACCTTCATTTCGGCACACCGGCCAAGAGGGCCGTCTGCTCTTTTCTGCCAATAAACATTACCCGTGGAAGTCACTTAGCTCTGACTCCCAGGCGTCCGGGAGCCAAATTCTTGCTATTACACAACCTACTGACAGGAGATAACAAAGCGGTACGTGCTGGAGTTTACAGATAGCAGGAAAACAGAGATTACTCTTGGGGCAGTTACTACCTGTAGAAAGCAATACTACCCACATATATAACGCTTTTGTTCATAATGCGTGCTTTATAAACATTATTTTACTGGAGTATGTGCTCAAAGAAGATTAAAGTAAATAAACAAACATGACTGTTTCTCTCCGCCTTGACACATTTCAAAAGGGGCAGAGGCATTGCTCTAAAATAGAATGTGTTCCCGGGGTGCCCGGGGGGTTCAGTCGGTTAAGCATCTGACTGTTGATTTCCACTCAGGTCACGATGTCACAGTTTATGAGTTTGAGCCCCGTGTCGAGCTCTATGCTGACAGTGTGGAGCCTGTTTGGGATTCTCTCTCTCTCTTGCTCAAAATAAACAAAAAAAAAAAAAACGTGTTCTCAACTGAGAAACTAAATCTTGGTTTAAATCGTTATGTCTGTGTGGTTTGTGTATCAATCCTGTGTTTTGCTTTCTATGTTTTAGGATGCTTTGATACGTGGGGGCCTCCCTGACGTCACGGGGACTGCGTCCCCTAGGGTGGTGATGACACCCCACCCACCCGCCTGCTTTCTCCGGCTCTCAGCCGTGGGGCTCTGACCCCCGGGGCAGCCCCTGTACCCAGAGGAACTGAAATTACTCAGACCTGCCAGTCCCCGGTATGGTCAGCTGTCCCCTTGCCGGCTCAGTCCTTCCTATGAAAACCACAGTAAGACTTCCCCCCTCACTTCTTCTGCCCCTGACCGACCCCGGGGCCTCCAGGGGGGTGGCCCCGTGGGACCTGCCCTGCCTCCTGTGTCCAGGAATCTGCGACCTTCAGCTGCTTCCTTCACGACGATCACTTCGTGCCTGCGTGTCTCACGAGGCCTGCGTCCAGCAGATCCCAGGCATACACCCTCCGCTCAGTTGCGTACCTCCATTTTCAGAAGAACCAACAGTTCTTTCAGCCCGGTTGAAAAGTAACAAATAAAAAACCAAAGACCAAAAGTCGCCTAAAAACAGAACGCAGCTGACAGCAGCAGGAACAAAACAGTGAGTTTACAAGGTGTCTGTGTTTAAAATCCTCGTGGGTAAGAAGATGTTGGGAGACCGATGCTGCTTTTTCTACGTGGCGTCCGAGGCTCAGAGCTGAGGGCCGGATGGTTTACGGGGCCCACAGTCTGAGGTGGATAAGAACATCTGACGTCAGCTCTCCAAGGACTTTGCTAAGAGACAGCAGCCCCCCGACAGGAAGGCATGCGGGCCCGTCCCTCGCCTGCCCTGCGCCCTCTTGGTGTTCCCCGACGTGAAGCCATTCGCTGGCCAACCGAGTCTCCGTCGGTGTAGACGGCACCGGAGGCATCTTTGAATTCCCGGGCCCCGCCCGCCTGCCAGAGAGTCGTCGATGCGGCCGGCTTCGGAGGTGGCCGGTGCCCCAGAGTCGGAAGGGACCCGGCGCGGGTCAGCCGGAAAGACGGCCGCAAGGCTGCCGGGCTCCCTTTCTCTGGCGCTCAGAGGCTGCGACAGACACCTGACCGCACAGGCCGCCCTGTGACACTGCCCAGTCCTTCCCGCCAGCAATGCCAGACCTGAGGGCGGGCTCTTCCAGGCGGAAACGGGCAAGCTTTGTGTCCGGAACGAGCACTCTCGGGGCATTTAGGTTTGTCTTCTGTGCCGCCGGCACTGTCCACAGGGACCTGGTCCACACGGGCCCTCACTGTCAGCAGGGCCACTAACACTGGACTTTCTCGGCTGAGTGTCTTCCGCTCCACGTTTTCGACCGGCATTAAGGCGCGCGGGGTGCAGGCTGGCGGCTCTCTCCTGTGTCATGCGGTCGGTCACACTGTCACCTGTGAGGTGTCCCGGGCACCGAGGCCCTAGATCAACACCCTGTGTTACAAGAGACGCAGGCCCCAGAGGGACAGTCCCCGGGACACGTTGACCGGAGCCACAGAGAAGCGGCTGGGGCCAGTCGGGAACGTGGGACACTGGGCGGGACAAGCCAGCGAGCCGGGAGTGAGGAAAAGGGGTCCGGCGTCCGTGGAGGTCACAACGGCCCAGCGTGCTGCGTGAACCCCGGCCTGCCGTGTCCAACGCAGAGCGCCCGTCTTCCCGGGACTTCCGCTGATCTTCCTGGGCGGTAGGGGGCGTGGTGAGGTACAGGAACGGTCGCTCACGGGAGAAATGGGCGGAGTCGAGTCGAGAGTCCATAGCGCCTGCGCAAAGGCTCAGCGGCCTGGGCGGGGCGCGAGCGTGGGCACGAGCGTGGGCGCGAGGGCTGCTGGGTGACTAGCCGAGGTGACGACGGCCGGTCGTCTGGAACGTGGGTATTCATCTTCTCATTTCAAATCCTGTTCTGTGCACTTAGCCGCCCTCAGTCGGCGGGAAAACGTACTTGACCGCGAAACCGTTCTCGCAACGGCCGCTCGCAGGGTGCCCCTCGCGCTCCCGAAGACGAGCTAGAGCGGAGGTGACGGAGACTGCGCGGCTCCTCTGTGCGCAGGCTCCTGGCCGGCGCGGGACTTGTCTGCCTCGGTTCCTTTTCCTGGACACGGGGCCGCGACCTTCCTGCCACTACGCTGCAACCAGGCGGCCGACGGTGCGGCCACTTTGGGTTGCTAAATATCTAGATACTTCCGGCCCGCATTGCCAGGTCCACTAGGCGTCCCCACCGTCCGGTAATTACCGTCGCGCTGCCTGGCGGCCGAGTCTTCTGCGTGTGGCCCCCCTCACCTCCCGGCCCCGGCCCCGCCGTGGGATCCGTCAAGCTAGTACTTTCCACGAGCCAAGCCCTTGGGACGGCGCCTGCCTCCGGATGAACGCTCGGTAAGCGTTTGCGACTAGTCGTAAGTCTCTCATTTTTCCAGAAGATTCGACGCGCAGTCTCTGTTTGTTTTATGTTAAAAGAGTAGGCAGAAGGTCAATGTTGAAGTAATTAAGTTCTTAACTGAAGTGCGTAATTAAATATTAATTGAAAAGAAGAGTAGACAAGGTCTGTGAGACGTTCAGGTCTCTGTGCCTCGCGCTGACACGTTACTTGCAAATTCAGGGGGAGAAAGAAAGTTCTTGGAAAGGGGAGCCTGCGTGCAAATGAGTGTGCAGGTTAATCAGGTGGGCCCGTTGCGGGCCACCTGGGGCTGTCACCGTCTGTTTCAAATCCAGGCACGTAGCTTCTTAATGAGGACTTTGGTGAGAGGCGTTAAATTCTCAAGGGCATTTGCAGGGACCCAGCAGGAGATTTGTGGAGCCCAGGAGGCCGCCCTGGAGGTGGGGTGCAGCGGGAGAGGCGGCTGGGGGGCCTGGGTGGGGGGGTCAGGGAGGGCAGGAGGGGCGCCGCGGGGCCCCAGGACAAGGGTCCTTCCTAGTTGAGGCTCATCACTGTGAACTCAACCCTGTGAGGTAAGCACTGGGGAATTTAAACACTGGCTTGTAAACTCTGTGTGAAGACGTCTTGAGGCCTGAGAACTGACATGGTGGCAGTGGGGGGGGGGGGGGGTCCCTAAGGCACCACGTCCCACTGGTGCCTGGGCCCACCTGTATCCATCTAACAGGCACCTAGTTAGGCCGACCCTGGGGTGGAAGTGTGGAATGACCTGGCGTCTTCTTAGCCGCCCGCCCCGCGACAGCTCCCAGTCCAGGAGCAAAAAAGAGGGGTCCCCTCCACCCGTGTTGTCCCAGGGAGGTTTCCAGGGACTGAATGTCTGCATCCTCCCCCAAGGTGACGGGACGGTGCCAGGAGGTGGGGCCCTGGCAGGTGATCAGGCCTGGAGGCGGGGGCCTCATGAGGGGATGAGCGTCCTTAGCTCTCTCCCCGCGTCTGCCGTGCCACGGCCCCGTGGGCACCGGGAGGAGACTTCTCCCCACACACGGGCTCTGGTGGCACCCGGATGTCCACCTTCCGCCTCCAGAACTGTGACGAATGCCTGCGGTCTAAGCCTCCGGCTGTGGTTTTCTTTGCTATGGACGCCCGGTCGGACTAAGACACAGGCGTCCCGGTCATATATGTGCATCTGT
This sequence comes from Lynx canadensis, assembly GCF_007474595.2. Lineage (NCBI taxonomy): Eukaryota > Metazoa > Chordata > Mammalia > Carnivora > Felidae > Lynx > Lynx canadensis. The sequence goes on along the minus strand of NC_044306.2, from coordinate 1,337,420 downwards.
TTCTGTAACGACACGGGCGCTGTGTGCGTGACGCATATTTATGGGAGCTCCGGGGAATGACGTGTACAGGCCGCTAGCAAGTGTCGGGGCTGGGCTCAGGCTGGCGGTGCTCGGGGCTGGGCTCTGATGCACAACCTGTGCCTTCCCCCGCCCCCCCCCCCCCCCCGGTCTGGAGGACCTGGCCCCTCATAACTGGGATGCTTGGGACAACAGAAATGTGTTTTCTCGAATCCTGGAGGCTGGACGTCCGAGGTGGGGGTGAGGGCAGGGCCGGTTCCCTCTGGAGGTGCTGGAAGGGTCTGCTCCGGTCACTCTCCCCGCTTCTGGTGGTTCCCTTCACGTGCCGGCTCCCCACGTGCGTGCCTGCCCGCTGTGCTGACTCCAGATTCCCCTTCGTACAAGGAGAGCTGGCATCCTCCACTCGGAGCCACACTGATGGCCTCGTGTTACCTTGACTACCTCTGTGAAGACCCTATTTCCATAGAAGGTCATATTCTGAGGTCCTGGGGGTCACGACTCCCAACGTACCTGGCTTGGGGGTTGGGCACCTGAAGGGATCCCCCCCTGAATCCACAACCCATCTCTTAATGGCTAATTCCACTAACTCGTCACTAGATGATGCTCGAGGGTAGGTTTCTTATCCAGGAGACTAGCTTTACCACTGAATTTTCATAGTTGTAGACATTTGGCAAGTTTTGGAAGCATCATTACTGGGTTTCAGTTGTATGAGTTCACCTCCGAGACATTTAACTAACACCGTGTCCTTGGGATATACAGAATTTATACAAATTTAGGGAAGTTTCTATTCTTGGGATTTGTATTTGATATAAAATACACTTTATAAATGCATTTTGACGCACATTGATACCGGTTGTTGGTACGTATCTGGGCAGTACGTGGTACGTGTCCATAGGGCCCCCCCTGTGCGTGCTTACTCGGGGAGTATAGCAACAGCCCCAGGAGGGAGCCAGGCGGGAGGGCGGGGAGGGCCAGTGACTCACAGGTCACAAGCCGGGGGGGGGGGGGGGGGGGGGGGGGGGGTGGAGCAGAGGAGGAGGGGGGCTGAGCACGCTGTCCTCACAGTCACTGTGCCTGTATTTACTGTGGGGGAAGGGGAGGGACTGGCTGGTAATTGCTACAGATTCAGTCAGAAAGCTTTGTAATAAGTCAGAGAAAACGAGATGCATACCAACTTCAGGGAACACAATGAGGGGCTTGTCCTGTCCCCTGCCCCGCCCCCCCAGTTCGCCTTGGCAACCTGATTCTCTTCTTACTTCTCTTTGTTTGGGGGGGTGGGGAGCAAAAACAAGCAAGTGTAGAAACAGAACCTTCCTGAGAACTCAGGGCGCAGGAGGCAGGGGTCCTGGGGGTCCTTCCCCTCAGGACAGGGGAGGGAACCTCCAGATCCCACATGCTAGGGAGGCCCTGGGGAAACTCAGTGTGGCAAGGGCGCAGCTCGGCATCGGCCAGGCCCAGATTCCGGGGGGCAGGACCCTCCGTCCTGCATAGGCATGCCTCATCCAGCCATCCGGCTCTGGTTGCTGTGACAAATCCCACAGACAGACAGGAAGTCCTTGTGGGGCTCTGCTTAGGACGGCAAGGCACCTGGCGTGGAGAGCAGGGGGTCGTGCACGGGCAGAGAGGACACCCCGGAGTTTGGATGATGACAGGTAGGGTGGCCATGGTCACCCTTGCGAAACGTTGGGACCTGGGGAAATCGGGTGTGGCTGGCTTTGTCTCCGTGCTGCAAAAGCATTCGGTCGGACGGAGTTGTTTGTAACGTTCTTGCACTGCAAAATGTGAACGATCTGAACCTTAAGATTTAAACATCCTTAGGCATTCAAAATAAGGACCAGGAGCCACAGACGACACGTGGACTGTCACCTCAGCATTCTGTCGCCCAGCAAACCACCAGAAGTGAACAGACACCAGTTTGAGAACTCAGGGTCTCAGGGTAGAAACTTGCAGCTGTGAGATAAGTCAGCCCTCGGGAGGTGGGGGGGGGGCCTGAAATCGGGATTCCTCAAGATCTACATGGGAGTGAAAACACGGTATCTGTCTTTCTCTGCCTGACTTATATCACCCTCCAGTTCCATCCACATTGTGGCAAAGGGCAGGATTTCATCTTTCTCGTTGCCAAATAGTATTCCCTGTTTATATAAACCACTCATCGGTGATGGACGTTTGAGAAACTCAACAGAAGACCATGGGAGAAGGGGAAAAAGTAGTTCAAACAGAGGGGGGGCGGCTAACCATTTAAGAGAATATTGAATACTGAGAACAGATTGAGGGTCGATGGGGGGTGGGGGTGGGTGGGTGATGGGCACTGAGTAGGGCACCTGTGGGGACGAGCACTGGGTGTTGTATGGAAGCGATGAGTCCCGGGAATCTACTCCTGAAGCCAAGAGCACACTGTCTACACTCTATGTTAGCTAACTTGATGATAAATTCTATGTATAAAAATAAAATAAAATGTAAAAATAAATAAATAAAGTGAAACCGGAGGACATGAAAATGCACGTGCCCTCAAAAACACAGAACTTACGGATTGAGACGCTGTTTTCCCATAAATGCCTGCTTGACAGGAAACCGAGGTAATAGTAGAATTTTCTCGAGTGACCCTAGTGGGGCTGGTGTCACCAGATAAGCTGAATTGAGCTTTTGTTTGTGTGACTGCGGGGGTTTTGTCGGCTGGGGGAGGTTTCTGGGCTGGTCTTCGTTTGTTTAGATTTTAACACTCTGGGTGAACTCTCCCCTCTGGACACTCGCTGCCGCTCACGGCCCCAAGTCCCTGTGGCCTCGCCTGCGGCTGGTGTGCTCGTCCAGGTGGCAAGTCCCTGCTGTTCCCAAAGACACTCCTCCTTTTGACAGTTCCGCTCGGTTTGCATCACTTTCAAGGTCAATTGAGTATAGTTAGCAATAGTCTATGGTAGTCTTAACATTCGCTAAGAGGGAAGACAGAATTTCTCGTCACATGTGACACTTTTGTAGTACTGAACTTACGGTGGCCATCCCGTCACAACTGGGCACGTAGCCAGTCCTTCCGCCTGAAATACCCAACCTGCAACGTCACATGTCCACCTCAACTCGATTAAGAAGAGGAATTCGGGAGACGGAAACTCATCCCTCCCGTCACTGTCTTCATGATGGCTCACCTCTGTGCTTGGATCTCTACCTGGGCAGCCTCGGATTTAAGTATCAGCATCGATGGTTCAACTTGTCTCCATCACTGCTGCCCATCTCAGGACCTGGGTCTTTACGGGGAAGAGAGTTTTCCATCCTGGAAAGAACCTGCGTGTTTCATTTTGTAGGTCACAGAGCCCTCCTGCAGTGTTTACCAAGCGCCTTCTGTGTGCCAGGCTGGTGCCCAGTGACCCTGAGGGGCTCTTCCTGAGGATTTTCCTTCCTGGCCCATTAGGGGGACGTGTTCATGCTTGGGGCTCACTTCCCTGGGCAGGGGAAGAGCTGGGCCCCTGGGGGGGGGAACCTGAGGTCCTGGGTGGGGGTGGGGAGCTGGGCCTCTGGGGGAGGAGATCTGAGTCCATGGGGAGGAGACCTGAGTCCCTGAGTGGGGAGCTGGGCCCCTGGGGAGGAGACCTGAGTCTCTGGTGGGGGGGAGCTGGGCCCCTGGGGGGAGAGACCTGAGTCCCAGGGTGGGAGGAGCTGGGCCCCTGGGGAGGAGACTTGAGTCTCTGGGGGGGGTAAGCTGGGCCCCTGGGGGGAGAGACTTGAGTCCCAGGGTGGGGAGAGAGACCTGAGTCCCAGGGTGGGGGGAGCTGGGCCCCTGGAGAGGAGACCTGAGTCTCAGGGCAGGGGTGGGGGAAGCTGGGCCCCTGGGGAGGAGACCTGAGTTCCTGGGCCCCTGGGGAGGAGACCTGAGTCACTTGGGGGGTGGGTGCTGGGCCCCTGGAGAGGAGGCCTGAGTCCCTGTGGAGGGTGCTGGGCTCCTGGGGGGGGGGAGACCTGAGTCCTTGGGGGGCCAGCTTGGCCCCTGGGGTGAGACCTGAGTCTCTCAGGTGGGGGGGAGCTGGGCCCCTGGGAAGGAGACCTGAGTCCCTGAGGGGGGCAGCTGGGCTCCTGGGCAGGGGGGCGGGGGGGTAGACCTGAGTTCCTGGGGGGTGAGCTGGCCCCCTGGGGAGGAGACCTGAGTCCCTTGTGGGGGGAGCTTGGCCCCTGAGGGGGGGAAGTCCCTGAGTCCCTGAGTGGGGGAAGCCTGGCCCCTTGGGGGGATACCTGAGTCCCTGGGGCGGGGGGAGCTGGGCCCCTGGTGGGGGGAGACCTGAGTCCCTGAAGGGGAGGAGCTGGGCCGTTGGGAGGGAGACCTGAGTCCCTGGCGGGGGACAGCTGGGCTTGCCCTCACTCAGCTTTGGCCAGTTTACTTCGAGGTGCAACACAATTCCCTACGAGGTGTATTGTTCCCCTGTCATAAGAACAAAGCAACTGAATGAAACCTAGGATGCTCCATTGACCTCCTGCTTGAGTCCAACCCCAAGGTGGGGGCCAGTGTGAACCAGATGATGTTGACCGTTTCCATCGTGTGCATGCAGGTAACCAGGTAACTGGCTTCTGCCTCCCTCCCGCGCTTCTCTCCCCCTTCCCTTTCTTTCTCTTGTGTGTAGCACGTTTAAAAGGTGTGAAACAGGAAAGTGGACTGGGAATGATGAAATTGTGCGTTGAAACAAGAATTAAATCTGTAATTATATAACCCATGAGAGCTACTATGGAAAACTCCCCACGCTCCCCATTGGTGCCTGATTGATTGATCCTCATGGTCTACACCTCCCGACACAGAGCTTCCTGCCAGGGATGCTCGTCACGTCTTGTTGGGCTCATGGCCGTGGAGGAGCGTCCGTGCAGAGGACCCACGTACAGTGACACGCGTCTGTCCACCCGCCAGCGGCAGTTGGCAAGTATTTTGCAAACACAAAAATACCTGGCCAGAGACAGCAATTATTGGTTGATTTTAACTAGGGATTAAAATAAAGAGTCATCACTTCCCGGTCCATTTGTGATGCCAATTTTCTTCCTGAGTCGTACCCTGTGGGTGAGTTCAAAGGAGGATTGCTAGTTACAGAACAGAATAATTGCTCTGTGTTCCCAGGGCCACTGTCATTTTGCGACGGCTTGTGTCAAACTGCTCACGGTTTCAAGTACACTGTTGTCTGGCCGATTCCTTGAACAAAAATCGATGTGCCCAAACAGCATTGACTCTGTATGTTTGTTAACTTAAAAATCGGTGTTTAACGATGGTACTTGTAGTTGTCACTGTCGTCGGCCAGAGCTGAGTCTGCGAGGAACCAGCTCCCAAACGCCACCCTCTGTGCCAGGAGCTCAGGGCCCCAGCGGTCTCCACCGCGTGGATTCTGATGAGTCCAGTTTCTTTTGCCTGAAGCCAAAATGTCCCCGGGCAACTATAACAAAAGATGTTTTACTTTGGAAACAAAGTTGTCGCTCAAGTCTGGCGGCCACTTGCGGCTCCTTGTTAATGCCTGAATCTGCACAACACATTTGCCGCGTGTCCATTACTTACTTCAAATGAAGGCTCCCTGTTCAATTTCTTTTATTCTCTTTTCTTTTTTTATACTTTTTAAAAAATGTTTATTTTTGAGAGAGAGAGAGAGAGAGAGAGAGAGAGAGAGAGACAGAGACAGAGCATGAGCAGGGGAGGGGCACAGAGAGGGGGAGACACAGAATCTGAAGCAGGCTCCAGGCTCCGAGTTGTCAGCCCAGAGCCCGACACGGGGCTCGAACCCACAGACTGTGAGATCATGACCTGAGCCGAAGTCGATGCTCAACGGATTGAGCCACCCAGGCGCCCCAATTTCTTCCTGGTTATCATGGTGAGAGCAGGCTGGCACTCTACAACCGGATGTGTCCAGGGAATTGTTGGCCTCAAAAGCCCAATCTGTATCTCACGTCTGGAAGCTTCCAACAGTCATGTTTCAAATGCAGAAGGAGAGTCTTTCTCAGGGACATTGCTCACTGAAGATCAAGGCAAAAGCCTCTAGTATTTCGGTTTGTTTGCACTATGTCATGAAACCAACGTTTTCTTTGAATACAATTGAATACAATTGGCCATTTTGGGATATTTCATAAGTTTTTACCAAATTACAGCCAAATCTCATTAGTGAGTATAAGATCGCTGGGAAAGGGCAGGGGAGGATTTAGCAGATGCCTGGGAAGATTCATTAGGATTAGATTCCAATGTTAATGAAGGAAAGTCACCTTGGAGCCTGTCCCCATGGGGGCTCACCAGCTCTGGGCAGGCTGATCTGGGGTGCACCCAGCACCTGGGGTGCCTCCCTCCATGTGGCTGGGGTCACAGCGGCAGGGACAGGCCCCGCGCTGGCAGCGAGTGCAGTGAGGAACCACGCAGAGCGCGGGGCTTCGAGGCAGAGACGGGCAGTGTGGAGAGAGGGTGATCTCTCACTGGGTGTGGGCACCTACGGTCTCTGCAGTTTCAGAACAAAATCTCGCAGCTGGCAGGGAAAGACGTCCTCTGGGGACTCTTCCCCCTCTGCCCCTGTCTTTGCCAGGTGTGAGAGCCATTTCTCAGGCTGACGCTGGCTGTCGGCAACCCTGAGGAGCAGGTCAGGTCTCCCCCTGGACCAGGAGCAGGCGTCCTTCCTGCTGTCTGTACCGGGGGGCCCCCAAGTGCAGGGATCCCCAGCCGTGCTGCCAACACAGAGCGTGCACGGCCTCGGCCCCCACGGCAGCTCACGGGCCCCTGGGAAGTCGACGGTATGAAGGTTTTCTGATCCCAGGTTCCTACCTTTGACCAGCACGAATGCAGCAGTAACAGGCCGGCTCGTCAGCTTATACGTAAAGTAAGAACATCTATGGCCCTTCACAGACCAACGACACTACTGTAGTTGAACATGAGTGTGAAATCACAACTCTCTCAACCGCGGTATCTCCAGCACAGTGCTCCTCCACCACACTCCAGGACCTAAGTGGTGTTCAACAAATATGTAGTGAGTCAGTGAACGGCGGATAGGGACACAGAAGGCTTCGGTCCCTTCGTTCACCCAGATGCTCACCGAAAAGTGTGTGTAAGAATACTGTGAGCATGTGGCCACTGTCACATGCTTTTTTGGGAGCGGGAGCCAGAGACAGAGGATGTCGGTTTATTTCTTGTGCTCAGAAAGCTCACAGTCTGATCTCGGGCCGGCGAACAGGTGCATTCTGCTTATGTGGCACATGATGATGGATTAGATGCAGGGGTGAGCGCCGCTTTGGGAAAAGAGAGAAGAAAGTGATCAGCTCGCTTGGGAAGCACGAGGGTGGCCGTCCAAGGAGATGGCTGGGGTCACGTGAAAGCGCGGCAGGAGTCTGTGAAGTCCATGGAGGCGAGGTCCCAGGGCAGAGCTGTGACACTGAATGCTGCAAGAATTTGAAACTGCTGGTGGTTGTCCCAGCGGGAGCCCCGGAGATGGGAAGGCATTCGATGATGGAGAGTCCCACCAACGTGAAGAGGAGTCTTCGGATGTTTCAACCAGGAGCCGCCCTTGGGGGATCTGGATCATAGAGACAGCATTTCGGAAGGTGACAGGGAACAGCCCAGTGGGACACAACGGGAGCATGCGGAGAGGGGGTCCTGGGGGACTGTGTGACCGGTCTGACGAGAGCCAGAGGGAGGGACGCCGGCCACCAGCGCTGCAGAGTGGTGTCCCCGGTGCTTCCGGACAGGGGTCTGTGTTGGGAGAGACAGGGGAAGGCTGGTCGGGGAGGCTGGAGGAAGGGGCTGGGGGGCCGCAGGGTCCCGAGGGATCACTGGTGTTTTGCATCACAGTGGGGTGTCTGTCACAGGGGCTGGGACAGGAAGACCTGCCCGTGGAAACACACACGGAGGTGCGTGTTTCGAGCGTGGCCTGCATGGTCACTGAATCTCGGCTTTGCAAAGTGTGTTGTTTGTGGAAAATTGAATTTTTCACACTCTACATTGTCAAAGCCCATAGCGGTGTAATGAGATCACGTGCAAATGGACTTTCATGGGCACTGGACTCTGATTGTTCAGAGAAAATCCATCTAGTCTGTTTGAAACCACAGCAGTCCCATGGTGCGCTCCCAGGAACTCGAGGTGGCGTCATTTGGCGGGATGCCAAAGTTTGAAGTCGTGTCTTCCGAAATCGTCACTTCTTTCCTGGTACAACATCTGTGCGATGCTCTTTGCCATAATTGGGAGTCAAGTAACAATTCTCTGAACATACTAAGTGATGGTAACTTAAGAGCTCACGAAACAAAAATAAACAAAAATAAAGAGCAGAAATCTTTCCAATGTCCTGATTTTCAAAAGGCAACTTGTTTAAAATCTCACATAACAGAAAGCAAGTCGAAAACATCCAAATGGTTGCCTCTGACTTTTCCAATCGCCGCTTCTTGTTTTGAGGGTGTTGTTGTTTCTAGTCAATGGGCCGTTTGGGGGGCGCGTTGCGACTTCTAGGGAGGCCGAGGGGACCAGCCGAGTTCTCACCATCACCCCACCCGCTTCCCTTCCTTTGTATTGGGCTGACTTCTGGGAAAACAGCGTTAAACCACTGTTTAACTGTTAAACTGTTAAACGATTCGTATGGATCGAAGTGCAGTTTTCAGTCTAATGCCAAGTAAGTGAAAACTTTCACTGAAGCATTTTGGGACTAAAACGCATATATATACAGGAAGCCTCCTTTTTGCTCTTGACAAGTGTTATAGAAACAGGGCAAGTGGAGAACTGAAATATTAGGTGTGTGCCTTCCTTTTAGAAATGGCTTCTCTGAACAGAAAAGTGCTGTCAGTGGTGGCGGTTGCCCAGTGAGTTCCGCGGGAAGGGCCCTGTGTGGAGTCAGCCCCATCTCGTCCAGCTCCACGTGCTGCCACAGGGTTCCTCCACTGATTGTCACACGCACGGGGCTGCGGGGTGGGGCGGGGGAGGTTTGACTCAGCGCCATCACCTCACCTACCAACCTCAGCGACCAGAGCAGGGAGAGGGAAGGAAACGGTGCTGAGCATGGTCCCCAGTGACCCCAGGGGCAGGGGTGCCAAGGTGTCCTTCCCCGGGACCTCCGCTGGTGCTTCCTTGGGGCTCGGAGGGGCAGACTCGAGAAGGAAGCCCAGGCACGTCTGACCACGCAGGTAGAGGGGAACTGGTGCCTGACCAGCGTGGGGGACGGCCCGCTCCACCCCAAGAGACAGAGCACACTGCATCTCTGGCACTGGCTGCTTGGTGGCGGCCAAGGTCTCCTCCTCCAGGCAGGCCTCCGCCATTCCAGGCGGGGCCCCCACTCTTCCGGGGTGGGGGGCTGAGTCACTGCAGACACAGCACCCGGCCTCTCTCATGGAAGCCTGGGTCTGAGACTTAGCATCATGACCTAACAACGTGTCTCCTCTCGTTGCAACTCAAGAGAGTCTAAAACAACCATTAACTAAATACCGTAGTATTTATTAATTTTAAACTCATTTCAATCTGTGCCATTTTTGCATACATATGAAATCTGTAGCCTTAATAAGTGTCCATTTCTTCTTAGTAGATAGAGAAATTGAGGCTAGTTCAACAATGAAATATATAATGGGGGAAGGGTGCCCTTGTCTGTGATAAAACTCTTTGGTCTGTATCATTTTTTTCTGAGTTTAAAGTAACACGAGAATTCAATAAAAAGTAAACATTGCTTTTCTCAAAAAATTTAATTGCAGAACTATTTACAAGAGGTGGACATCAGCAATACAGAGATCAAATGAGAGAGGCCTCATCAGAGGGGAGTCGATGGAGAAAACGGTGGGCACGTTTTCCTTATAATCGGCTGAGCGTGGGGAAAAAAAAGTCACGAACAAAGAGAACTCAAATAATGCAACCTGGTGGCGTCTGAAAGAAATGACCAACACTCTGATACGTTATTAACAAGAAGCAAGACGAGGCGGTGACGGACCGCGGGCCGTACGTTCCCGTCGGGTATTCTGCATGCTACTGAACAGAATTTGTCAAAAGAACCATAAAAGCATGAGAGAGAGAAGTACGTAAAAGAGCTGGGTCCCAGTGAGGTGTAACTTTGCACAGAGCTGAATATTTGGCACTCTGCTCATCCTCGTTGATATGGTTTCATATGTATATATATTTATATATATATATGTGTATATATATATATATATTTATATACTTCTTTTTAAAACTTGAACTAAACAGTAGTTTCCTGGTTCTAACGTTCCTTGAACTTCTGTAGGAGGCGTTGAATTTAGTCCTTAGGCCACCCCTGGGTATTTTGGCACGTAACATGGAGGTGGGTGTGTGAACTGGTCTCTAGACAGGAAGGACCTGTACAAGAGGAAAGTGGCTTAGCGATCGGAAATCTGAGTTCAAAAGTAGCCTAGGATTGTTTACTACTTGTGGGGGAAACCTTTGAATTCAGCAAACCAGTTATAAGGTGGAGGGAGGGAGACACATGCTGAGCCCTTTTACCGTGATGTGGTCCTAACGCTGGGATGGCAGGGGCGGGGCGTGGGCGTGAGTTGGGGGAAAACCAAAGAATGGTGAGTGGCGTCCATAAAGGACCACAGACAGCCTCTGAGCTCCCTTCACGTGTGTTGGCCGAAGCACAGAGCACACCGTCTACTGGCAAGAGAGAGATTTGTACTTAAATTGGCACAAGAAACCGGGCCGACGTCGTTCGTCACGACCCCTCCCCCACTGAGTACGTGAAAGCTTGGACTCCCAAGCCTTTCAGGTTCGGAATAAGCACCCATGATGAAGAGTCACATAAAATCTAAGAAAGTAGGGCGGTAAGCCTCTGTTACCTTAGTTGGTGTATGTACAAAATCTCTTTAAAAAGTACTGGTGGAGTAGGTAACTAACGTTTCCTCTGCAAAGAAGTCATCTGTCACATGTTTACACTGAAACTTGAAATAATTTCTTCTCACGCTGGATAGAAATGCGAGGGTTAGGGTTAGTGATTCATAAAGTTACGGACACGTCGCAATGTTGCAGGGATGAAAAGATGGGTGTTTCTTGGAGCGTTCCCGTGGACCACTTCCGCCTTCTCTGAAGCCTGAGCTAGAACAATCACAAAGAGTTGGAATCAGAGGGGCAGAGTCGCAAACCTTCAGCAATTTCGGTCAGTCTGTCTGATTCCATTCTTGATGTGCTCCCAAATTGTGTTCCTTCACCCCTTGAACACTGGGCTTGATAGCCATCCACGCATCTAAGATGCCGCTGACCTTAAGTAACAGCGAAGACATTGCCTAATTCTGGGCGGCATCTGCTTCTCTGAGATATTTATGAACGGACCTGACTTTTGCCAGCGTCCCACACCTGGTGGGGAGGACTATTGGCCAGAGGGCCCTGGGCCTCATCTTGAGCGGTAATTCAGGCTTTTGCCACCAGTCCGCAAGGAGCTTGGAGGACTTTGGAGCCCACATGACATTGATTTTCATAATCTGCGAGTGAGACAAGAGACAGGAGGAAACACGTGAAATGAAGTCTGGCTGATGTATGACTGGGAGCCAGGTTGTTTGATGGGTCAGCTAGTGATTTTCCAAAACATTGTGCGGCCACTCTGTGCTGACGGGTGTGTTGTCGGGCGCGTGGAAGGGCACCTCTCCTCCAATACTCGGTCACCTTCCCTGCCTTACTGCGACCGTCAGCACAGCACAGGGGCCCTGATATAACAGACACGGGAGGGATTCGGAGTGAAGCAATACGCCCAATGCTCCAGCCAAGCGGTTGAACGTGTTCCCACTCAGCAGCGGACCACATCCCCGATCTCTTCTGCTTGTGGTTTTCTGATCTGTTTTCAAGTTTTGGCATCCTGTATTCAACCCAAACTTTCAAAGGGTAAACAGATACGCAAATGAAAACAAAAGAGAACCCTCGGGAAGTTCCAAGGGCGTGTGGCTTGGAGACCACAGTCTGCAACTACCTGATTAGCGTGTTAAATTTGCAGTAGAAAAAAAAAAAATCAGTGGTCTTGAGAAGAAAGGAGGCGTCTGGGAAAGCAGCAAGGAGTACACAGAAACGTGTCGAATTTGGCTTGAGGCGGGTTTCTGGGGGGACCAGACTCAACACTTGTTGACTTGTTGGCAGGACCATTCTGGTTTTCAGCAGTGGGGGGGTCAGATGCCGCACGCAGGTGCCCTCCCACATGGGCACACTCAAGTGGGACATGCCACGTTCGTACGCTTCCTGCTGACACCACCGAGATGTCGGGGGGCCTCTCTCATGAACAGCAGCCCAGCCACTCTGTGCAGCCTGGGGACGCGCCAGCTCCCAGGCTGACTCCAAACAGCAGCACCCGACCTCCTGCCCAGTGAAGGTTCTGGTAACACGCTGGCTGCCCTTCCCAGCAAAAACCCAACTCGGTGTGGGCTGGTGGTCCTCTAAGAGGCTCCACGGGCCACACGAGGTCCGGTCTGGCTGTACTGGCCTTCTGGCAAAGACCATGACCCCTCTCACCCCTTCCTACTCGCCAGCAAGAGGTCTGGCCCAGAGCAGGCAGCGGTTCCGACGGGCGAACACACAGTCACCACGGGAACCTTGGCCAACGGCTGCCGGGTGACGACTTTCCGGAAAGTCCGTCCTGGGTGGGGCTGGGGCGGGGTGTCTGGCAGGGCTGAAAGTACGCAGCCTGGGGTCTTTTGACTGGCGTGCGGGGACCGTGTTGAGAAAGGCAAACATCTAGAAGACACAACCCCAGAGCAACGATCGCGGCCCGTACGTCTGAGTACCCCCTTCGTTGCCTTCCCGCTCTAAGTCTGGCTTCTCCACGGGAGCCGGTGGGGGGGGGCATCCCCCCACTGGGGAGGTCACTGACTTCGTGGCTATGTCTTTGTGTTTGCTTTTTTAAACAGGGAGCCTTAGATGTGATTATTTTCTCTAACGGTACACTTTTCTATTTAATGCTAGAAGTCTTTAGTATTGATCTTGAGGTGAACACATCAACGTTTCCTTTTAAACAAAAGTGTAAATTTTTGGTATCCTACAACAGTTCCATTCTTTATCCACTGTTCTAGGGCAGTCTACACGTTTGCGGAGAGGAAGTGGTAACAACCGTTACCGGTGACAACGTAGACGGTGCACACGACGACGACAAACGAGGATGGGGGAGAGGAGTTATGTGCAAAGTGCTCTTGTTCCCAAGCGACATTCACCTGCTCGGGCTTCGTGGAACTTACGGGTCCTGTTTATCATACTTGTGTTTTGATTTTGAAAGTTAAACTAAAGCCTTCAGCGTGGCGATGCTGCCGTGAGCGAAACGCTGTGTCAGCTCGTGTCTCAACAGTTACGCGGTGTCTTCGGGGAAAAACGCTGTAGGATCTGAGCGTCTCCAGCATACGCAAAATCTCTTCCTGAAACTAGCTCCGTAAGGTGGTGAGACGGCCACGCTACAGGTCTGTGGTGCGTATCTGCCAGAAATAAGTTGGTTTGATTGACTAACACGAGTATTAGAAACAGTTTTATTTTTCGTTACATGTACAATATGTAAACATGGCTTATCTGCGTTTCACGGTGGGATGTCGCCTGTGTGAGGAGTGAAAATATTGCACTGAGTCATGGTGGCAGGTGACACTGCCTGGGGGCCGGCGGCAGGCCCTGGCTGCGTGTCACACGACCTTCTTTGGGACTCGGTGGACCGGACAGGGGTTCGTACGCACCCCCCACTGCGAATCGGTGGCCACTGTCACGTTTAGCTACAGGTTAATCTGCTCACCTAGGGGTGGTTCAGGCCAAAACTTTTGGGGGATTTTAAGATAAAAATGAGTATACAAAACATAAAAAAAAAATCCAAATTCAGTGAACACTTTCATTCAAGTCAGGGTCAGAGAAGCTGGGATCTAGAATAGTTGTTGTCTAATCTTAGAATTTGTCGTTAGACGTTTTGTACAAGCTGCAGGAAATGAGGTAAAATGCATCATCGGCCAGTAGATTTACATGTGTCAGCAGGTCTGGGCGCATATGTGCATTTTACATTTCCTCTCCCTAAGGGGTCTACACTGACTTTGCTTTTCTGTGGCTATTTCTAAAGAGCAGTTCATCTTAAATAATACATCATTTTTAAAGTCTAAAATGCCAATGCTTGCAAATACATTTGTTTGTAACATAGTATAGTGAGTATAGGAAGAAGTGTCGTTACTGTATACTACTCAGGATTTAAATATTTATTTAGGTAGAAAAAATGCTTTGAATACTCTGGGGAAATAGGATTCATTTATAGAAGAATATTTCAGGGAATTTTTTTTTTTTTTTGCATTTTTCAAGGATATACATTCGTACTGATTTTTGCTTCCAAATATATTTTAAGGCTGTTTGGTAAAATATACCAGATATGAGGCTCAATTTACAGGGTTTTGTTCTTACAGGGAATTCTTAACTACTCAGCTTTAAAAAAGTAAGACTTGGAAGGCCAACATGCTTTAGTATCAACTGTGCTCCAGTGAACCCCATGCTTGGTTGGATGGAGAGTATGAGGAAAAGAAAACACTGCAGGCCGAAGCAGCACCCCCGGGGGATGACCTCACTGGATGTCCTGCTGGTGTCACCAGGCTGCAGGGGGACCTGGGGGCATGACAGTGCCCGTCAAGCTGAGGAAACAAAGTGCCAGAGGAGGTAAGCCAGGGCCGCTCCGCCAGCCGAGTACACGGTACCTCTCCGGGCAGCGGGAAGGCCCGTGTTTGGGGAGGAAACACCTGTCCCCAGGTGCCATCCTGTTTTCACCTTGCGTTACAGTGGGGACTCTGAGTTTGGGATCCGAGGGAGAGATTTGACGGGCTCTTCCTCTGCAGACGCGTCTGGACAGGGACACAGGAAAGCGATGCTGGGATGACGGTCACTGCGTCTAAGCGTGATTGTACAAGTGGAAAGCCTTTTCATTCGAATCCTTCCTGTTTTGCTCCGGTGCCAGTCAGAATCCTGAAACCTAATTACTTTTCTCAGAGTCCACAGCTGGAAATCACCACATGTGACCTTTTTTTTTTTTTTTGTCAGGTCTAAAACAGGCAAGAAATATATTCTTGACTTTAGCGATACTGCATAGGACAAAAGAATTCTGGAAAAATACAAATGTAAGCTACATTTCTTCTTTACCATTTAAGCTGAGAGATACCACTCACATTCATATTTCTTAAACTTTTTACATCACAACTGTCATTTTAAACAAGCAAACTTTTTTTTTTTTTTTAAGGATACCCTGGAAAGTCAACTGATAGAGCAGTTTGAGAATATATATACATCCATAAAAAAAAATCACAGGTACATAAATGGGGACACTTACAGACAAGACTGTGTGTGGTAGAAGTTATGAAGGAATAAAACATACGATGACTCTTTCATCGGAATAAGGGCGATTATTTTTCTCTTTACACGCCTGCTACAGGCCAGCCAGCCTTCTGTAAGACTCCAACCCTTTTCATGTGTCACTCCCTTGGGTGAATGAACACTCAGCTTATTTTGGGACTGTTAGATGCTGTGCCGGAGATTTCTATCGGGTTCAGACTTGTGAGCCACCCCTCCCTCCCCCCGCCGGGGGTTTCTGGAGAACCGCATGGCAGGGAGTCGGGTGGCTGGAGAGATGGCTTCTCATAAACTCTGCACAAGGACCCTGGCGACAGGGGCCGGCTAGACTTGGGGGTAGGGGGAGGCGCCCCCAGGTGACAGGGGGTGGGGGTCTTTCTTGCCTGCACTTCGAGCTGAAGCAGTTTCCACTGGGGTGTCTGGTGAGTGGCAAGATGCACCCGTATCTAGTTATTTGTTAGTCTTGCCTCGAATTGTCACACGCTTTATAAAAATATAAATAACAAAAATGTGAGCTGGGCTCCATCTCGAGAGGTGTTTCCTGTGATCCTCTGAGAACAGAGCGGATCAGGGAGGTGTCCCCACGCCTAGCTGGCACAGCTGACCACGGGTCAGACCATTGGAGGGGAGGAGGAGGGGGAGGAAGAGGAAGAGGAGGGGGGTGGGGAAGGAGGAAGGGGGAGGGAAGAGGAAGGGGGGGAGGAGGGAGGAGGAGCTCTGGCCGGGGCTCAGCGCACAGCAGAAATGAACGCATTCCGGTGTGTCTATGGCACAGAGAACACAACAGGGTGTATTCGGTGGAGAAATGAGACTAAAATTAGCGGGTGGGTGAGAAACTGTACACGCATCTTGTTAAAAAGAAAAGAGGGCAAAGGTGCCCCTAGAGCCGCGTCTGGGCCTCCGGGATGTAGATCTCTATGCTGTCTGCGCGCTCCGAGGCCGAATTCTGGCGGAAGGAGGCGGCCCGCTTGGCAGCCATGAGCCGCCTCCGGGCTTCTTGACGCTGTCTGTCCGGCAGGTCCAGGGACTTTTCTCTCGTGACAGGAAATTTCCCTCTGGGGGGCTTCTTTGGTATTGGAGGGGGGACCTTTCTTTCTTCCTGAAAAGGATCACAGGTCAAAATTGGGGACATCAGAGGGGAATGGCGCCAGTCCATGGGCCTGGTCTCTGCGCAGGGTGACTGAAAACTGCCCGGGACACCACCCCAGTGCTTGACCGGCCCGGCCCCACGCCCCCAACAGTGGCCTTGCTGCCTGCCTGCTGGACACCGTGACTTCCCCCACACCCTCTAGGCCAGGGAGAGGGGCTAGGTGACAGCCTTACACGTAAGGAACCAAGTCCCGCACAGTAACATGGAATGTGTCCTTGGTCTCAGGCTTACTTTCGTGCTGTTGCTAGATTTTTGCCATCTCTGAGCATTGGCAAATATTCACAATTTCAGTTCTTGAGTATCCCAGGTATTTTGGAAGGTGTCACTTGATATCCCTGTCATATGCTACAGACTTTTCAGCAGACTCCGGATTCTAAGGACCTTCATGGAAACCATCTTACACGGGGGAGCTGTTAGCCAAATTTGCTGTTATGGGCCTAAAACCCCTTGACATTGACTAGATAGATGATAGATTAGATAGATAGATAAATAGATACATACATACATAGATAGATATTCTGGCTGGCTGGATGGATAGATGGGTGGATGGATGGATAGATAGACGGATAGGCAGATAGATATGCCGGATGGATGGATGGACAGACTAACAGATTTGGTGGATGGATGCATAGGTAGATGATAGATAATAGATTAGATAGATGATAGATAATATAGATAGATATGATGGATAGATACATAGATATGATGGATGGATGGATAGACAGACATGGATGGATGGATGGATAAACAGATATGGATGGACAGATTTGGTGGATGGATGGGTAGATGATAGATAATAGATATATAGATATGGATGGACAGTAGATAGGTAATAGATATGATGATGGATGGGTGGACAGACTGACAGATTTGGTGGATGGATAGATAGATAGATGATAGATGATAGATACATAGATATGATGGATGGACAGTAGATAGATAATAGATATGATGGATGGATGGACGGACAGACAGATTTTTCACCTGCTTGGTAAAAACATGCAAGTAATTACTTCTGACCTTTAGCTCATATTCTTAAGTCACAAAAGTAGTTGTAGGCCTTTTCCAGAAGGCTAAATCACACAGTTCTGCAGCAGATATAATATATAATGTTATATCGCGTCTTTACTGTTTTGGTGAAAGGTCTGTGTCCCCAACCCTGCCGTGTTATTTAACGTGCATCCTAACCAACAAAGCCGGACCCAACATGGACTGCCCTTCCCAGCGGGTGATGACAGGGCCCTGCATAGCCGACCACCTCCTTCCCAGGGAAGGATGCCTGGCAGAAGGCGCTGGAACCTTTCCTTTCCTGGGCAGGGATCCAGTTGTTGGGGGAAAACCGCACCCCTGTGTCTCCCTTCAGCCTCTGCAAACATGCACATGGGCCAGACGTGCTAGGACATTGTGGGGAAGGCACAGCTTGGGCAGACACGTGTGGCAGAACCCCACCCACTGGTTTTGGCAGGCCTCCAGGTGTCCTGTGGTAGGAGAGGGTTGACCAGGTGGCCTTGATGATCGACAGGGTAGAGTGGCTCCTAAGCACACGGCCTGGGGCCTCAGTGGTGTGAAAGAGCAGTTCATGTCTGCAGTGGGGTGTATACCCTCGGCAAGTGGATGGATAGATAGTGTATACCCTCAGCAAAAGGCTGTCTTAATTTTGAGGACCATTCTGTCTGCATACCTTAGGTAGAAGGGGTTGTCAATTACTGAAGAATGAAAAATAGGAGGGATCATCGCAGGTCTCTGGGATGGTTAAATGGGTTCTATTTTTAGTATTTTATTAGAATGGCATTTTCATTGGCGATCTTAGGATCTCCTTCACTACAAAATCAGACCATAGATAGAACTTGCTAATGTACCATTTATGGCTTACAGACAGCCTACACCTTCCCACTCCCCTCTGCCCCATTGTCTAGTAAAGAGGGGGTGTGACAGTCATCTGCAGTGGCATCTATGACATCGAGCCCAGAACTCCACCGACACAGTCAGTGGCACCTTTGGAGGAAGATTGAGGATGGCAGTGATGGCTTTTGTTCTAAATATCTATGTAGACATCCTCCGCTATATAGTAACACCACTGCCCTAAAGTGTGTTGGATTAATTTCATCATTTTATTTGAATCGATAATGTCTACCTAGAAATTCAGATTATGATTACTTAGAGCGTCTTTCAAATGTGTTAGGAAATCAATGTATTTGTTGCTGATTCGGACCTACCTGTTAGCCCTACTATGGATGGTATCTGAAGGGGAGAAAGATCACAGGCTCAAATTTAATGGAACCTTTCAGCCTATTTAAGGGCGAAGGCTGAGAGATCTACAGGAAGTCTAAGTAGAGCCCACAGTGTCTTCATCTTCCACTGGAGATAAACCACCAGAAAGTTAATCTGAATCGGTAGTTACTATAACCAGACCTCACGCCTTCCTTGTGGAGAATCATTTCTGTATAATCCAGACACAGGTTTGATGAAGGCACAGGGTAGGTCCCTGTAAGGAATGAGACTCTCGTCTCCATGTGATTTTCCGTTCGAGTCCCAGAGATACGGCAGAAGGACCTGTTACCTGTACCCCCCGCCGGCGGCGTCCGTCCCACGTCAGCTTATCGCCGGCTCCGCGTGCAAGCATCTGCACACCTGATCGTGCGTTGCCGACTGGAGACCATGAGGCACGACACAAAGGAGCACCTGCCGCGTTAGGGTTAGGCCCCGGGGGCCTGCAGGGAGCAGCACGTGGGGGGCGCGCGGCCCGGGCAGGGTTACCTTTCTCTCCGGAGACTCTATTATCTTCCAGTCTTTGAGCTTCAGCTGGTGCAGCTCGTCGAACTTCATGCTGACGTCCTCGACGGAGAGCTGCAGCATGTCCCAGTAGCCCGCCAGGTCCTGGGACGTGGGTCTCGGCATGGCGCTGGGGTCCTGAGAGCACATGGGCAGAACTGAGAGCCATGAACACCCCCAGCTGGCCCAGGGCTCGGGGGGTGGGGGCCCCGCTCCTTCCTGCAGATGCTTTTCAAGGAACCAGATTGGGGGAAAGCCTGAAAAATTCATGCTCTGACAAAACATTCCAGAAAGCCCACGAAGGGCCGCCGACAGTTAACGCAAGCATTTGCCGACGGTTAGAGAATGTGCAAAGGCTGCATGATGAGTGACTCCAACTCTGTGACAGTCTGGAAAAGACACTGTGGGGACAGTAAAAAGATCAGTGGTGCCAGAGGTCCAGGCGGGGGGATGGATGGACAGAGCATAGGACTCTTAGGGCAGTGAAACCACCCTGCAGAATTCCATGATAGTGGCTACATGTCACTATACGTGTGCCCAAACCCAGACCACGCACGACAGCAGAAGTGCCCTGATGTGGACCCTGGATGCTGGGTGATGACGTGTGTCGACGCGGGGTCACGGATCGTGTGAAATGCACCTGCTGTTGGGATGTTGATGGTGCGTGTGGTGCCACAGGGTGGGTGGGAACTCTGTACCTTCCCCTCAATTTTGCCACAAGCCTAAAACTCCGAAAACATATAGTCTGTTAAAGAAATACACTTGGTGCATTCACTCACTGTTTTGTTTTGAAGAGGCTTTCTTAGACCTTGAAAACGGTGGCAAATATTACAGTTTTCAAATGCTTGGCCATTCCTAAAAGCAATAGGGCTGCTCTGGTTTCCGTCTCCCTGTGGGCTGTTCTGCAGCCGGGTGCCTGGGACAGGGACAGGGAGGTGGCCATGAGGTTGGGCTTGGAGCCAGGTCTGTTTCTGTTCATTCCAATGCCGTGTATTTTTATTTATTTTTATTTTTATTTATTTTTATGTTTGTTTATTTCTGAGAGAGAGAGTGAGCAGGGGAGGGGCAGAGAGAGAGGGAGACACAGAATCTGAAACAGGCTCCAGGCTCTGAGCTGTCAGCGCAGAGCCCGACCTGGGGATCCAACCCACGAACTGTGAGATCACGACCTGAGCCCAAGTCCGACGCTCAACCGACAGAGCCCCCCAGGCCCCCCCCCCCACCGCCGTGCATTTACTTTGCCGTGCATTTACTCCCATGTAGAGGGAGGACGGCTTTTATGAAGTCAATTTTACGAAGGTACAGAAAGCTCGCCGACTGGTCCCTGAGCTTAGAAGAGCAGACAATGCCACGGAGCCACAAACTGGCAGTCCGTGAGCTGTGTGTGGCCCAGAGACCTGCTCTGCTCCACACACACGGTGCCCCGCACGCACACGGTTTCAGCGTGTTGCCTACGGTTAAAATCCGGTGACTTCCCAAGGTCCGAGGGCACCTGCCCAGCCCCTTCCCGCACCGCCTGTGGCTGGCGAGGGATCGCAGCCCTGGGTCAGACTCTACCTGCCTGGGTCTGCATCCCTGGGGGTGAGCGAATGGGCTTTTCTACGTGTGGTTCCTTTGATGCAGTGTGAGGCCATCTCAGATTAAACAGAGACATTTCTGTGAATTCGCTTAAAACGTGCAGCTTTCAGCCCACTCTGTTGCTCACGTTAAGCACAACGTGGACTTGTGTTTGGTTTGTTTCAACTCGCTTTAAACCGCGGCTTAGTCTGCCGGGGCTGCTAGATGAGCCCCAGGGACTGGGCGTTTGCTGCTGGCAGCTCTGGAGGCTGGCCTCACGGCCACGTGCCGGTGGGGGCGCGTTCTGGGGGGCTGCTCCTCCAGCTGGGGGACTCTGGCTGTGTCCTCATGGGGAGGAAGCGGCTGGGGGCTCCCCTGGGTCTCTCTTACAGGGACCCTGACCCCATTTGCCAGGACTCGGCCAGAGGCACCACCTCCTAATGCCATCACGTTGGGGGGTGGGGGGCCCTGGGGGGGCACGGGGGTGGTGGGACTGGCTCCGAGTAGGTGTGAGTGGCACTCAGACCTGGCGATGCGGTGCGGTGGGCCCAGGTGGCCCGTGTGCACCCTCAGGTTCACGGGCAGATCCTCCCATTGCTCTTTGCATCCTTGTTACCCCGTGAGGACCCATAGGTCCTTGCCTTGAGTTCGGTCCACCCGAAACATCTGGATAGGACCCAGCAGGTTCTCTAGGGTCTTCCCTTTGACTTTGAACTGGTTGGGCTGCACCTGAACCTCCCAGCAGCTGCCAAAGCTTCTCTGAGCTGCCAGCACACATACCTGCTTCATCCCAGCACCTCCCTCTGGTCTCAGACACCCCGGCCCCCACTCGCTCCAGCACCTCTCTCTGGTCTCAGACACCCGGGCCCCCACTCGCTCCAGCACCTCCCTCAAGTCTCAGACACCCCCCCCCCAATTCTCTCCAGCACCTCTCTCTCGTCTCAGACACACCCCCCCACTCTTCACTCCAGCACCTCCCTCCAGTCTCAGACACCCCCCCTCTTCAGTCCAGCACCTCCCTCTGGGCTCATACACCCCACCCCCCTCATTCCAGCACCTCCCTCCGGTCTCAGACACCCCCCCAATTCTCTCCAGCACCTCTCTCTGGTCTCAGACACACCCCCCCCCCCCACTCTTCACTCTAGCACCTCCCTCCAGTCTCAGACACCCCCCCTCTTCAGTCCAGCACCTCCCTCTGGGCTCATACACCTCACCCCCCTCATTCCAGCACCTCCCTCGGGTCTCAGACACCCCCCCCCAATACTCTCCAGCACCTCTCTCTGGTCTCAGACACACCCCCTCCCCCCCCCACTCTTCACACTAGCACCTCCCTCCGGTCTCAGACACTCCCCACCCACTTCACTCCAGCACCTCCCTCTGGTCTCAGACACCCCACCCCTTCCTCCAGTACCTCCCTCCGGACTCAGACACCCCCACACCCCACTGCATTCCAGCACCTCCCTCCGGTCTCAGACACCCTGCCCCCCCACTTCTCTCCAGCACCTCCCTCTGGTCTCAGACATCCCCCTACTCTTCACTCCAGTACCTCCCTCCAGTCTCAGACACCCCCCCCTCTTCAGTCCAGCACCTCCCTCTGGGTTCTACACCCCACCGCCATCACTCCAGCACCTCCCTCGGGTCTCAGACACCCCCCCATTCTCTCCAGCACCTCCCTCCAGTCTCAGACACTCCCCCCCCCCCACTTCACTCCAGCACCTCCCTCTGGTCTCAGACACCCCACCCCTTCCTCCAGTACCTCCCTCGGGTCTCAGACAATGCCCCTCTTCATTCCAGCACCTCCCTGTGGTCTCAACACTCCCCACCACTCTTTACTCCAGCACCTCCCTCCAGTCTCAGACACCCCCCGTCTTCACTCCAGCACCTCCCTCCAGTCTCAGACACCCCCCAATTCTCTCCAGCACCTCCCTCTGGTCTCAGACACATCCCCCCACCCTTCACTCCAGCACCTCCCTCCAGTCTCAGACAACCCCCCTCTTCATTCCAGCACCTCCCTCTGGTCTCAGCACTCCTCCCCACTCTTCACTCCAGTACCTCCTTCTGGTTTCAGACACCCCCCCAACACTTCACTCCAGCACCTCCCTCCGGTCTCAGACACCCCCCCCCATCACTCCAGCACCTCCCTCAGGTCTCAGACACACCCCCCTCCTCACTCCAGCACCTCCCTCCAGTCTCAGACACCCCCCCCAATTCTCTCCAGCACCTCCCTCTGGTCTCAGACACTCCCCCCATCACTTCATTCCAGCACCTCCCTCCAGTTTCAGACACTCCCTCCACCACTTCGCTCCAGCACCTCCCTCTGGTCTCAGACACCCCCAACCTACTTCCCTCTAGCACCTGCCTCCGGTCTCAGATACTCCCCCTCCACTCGCTCTAGCACCTCTCTCTGGTCTCAGACACTCCCCCACCTCTTCACTCTAGCACCTCCCTCCAGTCTCAGACACCTCCCCCCAATTCTCTCCAGCACCTCCCTCCAGTCTCAGACACTCCCCCCCCCCTTCACTCCAGCACCTCCCTCTGGTCTCAGACACCCCCCGCCTTCACCCAGCACCTCCCTCTGGTCTCAGACACTCCCCCCGCCCCCACTTCCCTCCAGCACCTCCTCTGGCCTCAGACACTCCCCTCCCCTTAACTCCAGCACCTCCCTCTGGTCACAGACCCCCCCCCCCACTTCTCTCCAGCACCTCCCTCCGGTCTCAGACACCCCCCCACTCACTCCAACACCTCCCTATGGTCTCAGACCCCCCCCCCCCTTCACTCCAGCACCTCCCTCTGGTCTCAGACACTCCCCCCTTCTTCACTCCAGCACCTCCCTCCGCTTGGTCTCAGACACTCTCCCCACTTCTCTCCAGCACCTCCCTCTGGTCTCAGACACTCTCCCCCCCCTCTTCACTCCAGCTCCTCCCTCCGGTCTCAGACACCCCCGCCTTCACCCAGCACCTCCCTCTGGTCTCAGACACTCCCCCCCCCACTTCGCTCCAGCACCTCCCTCCGGTCTCAGACACTCCCCCCCCTCACTTCACTCTAGTACCTCCTCTGGTCTCAGACACCCCCAACCTACTTCTCTCCAGCACCTCCCTCTGGTCTCAGACACCCTACCCCCCCAATTCTCTCCAGCACCTCCCTCCAGTCTCAGACACCCCCCCCCCATCACTCCAGCACCTCCCTCGGGTCTCAGACACACCCCCCTCCTCACTCCAGCACCTCCCTCCAGTCTCAGACACCCCCCCCCCCCAATTCTCTCCAGCACCTCCCTCTGGTCTCAGACACTCCCCCCATCACTTCATTCCAGCACCTCCCTCCAGTTTCAGACACTCCCTCCACCACTTCGCTCCAGCACCTCCCTCTGGTCTCAGACACCCCCAACCTACTTCTCTCCAGCACCTGCCTCCGGTCTCAGATACCCCCCCCTCCACTCACTCTAGCACCTCTCTCTGGTCTCAGACACTCCCCCACCTCTTCACTCTAGCACCTCCCTCCAGTCTCAGACACCCCCCCCCAATTCTCTCCAGCACCTCCCTCCAGTCTCAGACACTCCCCCCCCACTTCACTCCAGCACCTCCCTCTGGTCTCAGACACTCCCCTCTCCCTCTTTTAACTCCAGCACCTCCCTCTGGTCTCAGACACCCCCCGCCTTCACCCAGCACCTCCCTCTGGTCTCAGACACTCCCCCCCCCCCCTTCCCTCCAGCACCTCCTCTGGCCTCAGACACTCCCCTCCCCTTAACTCCAGCACCTCCCTCTGGTCACAGACCCCCCCCACTTCTCTCCAGCACCTCCCTCCGGTCTCAGACACCCCCCCACTCACTCCAACACCTCCCTATGGTCTCAGACACCCCCCCCCCAGTTCACTCCAGCACCTCCCTCTGGTCTCAGACACTCCCCCCTTCACTCCAGCACCTCCCTCCGCTTGGTCTCAGACACTCTCCCCACTTCTCTCCAGCACCTCCCTCTGGTCTCAGACACTCTCCCCCCCTCTTCACTCCAGCTCCTCCCTCCGGTCTCAGACACCCCCGCCTTCACCCAGCACCTCCCTCTGGTCTCAGACACTCCCCCCCCCCACTTCGCTCCAGCACCTCCCTCCGGTCTCAGACACTCCCCCCCTCACTTCACTCTAGTACCTCCTCTGGTCTCAGACACCCCCAACCTACTTCTCTCCAGCACCTCCCTCTGGTCTCAGACACCCCACCCCCCCAATTCTCTCCAGCACCTCCCTCCAGTCTCAGACACCCCCCCCCCATCACTCCAGCACCTCCCTCGGGTCTCAGACACACCCCCCTCCTCACTCCAGCACCTCCCTCCAGTCTCAGACACCCCCCCCAATTCTCTCCAGCACCTCCCTCTGGTCTCAGACACTCCCCTCCTCACTTCACTCCAGCACCTCCCTCTGGTCTCAGACACTCCCCCACCTCTTCAGCACCTCCCTCTGGTCTCAGACAACCCCCCACCCCACTTCGCTCCAGTACCTCCCTCTGGTCTCAGACCTGCCCCCCCAATTCTCTCCAGCACCTCCTTGTGGTCTCAGACACCCCCCCCCCCCACTTCACTCCATCACCTCCCTCTGGTCTCAGACACTCCCCGCCAACTTCACTCTAGCAACTCCCTCTGGTCTCAGACACCCCGTTCCTCCCCCCCACTTTGCCTCAACACCTTCCTCTGGCTGGTCTCACCCCCCCCCCCCCCCCCCCCCCCCCCCCCCCCCGCTGAAACAAAGCCTGCAGATGTTTGTTGTGCTTTTGTCCAGTTCTAGATAGATGCCAAAGAAAAGAAAGCAGCAACACCACATATTTCGAAAGGATTATTCTTACAGTTGGGATAAAGTGCAATCTGACACGTGTAAGAAGCATCAAAAATATTAGGATGGGTCGTTTAAAAATCCAACGTCAGCTGCTTCTGGGAGCGAGGACACGGGCATTGTATAAGCTTGAACAAAATCTACGTTTTTACTGCATGTGGCGGGTGCTTTAGATAAGGGGTTCCTAAAGATCGTGACCACCAGTGCTTAACCCGACTCAGTGTGACAGAGGGTAGGGAGCCCTGCAGCGGCCTACATCCACTCCTTCAGGGACAGTAGTCAAAGAGATATGACACAGGAGGCAGGAGCACGCTTGCTCAACATGGTAACTGAGCGTCTCACGGCTCTATGTTCCTTCCAAGCAGCCCTAAACCATTCTGTTCCATTTTTTTAATTAAAAAGTGTTTATTTTTGAGAGACAGAGCACGAGCTGGGGAGGGGCAGAGAGAGAGAGAATGATGCAGGTGCCTCCTTCTGCCAGCACAGAGCCCGACTCAGGACTCAGATTCACAAACCTGGAGATCATGACCCGAGCCGAAATCAAGAGTTGGACGCTCAACCAACTGAGCCCCCAGGCGCCCCTGTGTCCCCCTTTTTAAGTGATGGTTATAATTTCATGTCACAGGTGACATGGTGGTCACTTTACACATTTCGTGCTGAACTTCAATGGGGTTAACTGGAAAATATTAGAGAAAACGTACTTTTTAACGACCCTACTTAAAAGGGATGATTTGGCAGCTCTAGTGCTATGCTTCCTCTGATGTGTAAGAACATTCTGTAAATTCACGTCTTGTTGCAATTAAAAAACAAAACAAAACAAAGTCAAATCACCAAGCACCATGGTTACCACGGGCCTAGGACAGACTTGCATTTTTTTAAGGTTTACTTATTTATTGTGTGTGTGTGTATGAGAGGGGGAGAGAGAGAGAGAGAGAGAGAGAGAGAGAGAGAGAGAGACTGTAAGAGGGAAGGACAGATTGAGAATTGCAAGCAGGCTCCACACCGTTAGGGCAGAGCCCGACAGGGGACTCGAACTCATGAACCATGAGATCACGACCTGAGCCGAAATCAAGAGTCAGACACTTAACCGCCTGAGCCACCCAGGTGCCCCCAGACCTACTTGTATTTTAAGGAACTGTTTGCTCTGAAAATGAATGCATGCATTTATAAAAGAGCCTATACAGTAATGTGAATACTCTTTAGTTATTTCTAGAAGTGATATTAAGCAGATGCTTCGTTCAGTCACAAAGGAAAGTGTGTGTGTGTCTGTTTACACAGAGATGCGGCAAATTTGCACACCTAAGTATTTACAAACATATGCACAGGCTTTCTTTCTCTTTGATTCCCAGGAAGATCAGAGCCAAGTTTTAATGCCAACTGTGTTACCCGGTGCATTCATTTCGCTGCTATGGAACATGCAGCCCAATTACCCTACACTCCCTGCTGAATCTCCTTAACTGCAGCCGTTTCTGCCTGAGTCAAGCCGCCTCCCACCACGGCCTGCATCGGTGACACCTGGGTGACACCTGCCGTCACACCTGCTCACCTCCCACCTGCCTCGTAAGCCTGGAGGGGGATGGCCCGGAGCTGCGCCAGTGTCCTACAGGTCGGGGGCTATCTTTCCGCAACCCCCTCCCTGGCCCCTGCGCTGTGGCCCCCTCTCTGGGCTGCACCACAGTGACTCCCATTCACTCACTGGGCTGCAAACTCACAGAACGTGAGACGGCCACTGAGCATGCCCTGAGGAACCGGGTTACCTGGAGGTCTGCTCACCATGTTCTGTTGGCACAGCCAATAGAACTGCTGGAATTTCTGGGACATCAGAAGCTGTGCACTCCCCACGGCACTCCGGATCTTCCCGAGAACTGTGAACCAGAAGAAAACCAGCTTGAGACCCGGTCAATTGAAAAACAGAAGCAGAAGCATTACACGAAGGGAGTAAACTCCAAAAGGTGGGGGCCGCTCCTCCTTTTCCGGAAGATTAAAACCTTGAATTTATTGTGCAGAATATGTCCACTGATGGAAGTTCTTTTCCAATCTGTTCAGTTTCTTTTTTTTCCTTTTTAAAAAATGCTTATTTATTGGGGCACCTGGGTGGCTCAGTTGGTTAAGCACCTGACTCTTGCTTTCGGCTCAGGTCATGATCTCACAGTTCATGAATTTGAGCCCCGTGTCAGGCTCTGTGCTGGTGTGGAGCCTGCCTAGGATTCTCTCTCCCTCTCTCTCTCTCTGTCCCTCCCCTGCTTGCTCTCTCACTTTGCACAATAAATAAATAGAGTGAGAGAGCAAGCAGGGGAGGGACAGATGGAGAGAGAGAATCCCAAGCAGGCTCTGTGCTGTCAGCACAGAGCCTGACACGGGGCTCGATCCCACAACCCTGGGATCATGACCTGGGGTGAAATCAAGAGTCTGACGCTCACCCGACTGAGCCACCCAGGCGCCCTGGCCTGTTCCTTTTCTGATTTTTGAGGGAAACTCAAGGAATACTACATAGTATCAACGATTAGGAGATGACTCTTCAGTGTTAGGAAGAACTAACTTTGGAAAGGCGGTCTGTACTGCAGGAGGTTTTCCTGTTTGTGGCATCAGGACACTTTCATCATGATGCTCACATGAGCTAGAAGATGACGCAGAAGGATGAATACAAAGACGTTAAGTACTTATTTTTTACGGATGCCTGAAGATGAAGGTGTTAATTCCCAATTTCTAGAAAATCACAGTGATATCAGTTATCGCATTCAAGTCCTACGAACAGTGTTTCAGGACTGCTGGTGGCCCTGGGGCGGTGCTCTGAGAGCATCTCCCACAGGAACGCAGGGGACGTGACGGTCTCCCTGCCTCGTGCTCGGTCCACGGCTCCCGCCACCGGCCGCCACCTGTCACCACAACAGGCTCACATCACGGACGTCCGTGGTGATGATGTCCCTCCCACTCCTGCGCTCCCACTGTGATGTGGCCTGAAGTTGACAAATGATTTATAAGTTGTGGGACTTGAATTAAATGGCACTTTGTAAAAAGGTAAGTGATAATGGTTTTGTCAACGGAAAGGACTCCTATTAGCAAAGGGCAGGAGCGACCACTTGGGACGGACAGTCGGCAAACAAAAGACTTGGTGTGTGAAACGTGGGGGCCCTGCCGCAGTCCTGTAACCTCCAGGCGCCTCGCCGGCCCGCCCCCCGCTCTCACACCCAGTCCGTGTAGGTGGCAGCACCATCAAGATTTTGGAGATAATAGCTGTGCTAGATCCCGACTCGCAGGCCTCTCAACAGCACTTAGGAGCCTGCTGGAACACGTTTCCCGCTGCTGGGCCTGGGCCCGGGGACCTCTACGTTTCATTTGCCTGGGAGACGAAAGAGAAGTTATTCCCTCGGTTTACACGGATCCACCCGTCTGGGCTGGAGCAGATCGTTCCCTCCCTCTGGCTTTTGTCGTCTCTCTGGCTCTCTTGCAGACTCACAGGACACGGGCAGCGAGGGGCCGACCAAGGCATCTCCTCGGGCTTTGAAGGGGAAGACAGTGGTGGGAGCTTATATTCGCTGACAGCAGGTGGCAGGTGGCTAGGGAAGGGGGTGTTTCGCCTTAGCCGGAGATTTGCCCATCAGGGAAGAGGAGGAAAGAACCCCCCCCCCCACATGTGTTTATGCGGATTTATCTACATCAGGACATTTCTGTGCTGGAGGTTTGTCTAAAGAGGGGACCAGCGTTCCAGCCCATGGTGTTGTCCCGACTCAGCTCCTCAGGGGCACCCGGGGTCCCTGGGGCACACTCCACCATCGGGGCCTCACAAGTGTCCACAGAGGCGGAAACTGAGGTCCGCGTTCCCACACAGTTTCCCAAACGGTAGTGATTGTAACAGGCGCTTCCAAACCAGCGGCTGTGAGACTCACTCAGTGCGTGCTAGAGACAGGCATCAAAGATTCTGACACCCCGACAGCCAGGCCGCACAGGTGCCGTGTCCCCTTCCCTCGGGCTTGCTCTGGAGGAGACAGTCACAGACCAGAGTTGGGAAGGGCCTCAGTGCCCATGTGACGAAATGCCGTGAGGCTGTGGACACAGATGTCTCACAAGTAAACCCACGGACGTGCCCGGGACACGTTGCAGTGTGTGGGTCAGTCAGCTTCGGGGCAGTCGGCGAAGCACAGGGTCCATTCGCTGAAGCACGAGGACCTGGGGTCCTGCACAGCGTGTTCCGACAGTGACTTTCTCCGGGGTAACACGATGAGCCGAAACACTAATTAGATTTGTCTGACTTTCTCATCTGTGTACAAGGAACTCAGATTGCCGACTGCCGCTCCCCAGGGTTTTGTTGTTAACGATCTCACACATACGGAAGATCTCAAGAAAAGCATCCGCATCACTTAGAGTCGGCGAGTAACAGTTTGTCACGTGCCTGTGTTTGCTTTTCTGAGCCGTCTGACAATAAGCCATAGCCCGCCTGTCACCTGCCATCGCCCTGGGCAACCACACTCTCCTTATCCTTCCTAAAGAGTAATTCCCTCACACAACTAATTCTGCACTGTTTCCAGAATTTTTTTCTTAAGCAGGCTCCACGTCCAGCATGGAGCCCAACAGGGGGCCTGAACTCACGACCCCGAGATCAAGACCTGAGCTGAGATAAAGAGTCGGACGCCTAACTGGCTGAGCCACCCAGGTGCCCTTGCCTCTAGGATATTAAAGAGGAGTTTAACACATGTGACTTCCCTTAGAAGCGAATACATTGGATAACACTTTGGCCTCCCTTCAGACTTAAAAGTATCGTCATGCATCGTGCTACCTGGGCCCACCCGTCTTCTGCAAATCCATTTCCAAGAGGGGCTTGCCCCCTCCCACACCCACCTCCTTGACCTGATCTGCCGGGCAGCACGGGAGGAGGAAGCTGGCACCAGGGAGGGGAGGGTGCCCGGGTTCAGGACTGAGTGCCCTGGGGACGGGGTGGGGGGGGGGGGGGGCAGGTGTGGGACAAGGCAGGACACAGTGTCTCCCGGGAGGGGTGAGAGCATCCATTCGCAGTTGGATCCCCCAAACTGAACACGTCTCTCTGGCTCTGGTCTCACCACCACCGAGTGGAGGAATGATCTTGAAATGTTGAAGTTCCACCTGTGAACCCCTATCACCTGCAGGACCGATGAGAACATTTAAAGAGACTTGTTTTGAGCGAGCTGTGGCTGCAGGAATAGAAAAAAGCGGTGGGTCCGTGTGGTTTCCTGCACTCACTGCTCCCTCGGCGGCTAATTACAAGTCAATCCGTTTCACACAATTTCAAGTTTTAATTCCCAGCTTTCACGGTCTTCTTAAAATGTGATTCAACAGAAGTATTAACATAAAGCACTTCACTGTAGAATCTTTAGCACATCGTGGAGAGATGGGGTCATACCTCGGTGCTGGTTTAGTGTAGTGAAGAGATATTATAAAGGGCGTACGTGGATTCTTGCTCAGGAGAGTTGGCGGACGTCAAAGAGCAGCTCGCGACGTGACTGCTAATGTACTCATGGCAGGAGCGCCGGGCGCTTCAGTGGGCCGATGCTCTATCCAGTGCCTTTAATGCAAATAGCTTCCCATACGGCAATGAAATTGAAGTGAAAAATTCAATTTATTCTCTTCCTCTGTCCTTCCCTGATGTTGTCCTAGTTTGGACACTTTCTTTCAAGAGCTACCGATAAGGGCTAATGCTCATCAGAATGCAAATTTACAAAGAACCTTGTATGACGATTGCCTCTGACGTGCATGGAAATGTGATGAACTCACTTGCTCCCGTTAAGTTACTTTTCACGTGTCTACTACAATTTCCAATTCTTGCAAATTTTGGTATGACATGCCAGCAGAACATTCACATGATCCTTTTCTTTCAAAATTTGAGGTGGGTTTTTGTAGAATTTGCAGGTAGTTTGAAATGATCATTTGAATATTCATCCCTGATCTCTGGGATCTTCCGTGACTGAGGTTGTGGAGTGGGTGTCGGAAAATCACTGCCCCCACAGGTGTGTCCCCCTGTAAGGTCTCAGCGTTATTGTTTTCATATTTATTGAGCACACATTTCTGGTTTTTTTTTTTTTTTTGAAATCATATACTTAGTATTGAAAAGTTATCTAAAGAACAAATTGATGAATGGAAAAGTATAATCTCCAGATTAACGGTAGATCACAGTCAACTATGAAATCTAGCATCATTCTCCGTGGATTTGAAAACAAGATTTTTCTTTTTCTTTTTTTTTAAATATAATTTATTGTCGGGATGCCTGGGTGGCTCTGTTGGTTCAGTGTCTGACTTCGGCTCAGGTCATGATCTCACAGTTGGTGGGTTCGAGCCCCAGGTCGGGCTCTGTGCTGACAGCTCGGAGCCCAGAGTCTGCTTCAGGTTCTGTCTTTCCCTCTCTCTCTGCCCCTCCCCTGCTTGCAGTCTGCCTCTCTCTCTCTCTCTCTCTGTCTCTCAAAAATAAGAATTAAAAAATATATATACCTTATTGTCAAGTTAGCTAACATGCAGTGTATACAGTGTGTTCTTGGCTTCAGAGGTACATTCCCATGATTCATTGCTTTGGAGCGCACGTTTCGTGTCCATCCAGTTTCACGTGGCCGTGTGGCACCTGGGATGTGTGGGACCTCCCTGTAGGCACCTGCCCTTGGCAGCAAGGACCTGGACACCGGTCAGAAGGCCGGGAGCAGCGGCTGTCCACCGAGCTGTATGGTGGGTAGGTCCCCAAGGTGTGCGTGGCATCTGCCCCCCTCAGGGCCATCTCCCTTATAGCTGATACTTGTCTGTTCTCTTCTCTGTGGCTGTGCGGTATCCAGGCAAACTGCAGACTGCGGGGCCCATGTCCTCCTCAGCCCCGTGTCATGCTCTCGTAGGGTAGCTCTGAGCAATCTCTCTTCTTCCCTGTGCCCGCCACACAGTCTACGAGCCAGGCGTTGTCCCATCCAGGGATCACGGCCGGAGTCCTGGGGGTTACCCCCCCGTCTTCTGGGGTGGAAAGCAGGTCCTCGAGTGAGGAAATCGCTGAAGCCCCACCCGCAGCCCCGGGAGTCTGTGCCTCCACACATCTGACCCAGCGGTGTTTAGATTATCAGCTAATTGGGCAGAGTTGTTTTGGGCAAGAGAACCTGTCAACACCTGTCCGAAGACCCTACCGTTGAGTCCCTCGTGTGGCCCATGTCTCTGTGGACCTACTGAATGAAACTTGGTAGCTTTGGAACAATTGCTTTTATTCAAGAAAAACACCTTATTTGCTTTGTTTCACTTTATGCCATTTACCCGTTGGGCTTAATGTAACGGATACAAAAGTCCAAAAACGCTAGCACAGGAATGGTTTACATTCCCTCTGGAACGTATCTTTGAATGATTTAACAACAGGAAGCCTGCCTGAACACGACGTAACTAAACCAGTATTTATTTGGGCTCATGATACTTTTTATTAATCATAGAGGGCTGAACGGATCTAACTTCGCTCAATCGGTTCAGTGAGCTGTGATTATAAAATTACAGTTTTGGGAAGAAATTATTTCGTGTGATGGAAATTTCAGTATTTGGAGCTCAGAGTTCTGGCTTAATGAACCACTTAACCTAATCTTTACTTTTTAAAGGGCGCCATCAGCAATAACCCTATACTTGTTCTTAAAATCAGGGCAAGAACCACGGGTTATCTTTCCTGTTTCAAATTATTAGGGAAATATCTAATCGTGATTAACAGGGTGCTAGTTTTAGGTGCAAAGTGTACAGAGGAGACACATAATAAACGTGTCCTCTTTGTCCACAAGAAGATCAAGGCGTCTGGGCAACTTCAGTAAAGAAATTAAGAAAACCACAAGAAGCAGATCCAGTGGATCTGTTCTCTGTTCTCTGCGTCCAAGTCCCGCAGCAGAGCAGTCCTCTTAAGTCATTACAGAGTCCTGGGAAAACCGCACACAGCCCACATTGGTAGACGGTGTCTATAGAACGGGGAGCGCCCGGGGCACTCCCAGCCCCTAAGTGCCACCGAGGACCTGGAACGCTAGAGGATCCAGAACTCCAGAGCATTCTAGATGCCATGGTCTTACGAGGTGCGAGGGGGAGCGGGACTGTCCCTGTTTATGAAGACTGCTCCTCTCTTCCCCCGCTCCATCCCCCCTTTCTTTGTCTCCCCTGCAGGGCACATAGGGCTGGGCGCTGCTGGGGGATAGTAAACGTATCAGACATGATCACTGCAGCAGGGCGCCGAAGGCCTCCCATGACAGCAGACGGACAGAGCTTTGGGAAAACACAGGGACTGTCCTGTCCTCCAAGAAGAAACGCTCGTCCCAGGGTGCGGAGGTGACGGAGCAAAGGGGCTCCTTCCCGCAGGCAGGTGCACGGTCCGCGTCAAAGCAAAGGTCTTCTTACAGAGTCTGGGGACAGGGGCTCCTGGGCCACCGCCCTCCCTCTGCCCCCTCTGCTGCTCAGCCAAATCCAACTCCCCCTCGAGGCCCTGCACCATGCCACCTTCTCCACGCAGCATCTTGGAATCTCCCCCCTCAACAGCATCTTGTACCTCTGAGTTTCTAACACACCTGCCTGCCTGTCTCCTACTACACGTGATGTTTCCCACTCGCGATAGTCTTGTCCTGGTCTCACTTCTCCATCCGAGGTAACTGCAGTCTGGGTCTACACTGTACCCTGGTCACTCTCCACTAGCCTACATTCTGTGCGGTGGTGCCTGGCTCACAGCACGTATCCGGTAAATATCCGTAGGATGTTTACGTTAACGACACAGTCCAAGAAGAAGGCCCCAGAGGTTCAAAGCAGGCTTTAAAAAAGGTGTTTAGGAAACGCAATTGAAGGGCAGCAGAAAGTCACCTTCCGCCATAGTTTGCTGGAGAATGTGCTCTCCAACCGAAATTTAAATATTGTGTATCCTGAGATGATGTAATCTTACAGTTGATTCGGGTCATTGCAGGCCATCAAACTGACTTTCGTATATGGTGCCCTTATGGCACTCTTCCCAGAATTTTCTGGAATGTCTCCTATGACAAGACAGTCATGACTTATTGCAATGCTGTTTCGGCGCTGAAGCCTTTAACTGTCGGATCTTTCGTGTTTAGTTTGAGAAAGAACTTGTGCCCTTTTTTCTTTGCTCTCTTAATCTCCAGTGGCTTATTAAGGATACCCCAGGTCTGTATTTTGTCAGCTCAGGAGTTCTCTCTGAGGATAAATGGGTGTCCCGGCCAAAATGGACCAGAATGAAGCAAATGGCCAAGGATGGGACTCAGCACTTTATAAGACACAGAAGAAGGTGATCCCCGAGAACACAGATGGGAAGGACGCAACGTAGGGAGGAAGTTTCCAGTAAAAGGATCTCGTGATCTAAGAAATTCAGACAGCACAGCCAGCCCTGAAACACAGCTCTTGACAGGGGATGCCCTGACTCTGACACCTCATTCCACCTCTTTACTCTGTGGGGCCTGGGGAAAGAGAGTGACCCCGAGCCTTGGTTTACTTTGATAACGGAGACGATGCTCTCTACCCACCACCCACGGTGAGCCCTTGACGAGGTACGTGAAGAACTTAGCGTAAGATTTGGCACAGGATACGTGCTCGTACGTGCTCGTACGCCTTCGTATGTGCTGGCTTAGAGGTTTCTTCCTTTAAAAAATACCCATTTTAAAGCTGATTCTTGGAAAATAATGACTGGGTTAAAAGGACACATGAAATATGGGAAATTCGGATAAGGGAGCTCTTGTGCTGGACCACCTTACAAACATCAGTGGCTGGCGACCCTGGTTGCTCTGCACGCAGAGGGAAGCCAGAACTTCTAGGATGTGTCCTGAGGGTGCAGATTTGGAAGATGACAGGATAAAATTGGCGGACACTCGGTGGAGCTAAGACTGACAACTGTTACCGCTGCGTCTTCCTCCTGTCTCCTCCTCCGCGGTGCTCCGCTGCGGAGCCACGGGACGGGACGGGGGACGTGCGTCCTGACTGACCACCCGGCAGGTCTGCGCGCCCCAGGCCCTGCAAGAACTCACGCCGAGCACACACACACAGTGGGGACGGCAGCCCGGCCCCGATTTCCCACCAACGCGCACAATTTAGTTTTCCTGTGTCTTTGGGAGATCGATTGTAAGTCCCTGTGACGGGAAAAACAATTTTGCCAAGCCGACGCACATACCGACGAGTGAGAACAACGTGTGGGAAGTAAGTGAGTTTTCAGCACCACAATTGTGAGCAAGCCCTCCACTGAATGTGCCCCAAGCAGACAACAGATTGGGACAACCGCATGGGGATGGTACGAGACACCAGCGGCCAGAGCCGGCCAGGGAGCAGGTTCAAATGGCTCACCCTGGCAACGCTTCCTCCAAAATACTCAGGGTCTGATGGCGGCCCAGGTAAACAACATGTGGACTTGGATGACTCAGAGAGAAACGTGGGGGAAGGAATTAGTGATTTAAGGGCAATCTCTCTCTTTCCTCATAGGTTAGCACCATAAGTTCTAACAACTAGAGATCCATACACCAATTATTTTCTTGGCTTCTAGGATCCCAGGGCCATTTTACTCTGTACGTTATGTGAAGTCCATATAATTTCATCACTGCATTTCCATTTCTAGATTACTGACGCATTCTATTACGGCAGCCATCTAGACATGTAACGCCAGGGCACAATTCCCAAGGACGTCAGCAATCTTTTTGAACTTGAGAATTTGTGGCGACCTAGCAAATGTACCAAGGAATTCATGGAAAGTGAACAACCACTTTAAAGACAGCATGATTTGTCGAGTCAAGACACTCAGAAATGCCTTTGAGAAACTGTACTGTGCTAAAGACCAGGGGTTAGTTCTAAGTACGTTGCAATTATTCTCATGGTAATCTTGTTCTAAAAACAAAGATGGCGGGTACTTGCTTGGAAGTCACATGCAGTGATTTGTGAAGGAGGCCGCTCTGACAATCCTCAAGATAGGGTTCTTCAGGGAAGTGGGGAGGAGGTGGGCAAAAAGGGACGCTGTCCCTTCCTGCACAGAGAGGCAGAGACCCATCTGAGCCATTAAGGGTTGGAGCAGATCTGCTCTGCGGACCCTCATTCAGGAAGGTCAGATCTGCGCGCGGCACTGCGATGGGAACGCACCGTCATGGGGCCGGTTCAATCTCCTATTCGTCTCCAACTTCTCTTTGGCATAAAGCCAACTCCACTCCGTGTAAACACGGGGCAGGAAGGACTCTAGAAAACACTCAGAGTGCTCCACGTGGAGAGAGCTAGCACGTGGAACACGAGATTAAGGATGCTAACGACACCACAATCAGCACCACCGGGCTCACGATCTAACAAAACCCAGGAGGAGCCCCTGGAACATGTTACCGGTTGCTTTTCTGTTCGTTCTCTTGTCTGTTCTCTTGGAATTGAGTGGGATGCAGTTTCAATTTGCCCAAGTATCAAAGGACATTCCCGCATTAATACTGGCACCTGCCCGTTCATGCTACTGCCCAGGGACGGGGTTAAGAAGCCACTGGAGGCTGTGCTCTTACTTTCCTCCGAGAGGTCATTCTCCTCTGCCTCTCTCTCCATGTCCTTACACCAGCCTTCCATCCTCTTGGTCTCCGTGTGTAGCAGCTTCACAAACCACGAGCCGTCCCTGCGGCACGGAGACATCCTCCCGGTGTCTGCCGTCTCGACGCACGGCTCCAGCCAGGGCTCGGGAGGGGGCAGGGTGGCAGTGTCCACGGGCGCCCTGTAGTCCTCTCTGTAACTAAAGACCCCCTGGGTCCGGACAGTCCTGACCGCCCCGTACTGGGTGGGCGTGCTGGGCTCCGAGTGCCGCTGGAAGGCGGGACCAAACTGCAGGCCCTTGTCCTCCATGGTGACGCGTCCCGGGAAGCCCTCCAGCTCCAAGTCTGCTTGGACGGCGGCTGTCACGCTGTTCGAGCGCTTAAAACGTCCATGTCTGTGGAGGCGGGAAGGAAGAAAAACGAAAGGCTTTCTGAGATGACTTTCTGCGGCACACCTACGGCGAGCTCGCACACAGCACTCCTGCGAGGCAGCGAGCCGGCGGCTCAAGGGAAGGTGAGCGTTTTCACCTCTACTGCCGCTGCTCTGGGGTCCCAGCTATGAAAGCACATTGGGTTTCGCTCATAAGCAACCTCTGACATGCACCTACGTCTCAGTGCCTACATAATGCCCACTTAAGACGTAAGTGTACTGGAGGGCACCGTGAGGAGAGCGGCCCGTGAGACCCCCCTGCCTTGGAACAGTGACCTCCCTTTGCAAATCCGCCACAAGTTTACGAACTCCCGTGTGTGGCATGCAGGTAAAAGTAAGGCCGCGTTGCTTCTTTGATATAAATAACTTCTGTACCCTCTGCCTTCTGGGGACACATTTCAGGACGTGAGTTTCTCCTCCTTTCTGAATATCTTAATATCGTCTCCATTAAGTCTTTTATGCAAAATAATGAATCTGAGCTCTGACTTTAGCAGGTGTTTGAAAAACATTTTCATCGTATGTATTTCGAGGCCACCCATGCCTGCACAGCCAATTACTGAAATGATGGGTAGGAAAGGGCTTGTAATTGGAGTCCAGACATTGCTGGGTGAGAACTCTGTGTGTGTGTGTGGGGGGGGGGGTACATCCACACTGTACCCTAACTAAACATTCTGGCTTCTCCCCATTTGAACCTGCAGATGGCAATAGCTGTGAGAGCAGCTGGTTAATGAATGTGCCACTTACTTTCTTTGCTGGAGGCAAACAAGAGAGCAAGCCAGGGATGGGACGGAAGGCAGCAAGCCCAGATTCCCCAGTGCAGAAGCCGTCCAGCCTCTGAGAGGTCTATTGGGAGCCTGGGAAGCCATTAGTTTGTGGTCTGAATATCTCCGCAATCAAAACCTTTATGGGTTGGGTCCTAAAACCCTCCAATGAGAATGTCACCCAGGACCTTACCAGCTAGATGTGAACAGAAGTTGCAGATGTAATGATGCTCTCATTAAAATTCATTTTTATGAAATTTATACGATACGTTATTTTCAATACAAAAGAATCATCCTGTTCTTGTTGCAAAATAACACTATCCTAATAGACATCTCTTACTCTGTAGTTGAAGTCATGGTGGCTAAGGTCTTAAACATCTTTCCTTATTTCTCTTTCTTTTCCTTTTGACATTATTAGGTGAGAAGGCATGCATCTGGTCGACCCTCAGGCTGATGTGCTCTTCCTTTGGGTGAAGAACTTGGCTTTCAGAGCCATCAGATTTCATAGGCAGTAAATTACTTTAGAAAGAATTATTCCCTTGCCTCTTGCAAATACAAGACACAGGCGGATGCTAATTCATACTTGAACGACATATTGAAAAGTATAAATATATGACCCTATTTCCACGAGAGGCATGAATTATTGATGGTCAGCATGATCTAGGTGTTTGCAGTCAGGTTTCTAACAGATGGTTCCTGCTGGGGAACCTCATACCCCTAACAGATCCTTCCTGCTGGGAACCTCGTATCCCTAAAAGACCGTTCCTGCTGGGGACACCGTATCCCTAACAGATCATTCCTGCTGGAGACCTCATATCCCTAACAGGTTGTTCCTGCTGGGGACCTCGTATGCCTAATACATCGTTCCTGCTGGGGACCTCGCATCGCTAACAGATCACTCCTTCCTGCTGGGGAACCTCGTATCCCTAACAGGTCGTTCCTGCTGGGGACCTTGCATCCCTAACAGATCGTTCCTGCTGGGGACCTTGCAACCCTAACAGATGGTCCCTGCTGGGGACCTCGCATCCCTAACAGATGGTCCCTGCTGGGGACCTCGCATCCCTAACAGATGGTTCCTGCTGGGGACCTCGCATCCCTAACAGATCACTCCTTCCTGCTGGGGAACCTCGTATCCCTAACAGGTCGTTCCTGCTGGGGACCTTGCATCCATAACAGATGGTTCCTGCTGGGAACCTTGCGTCCCTAACAGATGGTTCCTGCTGGGGACCTCACTTCCCTAACAGATTGTTCCTGCTGGGGACCTCACATCCCTGACAGATCGTTCCTGCTGGGGACCTCGTATTCCTAACAGATCACTGCTTCCTGCTGGGGAACCTCCTATCCCTAACAGATGGTTCCTGCTGGGAACCTCGCATCCCTAACAGATCGTTCCTGCTGGGGACCTTGCAACCCTAACAGATGGTCCCTGCTGGGGACCTCGTATCCCTAACAGATTGTTCCTGCTGGGGACCTCGTATTCCTAACAGATCACTGCTTCCTGCTGGGGAACCTCGTATCCCTAACAGATGGTTCCTGCTGGGAACCTCGCATCCCTAACAGATCGTTCCTGCTGGGGACCTTGCAACCCTAACAGATGGTTCCTGCTGGGGACCTCGTATCCCTAACAGATTGTTCCTGCTGGGGACCTCGTATTCCTAACAGATCACTCCTTCCTGCTGGGGAACCTCGTATCCCTAACAGGTCGTTCCTGCTGGGGACCTTGCATCCGTAACAGATGGTTCCTGCTGGGAACCTCGCGTCCCTAACAGATGGTTCCTGCTGGGAACCTCGCGTCCCTAACAGATGGTTCCTGCTGGGGACCTCACATCCCTGACAGATTGTTCCTGCTGGGGACCTCGTATTCCTAACAGATCACTCCTTCCTGCTGGGGAACCTCGTATCCCTAACAGGTCGTTCCTGCTGAGGACCTTGTATATTTCAAAGGGGCTGATTACCTCTTCTCATCTTCCACCTGGACACCGACAGAGTGGTATTCCCGCAGGCCTCGGCTCTCCGTGTCCGAATCTGTGGCTGTTTCCACCTAGTATAACACAGAACATCTTATTTTAGAACCACGACAGGGGACCTGGGTGAGGGACTGTTTTTGTGTGTGTGTGTTCATTTGCTGTAATTAATTGCACATGTAATTAATACAGAGTTGCACTTGACCCAGTAAAAATCACAGAGAGGGAAATGCATTGTACTGGTGTAATTACATTGCTACTGCGTTTCATCGAAGTTTACATAACTCCTTGAACTCAGCGTTGTGCTCTGATCTCTTAAACCTATGCAAATACAACTGCTTAGCTCAGCTAAGGCAAGAAAGAGGCTTTGTTGGGTTGCATTATTATAGGGCTGAAAAGCTCCTATCACACCCTACAGTGGAGAAAGTAAGTACAGCACGAACCAGAGAGAGCTTGCAACAACATAAGCAATTTAATGGAAGTATACTGGTGGCGGTATCCACATACAAAAACACACGGCAAGGACTTTCAGTGTGTACCGGGGACACTGAGGCAACGTCTCCGACTGTTCCCACCTGCAGGTGTCTCCTGTTTGCTACCAGGACTGTGTGCAGCAAGGCCATGTCAGAACACAGCAGAGACTGCATTTCCCATGGAGTCCTGATCGTGGTTCTCCTTGCCAAAATCTCTCCCAAACCCAGAAAGCATTTCAGGACCACGAGCAGGGACACACGAGGGAACTCTGAGACACTCCGTTTTGTGGAAAACAACAACAACAACAACAACAACAACAACAACCTCTCGGTGCGAAAAGTCTGTGAAACCAAAGGTTAGTTTAATCGTAAATATTATCCTGGCTACTCAAACATCCCTTTCCTTTTTCCCAGAAAAGATTACTTACTATATCAGTAGGATTTTGACCCCAATCTAAAATGCCACAGCTAAGTTGTAAAACACATTTTTTTTCTTAAAAGTATTAATGATTGCCACAAGGGTAAGATATAACCCATTAAACAAACAGTTGTGACATTCTCTTCTGTGATGATGAGAGACTGTCGTTGTAATTTGTGGCTGTCCTATGGCTGAGCTCATACCATCAAGGGCCAACTAAATTTGTGGCAAAGAGAAATGATCTTGATAGCTGATATTTGTTTTAGGCTTACCCCGCACCAGGCACTGTGCTAAGAGCATAGGAAGCATTATTGCATGGAGTGCCCACGATACTCCTGCTGTTACTTCCTGCCACACTGGACAGCTGAGAATCAGAGAAGGTGAGAAACTTGCCCAGGGGTGCACAGCTCACTAGGGCAGAAGGAGGGTTTACACCTGAGTCTCTCTGACTGTAGCACCAGGCTCTTCCTAATTGTTTGCGGCCGGAATAAATCCGGCCGCGTGAAGACTCTGGCACCCCCAAGAATCACCGAGAACACCCCCTCTTACTGCTGGAGTCCCGAACATGTGCACACAGGTCGCACTTCCTTTGTGTCGCGTGGTTTGACATGGGGTGACCCCTGGGGGAGGGACACTGTTGAATCAAAATCCTATCCCCGCTGCCGTCTCTCCTTCCCTCTCCAGTTTTAAGGGGGTCATGTCTTTGATGAAGTTCACCTTCCTGGTCGTGGAGACTGTTACCACTATTATCTTACACAAAGGATCACAATAAAAATTAAAGTATTTGGAACGTCGTCCCCGTCAGAGCAAACGGAGCTGCCTTGTGTCTTATCTGCTTGCTATTCCGTTTTATGAACATGACCTAATTTATCTGTAATCAGTCTTCGCTGGAGGGGTAATGTGCTTATTTCTAGTTTTCTGCCATTATTTATGCTGCTGCTATAGAT
Organism: Lynx canadensis; assembly: GCF_007474595.2. NCBI lineage: Eukaryota > Metazoa > Chordata > Mammalia > Carnivora > Felidae > Lynx > Lynx canadensis. Next base: position 1,295,394 of record NC_044306.2, on the reverse strand, counting down.
ATGGGTGTGCACGTGTGTGTGTGCTTTTGTGACTATTTTCACAGCACAGGTGATTTCTGGGTCAAAGGTATTACTGTGCTTGACGATTTTGGTCGATGTCGTCGAATGTGATAGACTCCTAATATGGGGGAGATCACTGCGTACATATGCTTTTAGAAAGACTTTTGTAATGGAAAGAGCACAGGGTTTTATCACCAAGATGTTCAGAATATTTGCTTCACTTCTACTTTAGGATTTTGGTCTACCAAATTACCTTACTCTGGCAAACGTGTGAGGCGTTCATCGTAGCGGTATGTAGAAGGTGAAACACAGCGGGTAGTCATGGAGGAGAACGGTGACATGGGGTCGGGTATGATTTGCTCAAGACACGGAACGCTATGCAGTTGCGACACGGAAGATGCTTATGGTCCAAGGCACACTAGCAAGTGGCGTGGACGGTACAGTCGGGAGCTGTGTGCGTACACACGAAACACGCACATATTCACGGGCATGTGAACACGTTGCATAAGTGACTGACGCATACAAGCAGACAATAAGACATTTTCTCCCCTTGTCCCATCTGCACATCCCCTCCGCTGGACCCCTCTTACGTTCCTAGCAAATGAGGAGAGTACAGCTTCTGGAGTCAGGTTCTGCTACTGCCTGGCCCTGTGACCCTCCGGTGAGTCTCTTAGATTTGGTTGAATCTCTTCTTCCTTGTCTCAAAGATGAGGGGACATCGGACACTTCATTTAATTGTAAAACGCCACAGGAAGCCAGAGTCACGTGTGTCTGTCCACAGCAAGTGTTAACGCTCTGTCTTTGCACCCCAACTGTTAACAGTCAGGTGTGTATGATATGGACATTAAATTTGAGGAATTTCACAGATTTACAGTGGTTGTCACGTGTAACTTTCTTGAGGGAAAAATGTAGTTATCCCTATTTTCAGAAGGTAAGGGCTGAGGGGGATGGTAAAATCATGTATCGCCTGGATGAGCTAAATATTTATCCATTTTGGAAATCCTGGGACCAGAGACCCTTGTATAGATGGAAAAAAAAGCAAATTTAGGACACAGGAAAGGAATTACTACTTTACACAGTGGGAAGGAAATGAAAGGAATGTCTTCCCAAGAGGAGACTCTGACTAGAAGGGTCGAGTGATCTTAAAAGGTTTGAGAACTATAGACCGATGTTCATTTTCACAAGACGGGCCACGGACTAGGCTTCGAGAGGAAAGCTGTATTTTAAGCGAACTCTTTCTGAAGGGCTCCCTGATGCACGGGGACAGACGCCTCCCCAGTCACCGCAGTAGGTGGCGAGTGCCGTCACGGAAGACCGTCCTGGCTCTGCGCACCCCGCAGTGGCTCTCCCAGCGTAAGGCCGGAGCACTGGAAGCGGAGCCGTGTGCCGTGGGGAGAGGCAGGGAGGGGGGCTTCTAAATACGGTCCATGCTGTTGCATGCGTGTGTGCGTGACCGTGTCCGTGTGTGTGTGACTGCGCGAGCGTAGTGTGTACGTGCAAGCGTGCGCGCGCATGTGTCTGCGTGTGCATCCACATGCCTGGCTGCACATGGGAGCACACGTGTGTGTACGTGTGACCATGTGTGCTCCAGCAGGTGCACAGTGAGTCTATGCACACAGCACATGCACGAGCATGCTTGCACATGTGTGTGGGTATGAACACGTGTGAGTGTGCGTGTGTGAGGTGTGAGCCCACAGGTGCGTGCGTGTGTTGCGTGTGCATGTAGGTGTGTGCAGACACGTAAGCACAAGTGTACACAGGAGTGTGTGTGTGTGTGTGTGAGCGTCCAGGCACACATGTGTGAGCATGTGTATGTCAGGGAGTGTGAGCTGGACGGGAGGCGGCCCCCGTGCACCCTGGCCCCCGTCTCCTGCACGTAGAGGTTTGTGGGAAGTCAGCTGACGAGCTGCTGTCTGAGCCTCGCTTCCCCAGGACCCAAGAGAAGGGTCCAGGCAGGCAGCCGGAACCGCCGTGGGCCGCGGCTCCAAAAGCGCGTCTTTGGCGGCTAAACGCAGATCGCTTCCGCTCTGCCTTCAAGACCTGGCGTGCGGCTGGGCAGGCGCACGGTGGCTGTGTCTCCCTCGGGGACCTGTTCCACGTCCAAGAGAGAAACGTGATCTGCCGGCCTGCCTGCTGGGAGAGGCTCAGCACAGCTCTGAGAGCAGATGGCGGTGGGGGGGGGGGGGCTTGCGGGGACGTGCGGCGGCTCAGGCTGGCGAGGGAGAAGTCCGCGCCGGCGGGCAGACCCACGCTCGCTCAGCCGGACGTTTGAGTGGAGTAACGAGGGGCCTGCATCGATGCCTCCGTCCAGTCCCACAACCCGGGGCTGCAACAGACCGTCACCGCTCGCGCGTCCGGCCGGGACAGCTGAGGCAGGGGGCCTGCGCGTGGAGCCGAGCCGTGGCGTCCGGGGACAGGAGACACCTTGCGAGGACTCACAGACACAGACGCAGACGCACAAGCAAAGAAACCCCGTGGTGACGGACCGATCACAGACACGAACAGAAGGGGAACACGAAGGAGAGAGGCACGCGTCACCGTCGAGTGAGGGAAAGGGGGGGGTGGGGCGTCACGGTACTGCCTCTCACGCGGCTAATGCTGAGGAAGGCCTGGGGTCCTTTCCCCAAACCCGCAGAAACGGCGGGAAGATGTCGTGCGGTGTGCGTCATCTGGTGTCCTCGTGCAGACGAGAGCCCGCCGTGGTTGTGGGAGCGTGGTCGGCGGTCAGGCGGGCCTCCCCCCGGGAGCCGGGCCGAGCGTGGGCGACGCTAGCCACCTTCCTCTACAGGTGACGGGACAGACCGGGGCGGACTGTGCTCGTCCACGCGAGTCGCAGGAACCGAGCCCGGTCAGGCTCGCAGAGGGCACCGTGCGGCCCTTCCCTCGTTTCTCCCGCAACGCCCCCCTCCGTCCTTTGACGCTCACGGCCGTGTACCCGGAGGCAGGTCCCGGACCCCCGAGCCTCAGTCTCCCCGTCGGTAACTTGGATGTGGTAACAACAGCTCCTGGGGGTGTGAGGTGACAACGGGCACGTACTGGGGAGCCAGGGGCACGGCGGTGTCCCGAGCTGCGCCTTCACAGCGCGGCCGGCCGGCCGCTCCTCCGTGCCCTCGGGGGTCTGTGGGGTCTTGCCCTCCGCTGAAGTGGCCCCTCACCCCGTTTCCTCGTGCTTTCCTCTTTGAGTGAGCTGCCTGCACTCCCACCTGTCACTTCTTTGACTTATTTACGCTAAGACGGGTTTCTGTGACGACGTGTCCTCTTGGCTCCTCCGTTCTTTGGTCTGACAACTGCCAGGTTACAGGCTCACAGGATATTGTGCATTTTTTCTGCCACAAAACAGAGCTGAGTCCAGCACACGCGCGCACTCACACTGGTTCTCACGGACCACTCGGCCACCGTCACCCGCGCGCCACTTATCCGACATTTACCGAGCACTTGCTATGTGCCAGGCGCTGTGCTAGGCGCTGGGGTGTGAAGAGGGGGAGGGGCAGCCCTCCCAGACACGCGCTACGGGGGCAGCTCCAGGAAGGGCTTCTGGGGAGGGGTTTACGCGGGAACCGCGGGAAGCAGTGAGTGGTGGCAGCGGGAGGAAGGACGTTCCCGCAGAGGAAAGGCGTGCTTGCGAGAAGCACAAAGGGCCACGGGGCAAGTAAAAGTGTGGGGGCTTCTGGGGGGGGGGTGAGGCGGAGGCAGGAGGGGGCACTGCCGAGCGGCCGGGTAACCGAACGCGACACGTGTTCCTGCTCTTAGCAGACAGTGTCAGAGGCCGACATGCCCCTCCTTGTCCACGGCTGGCGTGGGCAGCCAGTTGGAAGCCGGTGGCAGGGGAGAAGGCCAGAGGGTGCAGGGGCGCCCGGGGGTGTGGAGCCAGCCTCCTTAACTCAGGGACCGCACACGTCTTCCCTGGAGACGTGACTTCAGAGCCAGGACGGCCAGGGACCCGGGAGCCCCACGTCCCACTGCTGTGGCCCCGGCAAGCCCGTCGACTGCGGCGTTACCGGCCTGGTTTGAGCCTCATCTTTGCCCTCATCAAAGTGGCGTTAATTGCACATCACTGGGGAGGCGGTCAGTGGGGAGCACCTAGCATAGCGCCTGGCATATAGAATCAGGACAGAGAGAGGTGACAGAGCGTTTGTATGAATAATCCAAAACAGGGAGAGAAAATAAAAATTCATGCGTACTTGGCTTTGGAGTATATCTTGGTACTTACATCTGACCTTGGGTATGGCTGATGTTCTGGGAATTCAGAATCCTAAACAAAACAATGAAGCCACAGTGTGGAGACCTGGTTCAGACGACCTAGTCGAGCGGGCGGTCTCCCCAGCCTGCTCTCCCGTGTCCCCGGGATGCCCGACACGTCGTGCCCCCTCATGTCAGTGCCTGGCACGCGCGGCCCCCGGTCGGGGCTCCGTTCACCCTCTCCCTGGCGGCCAGGAAGTCCTGATTTTACAACTTCCGGCTGCACACAGGCTGAATGGAGGCGAACCGCGCTTGGAGAGCCTCGCCGTGCGGCAGAATCTTGTGGGGAGAGTCGCCGAGGCAAGACAGGGTCGGCGTGAGGGTGACCTGTGCCCCTGACTGAAAGGGGGCTCCTGGGTCCTCACCACGTGCCTCCCGCCCCCTGCCCGGAGACCGCGGCCCCCTGTGCAGGCAGCGCGTCGGGATCTCGGGTGGGAATTGGGGCCTCGGGGTGCCGTGATCCCTCGGTGGTCTGAAACTACGGGCCTGGCTTTGCCTCCCCCACTACAGGCCCAGAGCGCCCCACGGCCGGCGCACAAGCGCCTTCTGGGGGCCGTGACCTGAGCAGCTGTGGGCTCGCCTCAGTCTTTCTTCCTTTTACCGTTTTATTCCCAATGCTCTTTCCCCCCACTTAAGTGTTTGGCCAAAAGACTGAAAGGCTTTCAAAATACCAGGGTCCACCAAAAATACCATCCTTCCACAGCATCAAAATGAGCTGTCTGCACACTCTCTAAGCGGCCGGTGGCCCCTAGAAATTGCCCTGGGGGGTGGGGGGCCCAGGGTGGCAGGGGCGGGTGTGAGGCGGGGGCCCCAGCTGCCCCCCGGGGGGGGGGGCCCCTGGCTGCAGACTTGCAGGCTGCGGACAAGCTGGGCCCGGCTCTCGCGTCGGCGGCCCTCAGAGGCCGCGCTCCCTGCCAGGGCCCCAGGGCGGCCGGGCGCCATGTGTTAGCCTACGCTATTCGCAGAGCCCGCTGAGCAGGCGGCAGAGAGAGTCTACCTGGATCCCGATGGAGGAGCGCCGGCTCTTGAGGAAGTCCTCCGCCTTGGACACCAGGACGGCCTTGTCGCTGGTCCGCGTGGAGCCGCTCTGGCCCTCGGCAGCGAGGCGCTGGGCCGCGGCCGTCTCCAGGGCGAGGCTCATGGCCTTGTTGCTGTCCAGACTGTCCGTGGAGTTGTAGAGGCCGCGGCCATCCTGGGGCCACGGGGACGCCCTCTGGGCGCGGCTGTCCTGGTAGGCGTCCTGGGTGGACTCCGTGCTACTCTGCGCCGTCACCGAGATCAGGGGCTTGGACGTAGTGCGCGGGGGCACGGGCGGCGGGGTCTTCTTGTAATTCGCGTACGACACGGCTGCGAGGGAAATCAGAGTCCCATCAGCAGAAGCACCTTCCCCTCCCCCGCCCGGAAACCGGGTCCCCCGTCCGCCCCCCTACGACCCGCCGGGCCTTTCGGAACCCGGGGCCTAAGAAGTAGCGCAAACCGTGGCGGGAACCGCGTGCTCACCGAGTCCGCACAGATACACTCGTAACAGAGGAAAAGGGTGAAGCCCCCCAAAATGCAACAATGGCGACCGGACTAAGGGAGTTCTGACTCAGCAGGACAGACGGCGAGCATCGTGGGCAATGCTCGTGTCTTCGCGCCCTGCTAAGAAGCACGACACGCTAAATTATGTCCAGATGAAGGAGGAATGTACTTCAAAGAAAACCTGTGTACGGAAAAAAGGTTAGAAGCACAGAAAACCTTCGCCAGGTCATCACCGAGGGAAAGCGTGGCTGACTGTTCTCTCCTCCGCTTCTGTGTTTGAGGAATGTTTGTGATGAGCAAGTTCTATTCTTCCAACGGACACGAATGTGATCTGAGAAGCTTGCTCCCTGTAAGGACATGCTTACTGGGAGTAAGCATAGGCGTCGGTGGAGAAGGGACACCGGGATCCCAGATCAACCCCCGGCCCAAGCCTCGCTCGCATGTGTGCCCCTCACCAGCCGCCCATCTCCCCCTGTCCTTCACATCGGGCTTCTCCACCCCCAGCCACAGTCAATCCACCGAAGAATACAGACGCATCTGGACGTGGAGTTAAATTAAATGTCTCTGAACTCATTAGACCTTTGCCAGGCTCAGCATGTTACTTATTTTTCAAGTGACGACGAACTAGTCCTTTTTCACATGAATGTGTTTTCCATTACAGCTGATGATTTTCCTTTTTTAATTAAAAAAGAAGTTTAATTTTTGAGAGACAGAGACAGAGTATGAGCAGGGGAGGGGCAGGGAGAGCTGGAGACACAGAACGTGAAGCAGGCTTCAGGCTCTGAGCTGTCAGCACGGAGCCTGACGTGGGGCTCGAACTCACGAACCGTGAGACCATGACCTGAGCCGAAGTCAGACGCTCAACCGACTGAGCCACCCAGGCGCCCTGATGATTCTTCTTTATGTGGAAAGAGAGCCCACAGAAGTGCTTCTGAAACAGACTCCTTCACCACGGTGCAGTGCAAAAACGCACGCACGCGGTCCATAGGCAGGTGAGGGCTGCTGTGTGCCCGGCCGCATGTGCATGGGAGCATCTCCTGGGGAGCACTTGGCATCCCCCCCAGCGGGGAGAAGACTGGGCAAGTTTCACCTACGATCTTCAGAAGCTGTCCCGAGTCACCGTCCTGCTGTGGCACTTGGGAGCACAGGATTTGCCCCGTTCTGTTCCTGGGGATTTCAATGCCCTTCCCTGTTCCCCATCCTCTCCCCCAATTACTGCTTAATCTGTGTTAATGGGTTTTCCTAATAAATAAAACCTCAGATGTCATTCCAAATAAAAGTCGGCAAATGACAAAATAAAGCGAGTTTGTCACGTCAGGATGATTTGAGTTTAAAGGCATCAAAACTGCACGTGAAAATTTATGAAACGGACACATTTTTAAACGAATGCATCAAAAGAGACTCTGGAAGGTAGGGAACAGATGGAGGGAGACAGTTTTTGGAAACACAGGCTTTGAACTCTGTCTACACAGAGGAGCATCTAAAACCACCTTTCTTATTTTAAAGATTTCCCCCCTAATGTGGATCAAGCTCTAAAGGAAGATTATTGAACACGGACCATACTCGAGGCGTTATTCTAGGAGATTGAGACACGCACGCAGTATGGTTCCTGAGCTCAACCACAAACTGCTTGACGTGTTGAATATAAGGGTGCGGGCCTCGGGGGTGGAGGCTGTTGGTGCCTTCTCCGTGCCGCTGGGCACCGTGCCCTGTCCCGGGACATCCCTCTCATCTCGTGTCCTGGGGTCACCTCTGCCGAACCCCTGCCTTCCCCGGAGGGCTTGGACATCCTCCTCCGGGAGCGTCCCGCCCTTGCTGTCAAAGTGGCTAGGTTGGTGGCAGAGGGCTCGGTCTCCATCGGATCTCAGGGAATCACAAGGGCACTCGCCCCTGCACCTACCCACTGACGTGTGGTGGGTCTGCTTGGGTCTCTGCCTGTGAGACGCTCACTGCAGCTGCCTGCCCTCTCCCGCCCTCCCCGTTCCTTCTCTTCCTCTCCGGCTCCCACAGCTTCCCTGTCACCAAACTTCAGAGGCCACCAAGCCCTTGCTCTGCTGGACTTTACCTCCTTCCCCGCTCGCCAGCCGCCTCCCAGCCCCACGCTCCTGAACCCTGTGCGGCTCCCTCTCGGGTCTGTAGGGATCCACGGGAGGGTCTCTGTGGGACTCACCGCAGGTCAGCGGGCAGGTATCTGCCGAGGGCACCGTGGGCCACGGTGGGGCTGCTGCCGGGGAAATCCACAGAAGTGGGCCCGCTGGCCCCACGGGCTGCGGTGTTCAACCTCAGAGCTGCTAGGAAGCCCCTTCCCCCCCCCCACCCCCGCCCCCAGCTCTGGCCCCGCCCTGCAGTCTCAGCGGAACCCCTCTGTGTGCGGGTACCCCCGCCTTGGCTGGCCCTCCCCCCGCTTCCTGGCCACCCTCTTTAGAGGCTTCTGCAACAGGTGGTCGGCGACAGATGCCTGGGTTCGGACCCCAGTGCAGCCTGCTAGCGGCCGGTGGGACATTCGGCAACAGCAATTTCAACAAAATCTCGCGCATCTGCCAAGTGGGGATAAAGCAGCCCCCGTGCTATGATTTGTTTCGAGGGTAAAATGTGTGAGCACACTGATGGCACCTGGACCGGCCTGCGCCCATGTGTGCGGTCCTTTGCTGTGTCCCGTCCCTCCTCTGTCCCACAGTGTCTGCCTCCTCCCGGAGCCAGCCCGTGCCCTGCCCTTCTCCCCGTCCTGACCTTCCGCGACCTAAACTTTTGTTCTTGATCCTTAAACAGCCCACTTGAAAGGGTCCATCTCCCCTTGGGAGATCACATCCAGCCTTTGTCTTTACCGTGTCCTCCTGTGTCGCTGCACCTCCCCGCCCCCTCACCTGCACCATCTCCACCCCCCTCACCTGCACCTTCCCCACCCACCGCCCCCCTCACCTGTACCTTCCCCGCGCCCTCACCTGTACCTTCCCCACCCCCCTCACTGCTTCAAGGGCCTCCAAGGACAGCATGCAAAGGCCCACTTTCAAGTCCCCAAGCCTGTGACTGTGTTGAGCCCCATTTCCCCTCTCACATTTACTGTTGGATCACTTCATCCTATTTCTCCAACACGGCGACACATTCCCTTCCGGGCTTCAACTGTTGCCCCCGAGTGGCCCCAAAGTCACACCCTCCTGAGCTGCAGCTCCCATCATGGACGGGGACAGCTTCTGGTCTGCGGCCCAGTTCTCTCAGACTCAGCACTCAACTCTCTCTGTGGCTCATCTTGCGCAAGGGCACCCCTTGGGTTTGTCCTCCAGACGGGACAGTGATCCTCCCTGGCCCCAAGCCAGTCTTGTGCAAGCTTCCTCACTGACGTCTGTGAATGGACTCTGGTCTGCTCCCCTGGCTTCGCTCACATGCTCCTGAGTCCTGAGCGCCCCACCCTTCCTCCTCGTGGCTGTTGCTGGCCTCAGTGATCACCGCCCTCTCCAGCCCATCAGTCCTCTGGACCACACACGTTCATGCTCCACAGACATCGCTGCGGGTGCCCCTCGTGGCGCCTGTCTCTCTCGGGCTCTCGTCTCCTTCCTTTTATTTCCATCTTGTGTCTCATATGCGAGGCCTTCCCTGGGCCTCTCCTGACTCTCAGGCCCAGGAAATCTCCGTCTCGGCCATCCTGGCCCCAGGCCTACATCCACGGCAGCATTTCTTTGGGCGAATGGTAGATACCAGACTCTGAACTTGTTCGCTCCGGGGAGACGTGTGGTACCTGTGATGCCTGGGGCCATGCCTGGCACATAACTGGGCCTGGATGAGCTTATGGAAGAATCCCATAGCTTTAGGACATGGCCATGGTCGCCATGGCCATGGTCGAGAAGACATGGCTGAGGTCCCGGGAACTGTGGGGTCCCTCCCCCATCACCAGGGGCTACGTGGTTTCAGAACAGGTGAACTGCGACAAGTGAAACGAAAACTGCGGAAGACCCACCTTCTTCACGAAGCTTATTTTTGGCGATGGAAAAACAAGCTACGGACATGTTTGTGCTTCTCAAACATCAACACAGAGGAAAAGAACTTCTGCCGTCGATAGACTTAATTTACACGTACCGTACAGGTGCACGGAGGGGAAACACCAGTGGGTTCTGAGAGGAGCAAGGCCCCAGGGCACAGAGAGGCTTGGCCGGAAATCACTTTGAACATCTGGAGGGAGTTAAGCTGTGAGATGCAGACTCCCCAAAGCTGTGTCGGGTCGGAAACCCCCGCTGACCCCGCTGACCCAGGAGGAGGCATGAGGGGGCCTGGGAGTCAGGGGCGTGAGGGAGGAAGAGCAGGCAGGACTCCTCCCGCCCAAGGAGCACGGGGTATGAGGACCGCCCGCGCTCACAGGCCAATCAGCGGGCAGCATTTGGGAGAAGGGCTCCAGGAAGCGGTCCTGGGGCAGGTTTTTAGCACAAGGGCAAAAGGGCGGAGGTCTGAGTGGGCAGGAAAGGAAGACACTAGTGAATACACTGGCATTCGGGGCGGGACCCCAGGCCCGGGGGGAAACGGAGAGTCAGAGCAGCTGGACAGCACCCTCAGCAGACGTCTCCGTGGGGCTGAGTCCATTTTCTACCCGATGCTGTTGGCGGACGCAGGGCTCAGATGGGACCCGGTCAGATCTGCTAACGGCCAAGGCCCCTGCAGGGAGACCCTGGGGGAGCCCGGCCACCAGGCCTCTCGGCAGCTGACGCTTGCTCCGGTCTCTGACGGATCACAGCTCGCTCTGGAGGCCGGCGGCACCCACTCTCCTCGGGAGAGCGTGCCGTCCTATGTCAGCGAGCCGCTCCACTCTGGCAGCCACAGGGCCCTGGGCCAGGGGTACGGATGCATCGGCCCAGGGGAGGCTGGAGAGGGGCCAGGCTGTGCCTGTCTATCCGTCTGAGAGGAACCGAGGTGCAGCGGAAATGTGCAGAGGCGGGCGCCCCGCCCTGTTCTCGGTTCCGTCCATCACCACGCGTTCAGCCGCAGCCGCCTGGCAGTGCTCCGCACGGACCACAGGTGCATGGTGAGCAAGGGCCGTGCCCTGAGGATTCAGATTTGGGGACTCTCGGGTCCCCATGTTAGACACTTCCGTGTGTTAGCCAGGGCGCTCCGCTGGGGCGGCCTGGCCTCCGCTCTCTGCCAGGGACGTGCTTGATGGTGTCACAACTGGGTGGGCACGGGAGGCCTGCTGGCATGTAGCAGGCAGAGGCCAGAAGAGCCCCCCCCCCCCCCAGCTGGGAATGCCATGGTGCTGGGGCTGCAAGTCATCTCCTGCTTCCCAGCGGGTCTCGTGTGCTCGTCCGTGAGATGGAGGGACGCGCGTGTGGGTGGCTCATCAGGCGAGAGCTCGTCATTTCCTTCTACTTGGTTACCCGTGGTGGCAATCCCGCTTCTTCCCAACCCGGATGAGGATTCAGAGTGCACTCCTTGTCCTTGAGGAATTGAGGCGGCCCAGTTAAACATCGGTTTCTCACGAAGCTTCTCTTACTACGACTTCATAATGTTGATGTTTCAGGGTACTAAGTGCGGCATATACACACGAATAAGAGAACTGAGCGGGTGAGAGCGTGAGGAAGGCTCGCTGACGGACCATTTCGTGTGACAACACGGACACTGGGTCCTTGCTTCCACGCTGACCTGCCCGGCATCGTCCACCTTCTGCAAGGACAGTCTGTCTATAATGCCCTGTCCCCAGACTGCACTGGGCCGGCAGAAGGTAAGCATGGCCCCCGGGGCTCTGCGTGACACTCAAAGCACACAGGTGGCTGTGCTGTGGCTCCCGGGTGCAAATGCTGACTGAAGAATTGTCCTGACCTGGCGGTAGCAGGGGTGACGATGAAGGACAACAGAGAAACACAGGACTGCGGTTAACAGGCGACGTCGGCTGTGACACGGGCACACTTGTTCTCGCCACGCTGGCAGGAGCTGGAAGGTGCTCAAGAAATCCCCAAACTGGCCACGTTCTGCTGCCGTGTCCATCTCGTGGCACTCAGGGACCGTGACGCCCCGGGGCCACGTTCTGCTGCCGTGTCCATCTCGTGGAGCTCAGGGACCGTGACGCCCCGGGGCCACGTTCTGCTGCCGTGTCCATCTCGTGGAGCTCAGGGACCGTGACGCCCCGGGGCCACGTTCTGCTGCCGTGTCCATCTCGTGGCGCTCAGGGACCGTGACGCCCCGGGGCCACGTTCTGCTGCCGTGTCCATCTCGTGGCGCTCAGGGACCGTGACGCCCCGGGGCCACGTTCTGCTGCCGTGTCCATCTCGTGGCGCTCAGGGACCGTGACGCCCCGGGGCCACGTTCTGCTGCCGTGTCCATCTCGTGGCGCTCAGGGACCGTGACGCCCGGGGCCACGTTCTGCTGCCGTGTCCATCTCGTGGCGCTCAGGGACCGTGACGCCCCGGGGCCACGTTCTGCTGCCGTGTCCATCTCGTGGCGCTCAGGGACCGTGACGCCCCGGGGCCACGTTCTGCTGCCGTGTCCATCTCGTGGCGCTCAGGGACCGTGACGCCCCGGGGCCACGTTCTGCTGCCGTGTCCATCTCGTGGCGCTCAGGGACCGTGACGCCCCGGGGCCACGTTCTGCTGCCGTGTCCATCTCGTGGCGCTCAGGGACCGTGACACCCTGGGTCAGGCACAGAGGAAAGATCCACCCAGGACGTGGGAGCACAGCCACTCCTGGAACCCACTTCCAGCCTGGCCGCTAAATGGTCACAGTCATCCTCAGACATGTCCCTAACCCTACCCCCAGATGACGAGTCTCCCAAACGTATTGAGTGCCATTTGGCAAACCAACTGGACCTCCGTGTGGGTGGCCTGTAAATAAAAACGAAGTTCCGGAGTGTTTCAACGTATGTCCACGACCACAGGAAAACCTCACGTCGCACCTTCCCACCTCATGATGCTACAGGGGGTGATACGAATTCTCGAACGGGTTTCCGTGTAAAGGTGCGCAGGGGAGCAACACGCTCCGTTGAGACGCTGGCTAAGGCTGGGCAGTTCTTCCCAGCCTGCATAAGGACCGTGGGCTGCACGCAAGAGCGACTTTCTCTGGGTGGCCAGAGAGAGTTTACGCCGTCTTCGCGCTGTGTCGTGTGCCCGCACGCGGTTTGAACGGCCGCTGCGGCGGAGGCGTGGTTCGGCGCCATCAGCGCGGTGTGTGTGCAGCAGCGGACCGCGGAGCCAGCTCGCTGGCCGCCAGAGAGGCTCTGGATCAGCTTCGGCGAGTCACACTCTGAGCGCGTCTGGGAGACTCACGTTCCTCCGCTCGTCAGCACAGCCGACTACCGGGGTGTTCGTTAGGGCTGCTCTCGTCTCCTAGTAAACACTGCAGGAAGTATGTCCAATCTGACGCTTTTCCTGTTGCTTAAAAAAAAAATCAACTGTTGGGGCGCCTGGGTGGCGCAGTCGGTTAAGCGTCCGACTTCAGCCAGGTCACGATCTCGCGGTCCGTGAGTTCGAGCCCCGCGTCGGGCTCTGGGCTGACGGCTCGGAGCCTGGAGCCTGTTTCCGATTCTGTGTCTCCCTCTCTCTCTGCCCCTCCCCCGTTCATGCTCTGTCTCTCTCTGTCCCAAAAATAAATAAAAACGTTGAAAAAAAAATTAAAAAAAAAAAAATCAACTGCTTCCAAGATAATCACGCATTTTCCCTGTCAGACCACCGAGTTAATTGTGTAACAACAGAGTCGGCTTGGGGTGTTCTATGGATGCTGGACCCAAGGACACCCCGAAAGCTGGGCCGGGGCAGGGGGTGCAGAGACCTTGCAGCTCCTTCTATGTGGGCACCGAGGTCACATGCATTCCAGGCATCGTTTGAACGGCCCTACCGTCAGATTCAAGGTTCCAGTGAACACTGAGCTTGAGCCTAAGACTCTGGCGCCTCCGTGCTCACCATCAAATTGAAGGGAAGGGCAAAAAGACACAGTCGGCACCAGAGCCTCGCGGAAGCCTGAGGACAGACTGGCCCCGGGGGGACAGGGAGGGCTTTCCGGAGGAGATGGGCTTGGGTGGGGTCTTGGCGGAAGGACAGAGCGGGCCACGTGGGAAAGGCACAGCAGGTGCGCCCCGAGGGTGCGCGTTCCCCCGCGTGGACTCTCAGTGCTCGATACTGGAAGCCGTGTGGAGTGGAATCAGAATCAGTGGGTCAGGAATTACCGATAACATTGCTCTCATTTAAAAGGTACTCTACGGGGGTGGGGTGGGGAAAATGGGTGATGGGCACTGAGGAGGGCACTTGTTGGGACGAGCACCGGGTGTTGTATGTAAGCGACGAGTCCCGGGAATCTACACTGTCTACGCTGTATGTTAGCCAACTTGACAATAAATTATACTAAAAAATAAATAAAGAAAAGGTACTCCACGGCTTACTGTGGCTCTCCCCAGTGGTCTGGAGGCTCTCACTCAGGGGACAAATTGACTAATTACATTAGTTTTCTAGGGATACTATCTTGTTCCTTTTTAAGTGTCAGAGTTTTCTTCGAATTATTTATTTCCAGGGGAAAATATCAAATGGCCATTCTACTGTTCTTTCTTCCCCCAAATGGAAAAAAAAATGTGCTTTAACGTTCATACACTTGCCTTGATACACTTTAGTATTTTAGTATCTTGACGTAGTAATGCGGTCCTGGCCGGTGATGCTCATAGCTGGGTACCCTAAACTCGCGGTGGCCGAGCAGTTACAGAATCTTGGGACTCATAGACTAGGACACACCGGCATCTCTCCCACCAAGATTTCTGCAAAGGGAAATTCCGTTTCTAGCTTCCGTTCCGGTCCACTAGAGCTGAACTGACTCTTCCTTGCTTCCGACATACAGTTGGGTAACTGTGTGATCTTGGACAAGTTAAATTCTCTCGGCCTCAGCCTGCTCATCTGTGAAAGGGACTACTCAGGATGTCTCCTTTTGTGCTGTTGTGGGGATGGAAACACACAAAAGGCACGTGCAGACGAAAGCGGCCAGCAAGGGCAGCCGTTGTTGCGTCCGTGCTCAGCGGACAGAAACAAGTGCTAACAGCCACCGTGAACTGGGTGCCATCCCTGGTTTCTCTGCAGATTGTTACCAAGTGTCCATACGGATATTCAGGAGATCTGACCGGGGGTGTGCGCCCGCGACCAGCCACAGCTGGGGGAGGGGGCTGCAGCAACACCACGCTGAGCACTTCACTTCTCATGCAGGCTTCCGGAAACCTCGCCAGGTAGGCAGCATTTGTATTCCCATCTCCCAGATGAGAACACAGAGGTAGGTTCCAATGGGTTGAATCACTTCCCCGAGGTGAGCCAGGAAGCCGGTGGCAGAACTGGGAGAGAAGTCCCCCTCCCGTTACTGGCGGTAATGAGCCTTTTTTCTTTCTTGGACCACGTACAGAGCTGTCTGATTTCTCACGGCTTGATCTGATTTTATTCCTCCACAGTGCACGGAAGCCCACTGGTGTCCTTGCCCGTCGCAAAGGGGACTGGGAGAATCATTCGTTGTTTCAGCGAGAATTTCCTCTTAATTTAGTCAGTTCCAAATTTTCAAAAAAAAAATACATTTGGCATCGGAAGACATTGTAGATTGTCTTCCCACTCTGTGATGCAGATTGTTTGGAGGGACTGTTAACTAATGGGATTAAGACCCAGACAGAGGAAATTAATTGTAATTATCTCTCAATTCTTCAAGTGATGGGAACCAGTGAAAACTATTTTGGGGAAGAAGGCCTCTTGTATTTCCTTCATCGCCTAATGAGAGATTTCCGTGGTTCACGGGAAGTTCGGAGGGGACGCCGAGAACGTTAGAGCGTTCACATCACAGTAGCGTGGGAGCACAGCCACGCGCAGTTGTTTCTGCCCTCCGGCCAGTCACCCTTCTGGCAGAGCACGAAGGTGTGGCCTCCTATTCAGAACTGAGCACGGGGAAGTTTCGCTCCCTGGTCTAGCTGAGTAACAGTGGTGTTCAAAGACTGTCCCGTCTCAGCACCGACCGGCCATCTGGATAGAGGGAGACGATGCCGTCACTCTGCTGGCACGTGATTTGCGGTCACAGGGCTGGGACAGCAGGTGCCACTGCCGGCCCAGAGACCCAAGCCCAGCCAGCTCAGACCACAGCGTTCTTTGCTGCTTGCATGTGAATAGGAAAAAAAAAAATCCTTGAACGCATATGAAAAGATTTCTGTTTGTACAAAGTTTTTGTGGAAATAGCTCACATTTGATAAACTTTTACTAAGCCTACACAGTATTATTATTTTTGATGTGGATCACTGTCTTAGGAAGTGGGAACGGGTTGGCAGCTCTCAGCCCCACAGATAGTCAGTGGATCCCCGCGGCCTCGCTGCTGGAGTTTGTGAGCAGCCATAGCGAGGGGGGCGTCTGCCATCCTCTGGGACCTGCTCCGCGAAAGCGCCCATGGTGACCGCCCACCAGAACATCACTTCCCTCAGGACATCTAGGATGGTTACCGGAGGGCCCGGGGAAGGTTCTGGGGGAATAATTCAGGATCTGAGGAACCCATACCCCCACGCAGAAGAGACACGTGCGCTGGTGGGACATTGTTAAGCCCCTGAAAATACTTATACTTGTCCACGTGACTCCTTTCTAAGGGCGCCATGAGAAACCCAACACAGACTTAATAGAAATAAATGGTACTTAATGTTTTGAGAATAACAAATACCATATAAATTAATATCATATGAGGAAACATTTAGAAATACACATAAAAACTTGCAGGCACCCAGATATCAGACTTATTATCACGTTAGTACGGAAGTCAATGAGATTTGCATTTTAAGGCATAAGATAGGCCTTTCGTGTGCATTTTCAAAGTCCCTACAGCCTCTCCCAGTGGTTCTATACCCATATGCGTGTTCCCCCAGAGGGTCCTGAATGGGAAGTTTAGTATTCAGAACAATAAGTTGCTTTTATACTCCTGGTTAATTGAATGCTTTTTAATTTTAAAAGTTAAAAATTACCTATGAGTCGTGAGCTTTTGGTAAATAAAACTGCAGTACATACAATATGTTAGGTAAAGTAATATTGAGACAGAATTTTTTAAAAACGGAAGTAAATCAGTGTTTTCATTGCTACATCGATCTGCTGTAATGACAAAGATTTGTTGGTACATACGATCTTGTGGGCTAGAACCGTGTGTCCTAAATGGTGTGTCGCAGTGAGAATTAGAACCTTGGAAATATCGTCGAAGATTTAAAATGATCATCGGATCATGTTACTTTACCGACAAGAATTACAATAAATAATTAAAGAAACAATCTTAGCCACTCAAGAAAAACATTCAATTATTCAGCTGGATAGTCTGGGGATAATAATTGACTCTGTTCCGTGTGTGGGAATACACAATTAGAATATATTCACCGGAGCTAATAATTATTAATTATGGGCATTGTTACCTACCATTTTCTATATGTATGTCAGGCAAACCTTAAATACAACTGAAAACTGAAAATTTAATTTAGCAATACAATTCTGCTGAATTCTCTGCCAACAGAGAAAGGTTTCCAAACAACCGCAGAAGATTTATTTAAATATAAGTGACCAAGTAAGAATTTTGAAATAAAAAAATGAAATGATTACTTAACTTAGTATCTTAAGGTATCTGAAGACCTGACTACTCTATTCTTTTAAAAAATTGAGTTCAGGCATGATGTCCTTTTGTGTTTAAAAGCCTGTCATGGATTTCTTTCACCACGTGCATAACACTCTGAAAATCTGTGGTTGTTGTTCAAGTGGCTTCCTAAGTATAGGGAGAGAGGTCACTATATATGTTTTCTAATCCAATCACCCGGTTAGTTGGGTTTTGCTCATATCCCAGAGATCAGGTGAGTTGGTGAGAGTCACCCCCAGACGCAGGGGGCCGGGGAAGGAGGCTGCCCTGAAGTGCCTCCCCTCCCGAGTGCACCGTGCCAACACAGGCCTCTGTGCCACGCAGAAGAGGCTAACCACCTGATTTAATATGGAAGGAGCCATGCACGTAATTTCGGTAAAATTCCATTAAATGCAAGTAGTGAGGCCTGATGGAGATTGCCTCAGGTGGACGTGTTCTTCCTGCTTAGAGGTGAATAAACGAGGCGTGTAAAAATGTACTTTCCCAGATACATTTGGGGTTGAGTTAACCTCATTTGGAAACCCTTTCAAAAGGGACTGCCCAGAGCCCTGGGTGTAAACGGCGGTTAGCAGGGAGGAGAGGGCAGCGGCTGCGGTGCTGGCCCTGGCGGGTGGGGGGGGGGGGGGCGTGCCCACCACACCTGTGTCCGCAGACTCCTGGCTTCCCTCTCGGGTGGCCACATGAGAAAGGCTGCGTGCCAGCCTGCTGCGTCCAACAGCACAGCCACTAGCCACTTTTAAGTGACCTAACTTCTTAGGGCGCCTGAGTGCCTCAGTCGGTTAAGCGTCTGACTTCGGCTCAGGTCATGATCTCAAGGTGCCTGAGTTCAAGCCCCTTGTTGGGCTCTGTGCTGTCCGCTCGGTTACCGGACCCTACCCCAGACAGCACAGCTTTGGGACATGTACACTGGGCTAGAAGATTTTTGCCACGCAAAGTCACGTGAGTACGCGTGCAGCCATCTGTTCAACAGATGACTTGAAGCAAACGAAATCAGTCATCAAGATGTGCCCTCAGGTCTTCAAAGTGTTGGCTTAGCAAATCTCTGGAAGGAGAATCTGGGGAAAACACCTTCCCGTTGAGGTCCGCTCACGAAGGAGATGCCCTACACTGTGGTGTGGCTGCTGAGTCATCTCAAATGTGGATACATCGTGACTCCAAACACATGCCTACTGACCCACCCACACCTGGCATCCCCCACACCGTTTCTGAATGCAAGCCAGGCAGGCCATTTGCAAGCCAAAAAGGAAACTTAGAAATTAGCTTTCTATCGTGTAAAGCACAAATACGTAATCAAGATGAAGTATATCCCACACGGCAAGCAGCACCGGTCTGTCCGAACGTAATAGCCACACTTAAACTCACCGCCCTCCGTTAATTAGAGCTTCAAAGATAACAGCATAAAAAGAATCACAGCAATCAAGTCCATGAATGTCTAAATGAGAGTCTGGATGTTGGAGAAACTAAACTTTGAAGGCGAAAGATTCAACATAAAAGATGAAAGCTATTTTGACACTTTAATTAACGTCAGTCTCCAAACATAAGTGTAAATCCAACAGGACGCAGAAGCCATATCCACACCCACAGGCAGCGGTTTCCCTGAAGTTACCAAAATGATGTGGGCCGCCCAAGTTCTGGGGCAACGTTGATGGGCTGGCAGCGAAGACATCTATTTCAAAAGTGTTAATTGGCAAGAAATTATAGTCTAACCAGCACTTAACGTCTCATAGACAGGAACATAGTGATGACAGCCGTGTCACTGTCCAAGGCAATTCCTGTGTTCGTTTTAAATATTTAAAATTCACATTACATAATGAGAACTTGGATTTTCCGCAGAAAATGTGTGTGTATTCATTTCCACTTGGGACGTTTAATTGTGAAAGCCGTCTACATTAAAGTCGCACCGGCATGACATTTTTACTGTCAAAATTTGGAGAGCGGGGAGAGATTCTCAGACGGCGTTTTGTTTGACGGTGAAATTGTGGGTTTTCTCACCTGCACGTGGAAACAACGGTGTGTGGCTGACGGCCTATCTCAGTTAATATACCCAGAGGCGCTGCTGTTTCTGTTCAAGGAAAAGAAAACGACCTTCCATGAAAAAGTTACTAAACCGATAAGGCAAATGCCATCTGCAAGCGTAAAAATAATACCTGACTTGTGACTTGCTCACACTTGTGGGTGCTCAGTGAACACGTGCTAAACACTGCCCGCTTCCCCCCAGAACGGTTCGGTAAGAAAGTCGGAAGGCCCCCACTGCATAGGTAGGGGTGACATACTCACAACCTCAAGGTGACTGTAAGGAAATATGGTCATCCATCCTGAAACACGGGCCAGGCATCGACAAGTGCCTTCTGTGCGCGTCTCTTTGACAGTGAACGGTCAGATGGCCCATGTCGGCCGTGCCAATAAACCAGAGCTCCCCGGCCAGGGAGCTTCTTCGTGAGCTTCCCAGCTGCTGAAATCCATCGGCAGCATTGGTGTGAGCTAGCCGAGCACGCACGGCACGTGCGGCCAGAGAGCTGGCAGGGCACAGGGCACTGAGGGGGATGGTGAGCTCTGTTGCCTGAGCCGGACCTCTGTCTGGCGGCTCTGTCCGGGGGAACAGAGTCCGGCGGCTCTGTTGTGGCACCACCGTCAGGAGCCCAGGGGCTTCAGGGCGTCCCAGTCGCCCGACAGACTCACAGACCCGGTGCAAGGAACACGGACGGTGCAAACACGAGGTTGTGTGCAAGCCGGTCAATGAAATGCCTGCTCCAAATCGGCCCTGGTAATGGTGCCCTGGGGAGCACAACGGAGGGGCGCCTGGCACAGCCATCTGGCGTCTGCAGGACAGCGCGTCCTCCACGACCCCGCAGCGAAGGCACATGGAGAGAAAGGCCAGCATGGAAACTGCCGGAGGAGTCGTCAGGGAGCACGGCCTCCAGACGAGGGCACGGAAGGGAAGGTGTGCAGGGGCCCGAGTGGCGAGGTGCTGAGCTTTCCGGAAACTGCTCCTAACACTTCCTCTGTTTGCCGGCTGACTCCCGTCCCTGTGTCCCCCTCGTGTGTTATCCTTCACTAAGGAGAATAACCTGACCTTGCCTTCTGGAACTGGAGAAGCAGTGATGCGATTCTGGGGTGAACCCCAGAGACGTCCTCCAGGGGAACCCAGGCAGGGGGCTTCCGTCACGACTGTCCCTGACGTGGACGCGTCACCTGCAACATGCCAGCTGTCAGGACACTACAGAACAGACTGTGTCCCCCCGTCCCTGCTCTCCTGGTGGCTGCGCTTTCCCAGGGGCGGGGGTGATACGCCGAACCAAAGCAACATTACAAATATACATTAGATTCTAAGGTCACAGACATGACGTCTCCAGACGGGCTCCAAGTGCAACTTCATTAAAATGTTGGAAAACACCACACTGTGTATAAAACCTGGCCTAGTTTTCTGCCTAAACTTAGCGTGCAGTTTAATAGTCCATTAGCACCAGGTGAGTGCAATCATTAAAAAAAAAATGAGAAGCACAAACGTCTCTAAATTCCACACCTGCCTGTTAATGAACGCAAGGCTAGAAACAAGACCACCTTAATTCTCGAAGGAGGAGGGGAGATGAGCGGGCTAATGGGGCCGGACAAAACACAGCCCCCCGGCCCCGGAGGAGGCCTTTTCGGGGAGGCCAGGCTCCCCAAGCGGCCTGTCAACGCTGTCTTGCACCAGGTGAGGGGCTGATTGAGCGTGAAGCCCAAGCTCTCCCGCAGCCCGACAGCCCCCCAGAGAAGCAGACACCCCCCATACTCTCCCCCTGGGGGCCGTGCACCTGTTCGCAGTGAAGAGGGACAGCAGGGCCACCTGTGGAGCCCCCGGAGGCCGGGGCCCCGGGCTGGAGAGGGACAGCTGTGCAGACCACGTTCACGAGGAACTGTGTCCCGCCTGCTACGTGCTGTGGTTCCTGCTGCTTCCACCTTCTGGGCGAGCGTCCCAGCTGGGGCTTCCTGGTCTACACCGTCCCCAGGGCTCTGCCTCTCGGGGAGGCACTGGAGTCCTGACTGGTGGCCCGGGGGAGCTGGGTTCCCTGACCCAGGGCTTGAGCCGGGCTGAAACTGCCGTTCACACGACACCGAGGGTTCTGGCTCCACTGATGTGGCCACAGTCCTCTCTTTTGGGCCAGGGGATGCCCATGAAGACGTGCCACACGAGGCTAACGGGCTCCAAGAGTCTCAGCCGCACGCTGGTGCCCTAGGCTCCAGGCCCTTCCGAGAGGGCAGAGGTTGGGGATTCGAGTGTGTGCAGAGTCTGATGACCTTCGTAACCCAGAACGTGGACCTCGGGCTGTACACTGGAGATCGTGAATGCCCTTCCACGTTAGCACCGTTCCCCCAAACACCGGCCACGTGATCCCGAAGTCATGCTGAGTGCGGATTTTCCTGCTGGGCATGCGCGTCTGAAGCAGCAGTATCAGTCCCAACATCTG
Organism: Lynx canadensis; assembly: GCF_007474595.2. NCBI lineage: Eukaryota > Metazoa > Chordata > Mammalia > Carnivora > Felidae > Lynx > Lynx canadensis. Next base: position 1,273,615 of record NC_044306.2, on the reverse strand, counting down.
TACGTCCGCCTGCACCTCTGCAGACGGAGACTCCCTGAGGATCTCTCGAAAGCACACAGTGTCTGCCCCTTGCGCAGCCCCAATTGCCAAAGTACCTCATCTTTTTTTAGTGCCATTTGCCAGAAGGTAGGTCTTTTAGGAGTACCCTTCCAGAGACAACCAAATCTGAGGGTGCAAGAAGGAGCAGGAGGGAGCAGGTTCCTGCGTCCTCACAGTTAGGGTCTAAGATCCAGGCTCGTGCTGCAAATCTTCAGAGAAGCATTCGACTCTTCCATGAATCATAGAACCTTTTGAGATCACTTAATATTTATCACGAGCAAGGACCGAATGCTGTGCAGCCAGTGTTGGTGGCAAAGTTCCGAACACGATCATTATCCTTCCGTCTGCCCACGAGTCTGGACTGTCTCGCTCTGCTTCACCTTCTGTCTCCTTGCACCGCACGAAGCGCCTCTCCGGTATGTTGCACAAGTTAGACACGAGGTAAATCCTTGTGGGTTTGATTCGGCTGCTGGTGTGACTGATCTGACGGAAGCCAGCGAATGGCCTCGTGGAACCGGTACACTGGCCAAGAAAGCGCCAGGTCTCCAGTATAGACGGAGACAGTTTCCAGACGACCTGAACACCGGAAATGGAACCCTCTGGGTCTTCTCCGCGTGCGGTTGCTGCTGGGGCCGTCCGCGGCCCTGTAGGTGCCCACGCCAGCACGGGGCTTCCCCTTGATCCGCTGATGAGTCTTTTCCTTCTAGGTGTCTTCCTTACACTCCTGAGAGCACCTGATCCGATCGATCACTTCAAACCTCCTATCTCTTTCCTCCGCAGCATCCAAAACACCACAATGGAGCAACAGAGGCATAAATCTTCCCCGGGATCAATCCTGGGCCTTTCCAGCCCTTCTGTTCATCACTGATGTTTAAGAAGTGCAGCCTGGTCCTAGGTCCTCATGGCTGTGTCAGGAGGAAATATGGCAATGTGATGAAACATTGTAAAGGGGAATGCTTTACGCACGGGGGCATGTTTCCTGTCTTCCATTCGATGACTTCCTCACCACATGTATCCACAGAGGCACAAATCTCACGATCCAAGTCCTTACGCCTGAACCCAGTTCACCGTGTGTGTGTGTCTGTGTGTGTGCAGCACTCTACATTTTCAGCGTCTGAACAACAGGTCACAGAGTAAGCTCAAAAATAATCCACCTCATTCAACCTTTTCCTCCAAACTGGGGACCATTAAGAAGAGCAAACATACCCTGTGTGGCCTGATCCCACGGCTAGAAATAGGTGATAGGCAGCCAACACTCGCAGAGTTTTCAATGGCTCTGGAATCTTCCTGAAGGCAAAAGGAAGTTAGTGATGGAATTTTTTCTTCACTTAGAAAAATTTTTTGACATGTGTGTTTCCCTTTTGGCCATCTGGAACTTTAGAGAAAGGTGGTTCCCTCAAATTCGGTTCACATGCCTGAGTAATTCTTACTGTGCAGGGTCACAGGCAGCGTTCTGTAGTTAGGGGGCCATGGAGGGCCCGTTCTCAGAGGCGTCAGATGTCGTCTGAGGAAGGAGTCACCAGCACGGCTGCCCATCCTGGGGAGGCCTCTGCTTAGGCCTGCTCTGCACAGTAATCTTTAGGGTACAACTTGCTTGTCTCTCTCCTAAGGTCCTTCCCACCACAAACCAGCTCCGGGGTTCCACTTCTTGTGGGTTTTGCTGGGGGAAGCCAGCTCCAGGGTAACCTTGGCCTGATTTCTGTGACAGCCTCGATTCAACAGGGAGAGTGCCTGGGGGTCTGGGTGGCGAGGCACGAGAGCAGAGGCTCGGAGGAGGGCAGTGGAAGCTGGGGAGAGGCCCCCGTGCGCCTCTGGGCAGCCGCAGTCCTGACGAGGCCCCGTGAAATCCACGAGACTCGAGGGGCTCCCTCTGCAGGGACATGGGGATCTTGGTCAGCTGTCACCAGGCTCCCGAGGGCCTTGCTGCCTTGTGGGAGCCGTGCCATTGTTTCGGCCCCGGGCTCACCCCAAAATGACGGAGGCTGTGTTTCTTGGTGTGTCAGGCACGAGGGTGAGGCGCTCAGAACTGGGGTTGGATTTATTTAAGAAAATAAATGACCGTATTACTCCTTGCACGTCTGTGTCGTAGATGGTCGAATCATATGTCACACAGACCATCTAGAGGATGTGTGGGTGCCTCTCAACTGGGGCTGCCCACAGAAGCAGATCTAAAAGAAAAAGACCCATCTAGATGTTGGAGATAATAGCCAAGTACATGGGGGGAGGGCTTAAATATTGAATTTAAAATATTAAGTCAGTGCAAACTGTTCATCTAAATGGATTTAAATATTTTATAAGCTGTAGATTCTTAAGTCCATTATTTATGCATTCAGCAAATATCCATGGAGTCCTGTGCCGCATGGGGGTAGGTGAGGAGATTGGGGGGCCCTAAATTCACCCGGACAGTCTCCCCAAGGGCCTCCAGCACAGGCGTGGCCTTCGGTCAGTCCTGGGAAGTACATTAACTAAAGATAAATGATGGCCTGTAACGGAGTTTGTGACTGCTTCGGGCAGGATGTCCCAGCTCGTCAGTACCGGTGCTGTTGGAAATAATAATGGGATTCGTGGTTGCCAGCTGGTGTCATTGGAGCTGCTGGGTTGAGCCGGAGACGCCTCTGTGACCAGCTCACCGTGACACAGCCCCGCCACGAGCAAAGCGTGGGCTTCCCATGCCACGGTGCTTTGCTGCCACACTGGGGGTGATATGACACCTGGGACGAGGCATGTCCTGTGGGACCAGCAGTGTCGGGGGGAAGAAACCCACCCCTGGGACTCCTTAGGGTCCAGGTTGTTACCCTGGTGTTGGGTGTGACACAGCCGAGGGAGGAGCTATCCCGCGAGGATAATCTGTGTGAGTCCGACAAATCCCTCCAGCCATGGAAGATGCGGGGTCATTCTCATGTGATGCATGCAAGCCCTTCTACGTGTGGACCCTGTTCTGGATGTTTCTGACAGCATGTCTGACCACTCCTAACAGGTGCCTGCTCTCATAGCCCCTCCGTTTTAGCAGCGGAAGACAACACACAAACAAAAAGCTCTGATAGCAGTTATCTACAAGAAAACCAATGACTACAAATATGGAAAACTGAGCATGTCTGGCCTCACTGCTGTGGGGAGAGACACCCCACCGTGACGCCTGGTGGCCAGAGCGCGTCACACCCACCGTGACGCGTGGTGGCCAGAGCAGGGCGCCCGACCTTCCCGCGAGCTCTGACCCCTCAGCAGCGCAGTGCCCACGGACTCCTTCTCAAGATAATGTTTTAACCCCAGAACATAAAATGCAGAGGATTAAAAAGCTTATGCGGAAATACAGTCATCAGAGTTACCGAACCTTTGAGGTAACGTGCGCACTGGTGCAGTGACGAGACTGGTGTCAGGACGAACAACTGCTGGGATTTCAAAGCCTGATGAACGCAAACGATGTGTTGAGACAGCGCCAAGAACTGAGGGTTGTCGCCGTCTGAGTCCTGTGCTGACCAAGTCACGGGGAGGTGGGTATGTTGGTGCGTAACTGAGGGGACTCCTCCAGTCAGAGGTTAGTAAAGATAGAGACCCGCTATTTAACCCACCTACGTTCACGCAGCCTCGAGTCTTGAATGTATTAGGGACGCTTTGGGCCCTGGCCTCCCCATGGGACATCGGCTCCGGAGCAAGTGGCCGCCGACAGAGCGACAGGGTGCGGCCGCCTTCCTCCTCCCAGTGTGGACGCATCCGGGAGAGCACAACGGATGCTGTGTCCCTGGGACCACACGCCTTTAACCCCGCAGGCCTCTGCAGCCCCGACCGTCCGCACCGGGCGAGCCCCACAAACCGAGGCTGTGTGCCCTCTGAGCTTCGGGTCACTTCTGAAGCTTGACCTCTCTCTCCCTTCCCTGTGGGCTCATCCAGCACTCACCCCTACTTCTCCTTTTTAAACTGGAGTTTCGTGTGCCTTCTGGCTCCCTCTGCTCCTGACAGGCCTGGCTGACTAGCCCCCTGGCGTGGCACACAGTCCTGGTGGCTGGCGGAACCCGATCTCAGGCCCCAGTGTGCACAGCCAGGCGGGATTTCCTTGGCTGGTTGGTGCCCACGGCCGCGGGGAGAGTGTGGGCTCTGGAAGGTAGCAAACATTCACGCTCCCGTCCGAGCCTCGGCCAGACTTTCCCACGGGGAGCCCGTCGTCCTGGAGGCCAGCTCCCTGCAGCCGCGTAACACCTGTCACCTGGATATTTCTGAAATTAATGGGGTTTTTAACACTTTTGGATACCTGTTTATGTCACAAATGTAGCTTCTGGACATCCGTGACACCTTTCACTTTATTATTTTATTTTTTACAGTCTATTTATTTATTTTGAGAGAGAGTGAGAGGGAGAGAGACAATCCCTGTGCTGTCAGCACAGAGCCCCACTTGGGGCTCGATCCCATGAACCAAGATCACGACCTGAGCCAATATCAAGGGTCGGACACTTAACTGACATAGCTACCCGGGCTCCCTGACACCTTTCATTCTGACGAACCCTCCCCTGTCCCCAGCCATGAGGACAACAGTTTCTGATTTAGCTTTTTAACATCTAAGTCGTGTGCCAGAGTGAAGGGCTGTTGGTAAAAACCCTCTGAGCTACCAGTCTGACCATTTTAACTAGGGAGCCACAGAAGTACGCCGGGAGCACACTGTATGGGCTGGGGCTGTGTGAGAAAAAGAACCGCAAAGGGAGGTCCATGTACGTTCGCCCAGAGATTTGGCATAAGGAGCCGGCTCACGCAGTATGGGGGCTGACCAGACCCAGGGTGTGCAGGGAGAGTCAGCATGCTGGCGCCCCGGGAGAGTGGGTGCTGCAGTGGCCCGAAGCTGGGGGGCCAGAGACTCAGCAGCAGTCCACGTATCAGTTCAAGTTTCCAGGGAGCAAAAAGCTGATTCCCCAATTTGAAGACAGTCAGGCAGGAGGAATTCTCTCCTACTCATGGGCGGGTCAGCTTTTCGTTCTAGACAGGCCTTCAACTGACTGGATGTGGCCCACCCGGAGGGCCCTCTGCTTTCTCTGTCTACCGATTCAAATGTTCACTCAGCAGAAAACAAAAAACAAGAAACAAAAAACACACCCTCACAGAAGCACCTAGAATAGTGTTTGACTAAATGTCTGGCTCAGTCAAGGTGACACAGAAGGTTAACCGTCAGGTGTCACACTTGTAATTTTCCGACATTCCTCAGAACAACCACGCTTTCGTCCTCAACCAGCAGCGCAGAGCAAAACTCCCCCGGGTGTGCATGACACAGCGGGAGGGCCGGAGTGGCCCGGACGGGCTGGAAGCCAGAAGCCCGATTCCCTTCATACACGGATGATGCTTCAAAGGGTGATTTTTTGAACTACGTTTTATTTTCAACCTAATAGTTAATACAAAGTGCATGTCAAATTCGTAATAATTAGGGGTAAGAAACTTCCATTTAAATTCATTTTTACAAATGGGGCACCTGGGTGGCTCAGTCAGTTAAAAGCGTCCGACTTCGGCTCAGGTCACGATCTCGCTGTCCGTGAGTTCGAGCCCCGCGTCGGGCTCTGTGCTGACGGCTCAGAGCCTGGAGCCTGCTTTGGATTCTGTGTCTCCCTCTCTCTCTCTCTGCCCCTCCCCCGTTCTCTCTCTATCTCAAAAACAATTAAAAAAAAAATAAAGTGAGCAGTTCTAACTAACGTTGACATCAGTATTGTGATTCAGTTCATCCTTTGCTTGGGTATTTTTTTTTTTTCAAATTTTAATTTAAATTGCAGTTAGTTAACATATAGTTAACTAACCAAAGGATAATTTTTTTAAAAAAAGGCTCATTCTCCAGAATCTAGGAACTCCTAATCAGAAACCATACCATTTTTGAGTAAGTCCAAAATTGTCACATTAAGTTGTCTTAAGTGTCTCTTGGAACCCATAAGCAAAGAAAGGAATCTGAAGTTACAAAAGTAACAAATGAATCATAATTTCTAAAGTGCATTTTAAAGATAGCATATGTGACATTATTAGGTCTGGATAATCGTAAACTCAAAGGTATACATAGGACTTTCTGATCAGATTCTTCTCATTTCTAACATTAATTTATACCCTACATCATCGCACAGAAAGAAAACTAAATACTGACTTTTGGAGATGTGATTTAAAAGCATTGCATTGCTACAGTATTTTCTTTCCTGAGAGAGGAAAAGTATTTTCTTTTCAACCTGCTCAGGATGTTTTATGAATTTTTTTGAATTTTTATAACTTGTCTCAATATAATGCTTTTAAAACTAACATGTTATAAGGAATAAAAGCCATAATATCAATGTTTTTCAAATACATTTATGAGATGTTGTAAGTATATGAAATAGTGAATATAACCATAGCCTCAAGTTTTGGGCATCTAATATCTCTACATCTTTCAAAGGAAGTTCATTTTAAAAATAAATGAACGCTGGGATTTCTTGGTTTTAATAAATACTTTTTTGTTGGAACTTGTCTGATCAGGGAGTGGGGAGGAAGGAGTTTATGTGGCACCTAAACTGATCAGGAGAATGAATCACGGAAGGCCTTCTGGAAGCAAGGATTTCACAGTTGCATCTTAAGGCATAGCTAGGAATTACATACAGAAAGCCAGGGGAGGGGCGCCTGGGTGGCACAGTCGGTTAAGTGTCCGACTTCAGCCAGGTCACGATCTCGCGGTCCGGGAGTTCGAGCCCCGCGTCAGGCTCTGGGCTGATGGCTCAGAGCCTGGAGCCTGTTTCCCATTCTGTGTCTCCCTCTCTCTCTGCCCCTCCCCCGTTCATGCTCTGTTTCTCTCTGTCCCAAAAATAAACGTTGAAAAAAAAAAAAAAAAAAAAAAGCCAGAGGAGCGAGTTCTGGGCTGGGCAGAGCGTGTGCAAAGCTCGGCAGTGAGAGGGTCTCAGGTGAGTGGGTACCAGCCGAGGTGACGGGGAGCTGTGGGGCGAGCCTGGGTCAGGTCACCCAGGGTCAGACGGCCCCACAGGGAATGGCCCTTCACTCGCTGCCAACAGGAAGCCGAGAGAGAGGGTGCCAGGCGGGTATGTTTGCGTCGGGCTATGGTTTATATTGTATTTAACTCTGTTCTATTAATTTTGGGGGGCCGTATTTTTAGAAAGAAGATCGTAGGAGTGTGGAGTGTGGGGTGGGCAGCGATGAGAAGTCCAAGAGGGGGGCCAGTTAGAAGGCCATGCAGAGGCCCAGGGAGCACGCCACGGGTGTGCAGCACAGAGGGGTCACGCGGTGGAGCATGTGGCTATTCGCAGGGCACGCGAGGCAGCTTCCGTGGCCCCCACCGTGTGGTTGAATGACTCCCTGGCCCAGCTGTCGGCTTACGCACGCAGGCACTTGCTTCCTTGTTCACCCCCGGGTACTCATTTTACGGGGTGTGAAGGGACCGGTTTGGCTGGCTTCCTTCCAAGAAGTTAAACAACTCTTAGAGTAACTAAGGTCGTCGTGGCTGTCGTGATGGCGGCACAGAATTTCCCGCGTGGATCTCTGACTGAACCGCCACGCACCTGTACCCTCCAACCTCCCCCCTCCCCGTTTTAGGCAAGGGATGAAGTGAATTGCGGACAGTCGTAAAGAAGAATCCCGGACCGTGAGTCTGGGGTCTGTGGGTCTAGTGTCAGTCCCACCACGACTCATCCCCTTGACAAGTTTGGACCGCACGACGGGGTCGCTCACACCGCTCTCCTTTGTGGGTGAGTGGATGGGTGCATGTGTCTAAGAGGCGAGAAACACTCGAATCGCGGTGCTTTTGGAGGGAAGAGCACATTGCATTCTTGGGACTTGCCCGCCACCAGCCAGGTAAACTGAGGGCCCCCTCCTCTGTGTCCAGGTAACTGTCTGCACAGTTTCGCTCACTGGTCCTGAGGGTGGAGGCTGTCTTTCGCTCGTTGACCCGGAGGTTATATAGTCCAAGGAATCACAGGCAATTAGAATCGCACAGACCATGTCCCAACGTATCCTGACTTCTTCTGACGTGCAAGTCCACAGGCCAGGGGGAGCCGCCACGTAAGAGCTCTGCAGACACAACTGCTAACCTCCACGGATCTCAGCACCACGGCCAGACCCACAAAGGATGCGAACGTCCCAGTCTTCATCCCTTGTCCCCGAACCTCAGACGCCACACGTGGCAATGAGGTCAGAGACGTGGCTGTGGCAGGACGTCCGCTTCCAGGAGAGCATGGAGGGGAGCCCTCCACGTCACCTTTCCACAGGTCAGGGGATTCACGACACTCCTGGCCGGGAGCCTCGACTGGATTTGGTTTCCCGTCAGCAGGAGGAGCTTGGATTTAGTACACGCCCAGCAGAGCAGTGGGCACCCCATGCTTCTGTGTGACTGAGAGGAAGATCTCCTGGTGTGGTTCCAGAGAAGACCCCCTCCGTCCATCCGTCCATCCGTCCATCCGACCATCCGCTCACGCGTGCGCCAGCCAATATTTACTATAACGACGTGGTAGTCCTGTTAGGGTGGTGTGGATGCCCACGCCCCCAGATGTCCACATCTAACCTCTGGGACCGTAACTACGTCGCCTTGCACGCCACCCTTGGGTCGTGTGGGGCCCGATGGCATCACAGGCCCTTACGTGAGGGAGGCGAGGGTGCCAGAGTCCGAGAAGGAGACGCGGTGGGTGACGGAAATGGGCCATGTGGCTGGGGGCGTATTGGGAAGGCGGTCAGACCCTAGAAGCCAGGACATCTTGGAAGCAGATCCTTACACGCCCCCCTGAGGGGCAGGTTATTATTGGAATATAAACAACAGGATAAAAATAAATTTATGGCTGTTTCCTCTGTTCATGCTTTGTATGGATTTTCCCTTTGTTTTAATGACTTTAGAATCAGCTGTGATACTTGTTGAAAGAACTTTTGACCCAGAGAAAAATCATTATAATCTAATGTCATAGCATTTTCCTCCATAATATCAACGACACACTCTCCCTAGAAAAGTTGGGTGAAATGCACATTTAGACAAGTAGATCTTTCTGATAAATCATTTCACCGACGAGAAAGAAACCATGTGTGAAATGAAAGTTAGATGTTTTGAAAACCGCTCCGTTTAAGGACAGGACACTAATCGATAGGTGTATTCCTTATAATGAAAGACAGTGCAGGAGAAACGTGGTCCACGCCTCTCGGGGGTCCCTGGACAGCACAGGAACAGACTCTGTTTCGGCTGAATCTCCACGTGCCTTTAAGGGCCGAGGGACAAAACAGGTGACATCCAGTCCCTCCTAGCCAGCACCCATTCCTGGTGGCACCCACCTGTCAGTGTTTAAAATAGAATGTCTGACACATATTTTCACATTCTTAATAAACCTTTCATGCACATATTTGATACTTAATGGCTACTAGATGCATATTAAAATCACACGTTCATCCTTGTTCAAGGGGACATAGCCTCATGACAGCAGCTTCCACTTTTCAAGCCGCAAAAAGAAACATATTTAAATACATATTTAAATACATCTGAGACTTCCAAATAATCACTGTGAATGATTTTGAAAATAGCTTGTTTTGGAATTATTTTCAAGAGAGTTTTAGAACCATAAAAGAAAATCAATTTGTCAAAATAATCTCTCTCTCTCCACACACACACACACACACACACACACACCTACCCATGTAACTATGAAATGTCAACGTTGCTCTACGATCTTCTAACTATTTTAATATAAAACGACTGAGATCACATTTTGCCTCGAAGATTCAGACACGAAGCTCTGAATCAGATCGGAAGCTTAGCGGGCATTTACATCCTGTGTCGTTGGATGGTTTTCCCCCAAACTTTTGTATTTCTATGAAGTTGCAGGTAGGGATTTTTCATTCATCTTATTAACCAGACAACTGCTGCACCCTCCCAATTCTATCTGGGAAGTGAGATTATCAATATACACAGTGTGGGGCACCTGGGTGGTTCAGTTGGTTGAGTGACCGACTTTGGCTCAGGTCATGATCTCACGGTCTGTGAGTTCGAGCCCCGCGTCGGGCTCTGTGCTGACAGCCCGGAGCCTGGAGCCGGCTTCGGATTCTGTGTCTCCTTCTATCTCTCTGCCCCTCCCCCACTCATGCTCTGTCTCTCTCTGTCTCAGAAATAAATAAACATAAAAAAAAAATGAAAAAAATATATGCAGTGCTTAGGGTAAAACCGGAAATGGGTGGAATAATGACCCCTTTTCCGTGTCTGCAGAATGAGATTCCCAGCAGGTCACCTGTTTCTCAGACCCTTCCCCAAGTCTGCACCCTGTCCCCTCTGGCCTGGAGGAGATCTTGGCTCAGTAACTAGGCCAAGGTCTGGTAGAAACTCTGGAGGGAAGTATGTTTTGGGACTTATTTGGTGCGTACATTTTGGGAACTCAACAACATATTCGGGAAAATGACACAAATCAGAGTTTTAGCGTGAGTTCTGCACGGGTTCTTGCGTGATCTCTATGAAAACTGTCTTATTTTTATTCTCCCATAACGACAAACACGATAAAGTCATTTTCTGCCAGGTAATTATCGTTTCAAAGCATTTCTGAAGACCGTGAAAGAGACTGTCACTTGCTTATACGAGACATTCAACAAATATTGGCGAGTAGATCAGTAAAGATCTCCAAAAGTGTACTTTTTAAAAGGCAGTGCTTGTGAAGTTCATTACCTCCCTAAGTTCCTAATGTGGCCATTTCCCACAAAGGCCACAGTGTGGGGGGTGGTCCATGACCTCGCTGCAGGGTGTCACGGACTTCCTAAGATACAGGGCACCTAGGAGGAGGCCCGGAGGCTCATCCCCACCACCCACAGGCCCCATCACAGTGGCACATCTGTGACAGATGTCACACGGGGCATGCCCACGGCACTGCCCTATCATCTCCACAGAGTTGTGCTTTGGGGACGCAGCACCCCACGGTCCTGTGCACCTCTTCCGAACACCCCAAGGCTTCACGGTCAAGAAGTGTCACCAACCCTCCACTTGGGTGCCCCCGGCCACACAAGAAGATCACTGAGGACCCACACACACATGCCCTTTGATGAATTATTCACAGCTACTTCTGAAATCTGAGAGTCAGCAAGTCGACAAGTCTGAGGTGCTCGAGGGCCAGCATCCTGAAAAACAAGGCTGGCGTCCAGGGTGTCCTTTCCCGTCTGCTGCTAGCCAACCACGTGCCGTCCTCTCCCGAAGTGGCAGGACGGTGGGGATGCCCCTCCCTGAGCTGCCGCAGCCCTCCCTCCTCCTCACCCTGCTCCTCGATCACCACCACGCCCCCACAGCTCTCTTCTCAGACTGTCCCCTCCCTGCTCCGACAGTGTTCAGATGACCTCGCTCCCCAACTCTGCCCGTTTCTGACTTTCTCCGCTTGGCCTTTATGTGGGGCTCGGCGAACGTTTATGGCTTGCTGTGTTTTATGGTTTCTCCAGGCCATGTATATTCATTATGTTACAGAAACAGTAACAGCGCAGGGAAATACTGGGCGCTGATATTTCGTGTAGGTGGTAAATTTTCAAAGGGGTGGATATGGTTTCCCATAAGAATGGAAGCAAACTGTGACACTGAAGGGGATGATTAGTGAATTTACATGAAGGAAGGATCTGCTCCAAGTGGTGAATCATGTTTATGGATCTGCCCACCAGGCGGCACTCAGACGGGAGGAGAAGGTGAGGGAGCCCCGGAGTCACTGCACGTCTGCTCGAGTTTTACTGCAATCTATTAAACCTTGGTATTTAAAGCACAGTCACTTTCTAAATGTCAGCCCTTAAACTTTTTTTCCTGCAGAAAACTTTACAGAAGTTGTACCTGATTATTTGCAAGAACTTTGATACCTAAGAGATTGCATTCTGAGAAAAAAAGAAAGGTTATCGACAAAAGAAGTGTTTCGAAAGACCGTTGCAAATAGGAAAATGGGACAAATGCAATTTGGGAAAGTTACCAAACGTTCGGAGAGTGTATCGCGTGTGCGGCGAAGGTGCGCCTGCTCCTCTCGGATGGAGACCGCACCCCTGCATGGTTCTCACCAGGAAGGCGGAAAGGGCGGCTTTACCTGCTGTGGACCTGACAGTTGGGGTGGTGTTGGAGGGCGTCATCACGGGAATACATTCGTCGTCCTGGGAGTAACCAGCTTGGATGGCTCGGAGGTAACTGTGGCTGCGCGTCCGGAAGCATCCGGGAAGGTCCAGGGCGTCCATGGCCTGGGACTCGACTTCACTGAAGACAGATTCACACACCGACTCGAACTGCCCGTTCATCTCTGCCTCGCTCATCTGGAACAAGAATGCACAGGTGATGGCGAGATGTGGCCAGGTCACGGGAGAAAAAGAAAGAACAAAACTCACCCTGACCTTGAGGTACTGTCTCTTCAGCAGAGTTAATTGGAAATTGGCCTTGGGGCTCCATTAAGCTGAGGGAAGGGCTTTTCCTGGGTTATTTCTCACAAACACTAAGAAAAATGTCACTTCTGAGATGTTACTGAAATTCTGAGGGCCCCTGAGGGTGGCTGAAAGGGTGGCCTGCTGGAACCGCCCAGGACAGAAGACAGGACGCGGGTGGAGCTTGGCATCTGGGCGGTCAGTGAGCACACACCGCTGGTCCCCACTCCGTCCCGACCCCGGCGCCTCTGTCACCATTCCAGGCTGTCCATGGCCCAGCAACTCTAGGAGCTGAGCCTGCCCCTATGCATCGTCGTGGAAACCAAGCACACATCTGGCAGGAAGCTCATCTCCTTCTCCCCAGGGGAGCAGCAGGACCGCGGGTCCAGGAGAGAAAGACACGGCCAGCGGGGTGTCCATCGCTTCGTCACCAGCCTGTGCCATGTGCGTCCTGCCCGTGCTGCTACTCGGCCTGGGATGTTAGGAGACTCGCTTCCTTTGACAATTTAGCAGGTGAAGTAACAGTTTTCACGCCTGCAGTTTAATTTCCAGGTATCGAGTCACCCTGGGAACCTAAAAGGTCCAAATGTGTCAAGAAAACATCGAGGCTTTGGACAGGCGCGGGATTGCAGGTGCCGGGCACACAGGGGCACGCCCATCGGGTTGGCTAGAGGGACTTTGCGTGGGGTCAGTGAGCACTAGCAGGGGACACACTTTTCCTGCCATTCCTGGATAGTGATCCTTGTGCGTCTCCCAAGAGCCAAACCTACAGACCTACAGGCTTCATCTGGGTGCCCAGTGAAGGGAGGTGTGCAGGAGAGCCAGGATGAAGAGAACGGGGTGCGGAGCAGGTGAGATGTCAGGAAAGAAAAGCTTAACGGCTTAGCCACTCGTCGGTGAGGACGGGAGGCTCACGGGTCCGCGGGCAGGGCTCTCGGGGTGGGTCACGTGTTAGGCTGAAAGGGACGTTGATAAATGAGCCCTCCCCGGCTACTCCTGTGTTGGGTACACCCCTCGGGGGAATCACGCGTGGGTTAGCACGTGTGCACGGGCGGGATGCTTGCTGGTGAAGTCCCCGTGCACCGGCCGGGGCTGGGAGGGGAGGCTCAGTGCACAGGGAGGCGGCAAGGGCTGAGGGGGCACCCCGTGGCCTCTGCTGTCCCTCCAGATCGGTCCCCGGCCCGTCCCTCCTGCCCTGGGTGTTGGGAGGGGCCCACGCCGCCCGGGACATCTGCCCTGCTTCTCAGGTGGCTTCTCCATGCCCAGCACCCCCTGCTGTCATCGTCCTGCCTCCGTCCTGCACCTGCTGTGTCCGCCTCTCACACCCCAATGTCCCAATGTGCTATCCCACTGCCGGGAAGGCCACCCACGACTTCCAGAACACCCTGCGTGATGCTCACAGATAAAGACACCAGCTCAGTACCTGTGCTCTGCCTGTTTGCAGGGTGAAAGCGGGCGAGAGAAGCTGATCTCCCCTCCAACAGGAAGGAAAACCTGCTTTCTTCCAGAATCTCTAACTGCAGACCTGGACGTGGCCCTGCCTGGCACCACGTGGGGCTCCTGACATGCTGGGAAATGGCCCCCTTCACAGAGCGAGCATAACCCTCTCTCGTTCTGGAGATGGTGGAGGAAAGTGTGTGTGTGTGTGTGTGTGTGTGTGTGTGTGTGTGTGTGTGTGTCGGGGGGGGAGGAAGGCAGGCCGGCTGCCTGGCCCCCAGTGTGAGGAGGAGAATCTCTGGGTCGCATCGACAGAAAAGACCAGAGGAAGGTTTCTGAAGTTGGAGAGGGGCAGACAGATCAGGGTCAGGACAAAGCACGACACTCCCATCGTGACAGCCTCACGTTCCCAGTGACGAAGCTTGTGGGACACACACCTGCTGGGTTGAAACATGACATTTCCTGACTACACATTTCTTACACTCTGTTTTCCCTTATGGGGAATTATATCAAGAAGCCTCGGATCGTTTCATGCCATATATGTCAAAGACCCACATCAGACAGCCTGAAAAGGCCAAACTCTGAGTGATGGCACCAGCGTCCCCAGCACCCTGGCCGCGGGGTTTCACGGACCCCCTCCTGCAAACCCACCGCGGGCCAGGAGCTCTGTCCTTGAGGCAGGACACCATCACACCTGCTCATGCATCTTAAAGGCTAAAATCTCAGCGAGGACCACTTGGCTAGTACTCACAGCTACAGAAACACATCCGTGAGGTTCTAGAAATGAAGGTGACTCATTTCTCCCAGACAAATAGAAGTAGTTGAGAAGGATCTCAAGACTTGGTCCAGAGAGGACCTGAAATGCTCTGTCCTCTGAGAGCTGATGCGCTCACCCAGCCTGAGGGGGACTGGGGAAAGTGGGTGTCGTTTTACGTTGGGACTCAAACCACGGCTTGGTCCCCGGGAATCCCAGGAGGGTGCCAAGCCAGTGGGGTAAAAGCTATGGAAAACAATCAGTGTGGCCTGAGGCTTCCTCTGTCTCCCTTCGTGAACCATGAACTCAGAACACAACCGGGCCTGCTTCTGGAAAATGTGGGCACGGAACAGCCAAAGCGGGGCAAGCTGGGGAAGTGGGGGTGACAGGGTGACTGTCCAGTCTGTGGCAGAGCCGGGGGTGGGCTCTGCAGAGGTCGTGACAGATGGCGAGCAGACACGGCCCCGCACGTGGCCACCGTGGAAAACAGGGTGGCGGTTCTTCCAGAGATTAAACGTAGAACCGCTGTGGTCCGGTGAGGCCACTTTGGGATATTTACCCACAGGAACTGAAAGCAGGGACTGGGGAGGACATATACTTGTAAACCCACACGTGCATGGTGGACTGTCATTGTGATGTGGACGGACCGTGAGGGCACTTGCCGGGGGAAAGAAGCCAGTCATACAAGGAAAGACGCCGGGTGAGTCCGCTGGCTGGAGGTCCAGGGGACTCACGTCCACAGAGACACGGAGGTGGTGGCACCGGGGACACCGGCCAGTGTTTGGTAGGGACAGAGTCTGCATTCTGCCAGACAGAAGAGGTCTGGAGATGGACGGTGAGGGGCACTGAACGAGCATGTGACACCGCTGACCTGCACACTGAAACACGGTCAAGATGGTAAGTTCTGTTACAGATATTTTACCACAATTTTTAAGAATTTCCTTTAAGAAGGAAGCCATCATAGTGCCAGAGGTTTTTAAAGAGGAAGAGAGAAAAGGCAGCCACAAGACAGTGGCGTGGCTGGAAGATGTGGGGAAGGCAAGTGTGCCTTCTCAGCCAGGATGCAGAGGTCCCAGCGATCCCACCACACCGGACCCCAGCACCACCTGCCAGCTCTAGGACACGCCGGACCCCAACACCACCTGCCAGCTCTCAGATATGCCGGACCTCCAGCACCACCTGCAAGTTCTAGGACAGGCCAGACCCCCAGCACCACCTGCAAGTTCTAGGACAGGCCGGACCCCCAGCACCACCTGCCAGCTCCGGGACCCTTCTTCGGCCAGGATGCAGAGGTCCCAGCGTCCCCGCCACGCCGGACCCCCAGCACCACCTGCAAGTTCTAGGACACGCCAGACCCCCAGCACCACCTGCCAGTTCCGAGAAACAGAATTACCCTGATGGTGGACGCACTGAAACAAAGCAAATGTGCAGCCTGAGCAGTGGGAGGCTGGGAGGGCATCAGAGCCGCCCCGAAGGTGAGAACAGCCGGGGGTGGGGGGAGAGTGTGGCAGGTCCCCGCTGGCTGGAGGCTGTGATTTCACTCCCGCTGAGGTGCCCTTCCTGCACCGCAGCTCGGCTGTGCCTCCCCACGTGTGCCTTCCGTCTGCAGTGAGGGGCCAGGGGGAGGTCTGGGGACCCACTTCACAGCCTGAGGATGAGTAGGGATGTGCCCTTGCAGCTTGCTTGGAGGGGGCTGGGACTCATAAGGAGCGCCCGACCCCAGGAGTGCCAGCATGTGTGGGCAGTGGGCATCTGCATGGCTTTGTGACCCCTCCAGGTGGGACACAGGCCTTCCACATGGGGTGTGGGAAGATGACAAGGTGACACAGGAAAGGAGGCTGCTCGGTGTGGTGGGGATGGAGGGGATGGGAGGGTGGCACAGAGCACGGGGCTGGGGTGCCGTCTGCTCGTCTCCATGGGTGGCCGTGGGACATGCCAGGTGTAGACACGAACCCCTGGTCTGCCCTGGCTGTCAGACAGGTGACTGCTGCGAGACCCAGGGCCTCCCTCGCTGCTGTGTGTCCCCAAGTCTCTGTACAGCCGGGAAGCAGCTCAGTTCATGTGGCTGGGGACTGCGTCTGCCAGGAAACCACAAGGTCGTGCCCTGCTGGGTGGCCCTGGGTGACAGTCACTGGCAGAGCTCATCACACTGATGGGGACCACACCGCCAGCACACTATCATTTACCAGATGGTGGAGGACTAGGTGGTCTTCAAGCCTATCGCTCCCCGTGCATTTCTGGGAAATGGAGAACGTGGTCATTCTTCCGGGTAAGGTCTAGACCCAGCCGGACAGACATTACATGTGGTGGGGGTACAACCAACAAGCCCACTGTGTTCTCTGAAACCACAGGGATGTCGTGCTGAGAATAAGAACAGTGCTGGGGTCTCCTGTCCGATGGGCTGACAAACTGGTGAACCCCAGGGAGATAAGGAAAGGCCAGGGAAGGGTCGGCGCCGAAGCGACGGCCCAGACGGCTCAGGCACACAGCGCGTCTGCACCCAGGTGGCCTGTGTCATGCCAACGCCTCCTGAAACGCATCATGTCAATGTGCGTTTCTAGCGTTTTCAGTGAGATTCCTCCAGGAAAGAACTCTCATGGTTAAAAACAAATTCCATCCCTCAAGCTGGTCACTGGGCAGGTGTAACCGCACGTGTACTATTACCGTCCTGGACGCTCACCGCCGGCAACCCCAGGGCATCATCCCAGACCCTCCAAACGCCTACGCGGACTCTTCCCCGGTTCGTGAGCTCAGAGAAGCCGGACCTGAGCTCAAAGACTCAAGTTCAACTCACAGCATGGCTCAGAGATAAGCAAGTCTTACAGGGGCTCAGTTAGACTTTTAATTTCATGTTTGCTGCTCGAGAGACGTTGAGTATTAAAGACGATGGGTGAACTTCTGCAGCTTGGCAACCAAGCCAAGTGTCTCAGGGACATGAGGGGTTCACCAGAGGCAGCACCCCAAAGGCATCGTCCTCGGTTACTGGGAACTGCCTCTTCCTCCCTGACTTGGAGTGCACTGGCCAGGGTCGGACACACAATGACTATAGATCGGTTCCCACGTGTGAAACGGCCCCACCCACCACCAGGGTGCCGGGAGTATCTTAGGGAACTATATGCTTTTTTCAGAATTAAAACTGGAGCGCAATGTAAAGTCCTATCCTAGAACTCAGCAATTGGAATCAAAGTCCTCAGAGTCTGTAAAACAACCAACTGGTCTACTGTTGCTATTATTTACAACGACGAATCTTTTCAGATACAGAAAGGTGTGAGAGTGTGTTTTTTTTTTTACTGACGTATTTTTGGAAATCCCAGCTTGGGTTCACCAAAAACACACATACTTGAGGGTAGTACATGGCTTATGTGTCTGGAAAATAATGATGAGGAGCCCCAGGGAAACTATTTCATAGGAATGTCTGAAGAGGTATGGTGTGCGTTCAACTGGAATCTGTTTGTTGAGAGCAAGTGAAAACAGAGAGAAAGCGGAATCAGACCCATAAACAGGGAGAACAAACATGGTTGCTGGGGATGGGGGATGGGGAGGGGGGCTGGGCCAAATGGGTGAAGGGGGCGGCAGGTGCAGGCTTCTGATGGAGCAAATGAGTCACAGGAATAACAGGCATGGTGGGGGGGAGGTCATTACATTGTGCCAGCAACGTAACAGGACAGATGGTGAGCTCCGCACAGTGTGTGAGAGTCAAATCACTATGTGTAGCCTGAATCTAAGGTAACATCCTGTTGACTGCACTCCAGAAAGGAAGGAAGGAAGGAAGGAAGGAAGGAAGGAAGGAAGGAAGGAAGGAAGGAAGGAAGGAAGGGAAAGGAAGGAAGGAAGGAAGGAAGGAAGGA